>NW_024581081.1:4337129-4449809 GCF_017639235.1 Corvus kubaryi
CCCGCGGCAGCCGGGGCCCCGCGCCGCCCCCCGCCCCGGCCGGGGCCTCGGGCACGGGCTCCCCTGCCCTGGCCGCGGCCGAGGCTCCGCTCCTCGGTGGAGAGCGAGGGTCGGGCCCCTCGCCGTGCCCTGGTGAAGGCAGGTTGCAGGGGCCGAGGAGAGGAAAGGAGCGCAGGGCCGGAGCCCTCCCCTCCTCCCTCTCTCCCCTCCCGCAGGGTCGGGCCGGCATGTGCCTGCGGGACGGGCGGCTCCGAGGCGGGGGAGAAGCCCGCTGGCACATGGAGGTGGCGAAAGGGGGCGGGCAAGGGCGAGAATACAGGAATTGCCCCCCCTCCCGAGCCCGACACCGAGTACCTCCGTGGGCTTTTTTTTTTTTGTCTGTCTGTGACTTTTAGCAGTACCGACAGGCGGCCGGTGGAGGAGGATTGAGAATCCCGGTGCTGGGCGCTTTTTTTGTTACTAGCTTGTTTGTTTCTTTAAATATTCGTCCTTATGTAGAAGGCGCCTCTTACAAAGCAACCTGCCGCTTGTAGTCCGGCGGCTCTCCGGGCTGCTGGTGCAATCCCCGGGGTGGCTTTCCCAGGGCGTGACGGACGGAGCGCGTTGGCTCTCCGAGCCTGCAGGCTGCCAGCCCGCCGCCTAAAGTAAATACCAGGAGCAGGTTCGCAGTCCTGAGTTCACATGTTGTACTGGAAAAACACAGCGGGTGATTTCTACCTAATGAAATGGGTGTTTCTGATGGCCGAGAGAGGCTGGGTTTTGTCCATTAAAAAAAAAAAAATGTAATAGTCAAACCACACCCTCCCGCTGCCCCTTGTCGTGTTCCCTTTGGCTGGTTCGTGCTGCGCGTCTGGTTTGAAAGCGGCGAGGGGGGGTCGGGGGAAGGCTGGGGACGCAGGTTACAGCCCTGTTTTGTGTGTGACAGCGGGCTCCCTGCTTACAGGGTGGAGGCTGATCATGTGCGTGTTCCCGGGGAAAAGGAGGAAATTCACACTTGCTCTTGGCCTGGCCCTGGTTGTTTATTAACAGAAGCCTCTGAGAAATCACGTTGGCTTGGTCTTGGAGCTGGCTCCTGTTTCTGCACCCAGGTGCTGACTGCTAGCAGAGCCACGAAAAAGTGTTGAAAACCATTCTAAGATTAGAACTACGACAGCTTCGGGTATTTTCAGTTCTGCTCATTGCAGACAGTTTGTTGAACACAAAGACGACGGTTTTCTGTGCTTATTTCCCACATCTTGCGAGATTTATCATAATTAGAGTTCCTTGCTTGCATTGCTTAGGTTTTAACAATGTCACTGTTGGCTGAGAGTCACTTTTTCAAAAAAGTGGGCTGAAACCAGTGTCAAGACGCCTTCATGATTGTGTTTGAGGACACGGCACAGTCTTTTGGAATTGCAGGTTGACTGCTAACTGCCTGTGGCTGAACTTTTTGTCTTACTAATGTGTTTGTCCGTTCGCAGTACATTCTAACTCCAGCCTCTCTTCTTTGTGTTTATGGCAGACTGTGCTTCTGTGGTTTTGTTAGTAAGTAGTTTAACAAATCATACTTTCTTTAGGTCAGCCGTGCATATTTATTATCATAGTTAACTAAAGTTTGCACAAAAGCTACCAGCTTCGTTCTAGTTATTATTAAAAGCAAAAATATTTTTACTTGCATTCACTCCACACTTCTGCAGTTAAGCCTCTGAACCTGTATGGGAGCATACTCACCGCTGTCAGTGATGACATTTCAGTTGAACTACAGAGAGTAAAAAATGAAGTGCATGCTTAATATCCTTTAGCCTACTCGTTCTAAAAGTGTTTGATAAGACTGCAGGTGCGTTTACATCAAACTGGCAGCAGGTAACAATTTTATAGATAAAGTATATTTTCCTTCCAGATAATTACACTTATGAATGTTCACATTTATTTTCACTCTTACCTTGAGCTGACACAAATTTGGCAATATTTTCAACCCAGATGATGGTGTGATTCACATTTGTACTGTTTATCAGCTTAAATGAAAGCCCTTTTACTCGACTGGTTGGGAACTGACAACTGACAATCCTCTGTTGTTTCCCTGTTTTTCCAGGCTCAGCTTGACCATAAGGCACATCTTGCTTTTTGTAGGGACTGCAGCAAGTGTGGCATTTGTGAAGATGCAGTAACCTGGACATGACTTTTGGCTGTGTGTGCCTTAGCTAGGTCAAACTGAATAATTTTAAACTGTCCAGATGTGGTTGTTGGCATGCTCTGTTAACTTTGTAGCCCAGACTGCAGACTGTCATCCAGGAGCTGCTGGTTGTACGTATCAGTAGACCTGATGCCTTGTAGTGATTCTTCAGGCATTTCCTCAGTGAAAACAACCTGGTTTAAGTGACTTGTCTTGTAACTTTCCTATAAAAGAGAGAGGAGGGTTTTCCAGAGGGGGGTAATCACAACCTTAATAGTAGGGTTCAGGGAGATTTATGTTTTTGGTAAAGCAAAGGAAAAGTGAAGTCTAGTGTAAATTGACTGGAGTTCTGACAGTATAGCTTAGGCAGTGACAGTGAAAGGAATTTGCACGTGACCAGCTGATGTACATCGATATTAGTTTGAAAGGTCTAATTCTTTGGTGAGATAGAATTGTTCCAACTCTGTTACATCGTCTTCACTTTATTGCAGTCTGTAAAATGTGACTTTGTTTTGAAGGTTGGGCAGTATTTTGAAAGTAGTTCAAATGTGTGGGTTTTTTTTCAGAGAAGTGGTTCGTGATGAGAATCTTTGAATTCCTGTTAATATTTTGTTGAGTAGACTAGTCCTAAGGGATTAGAGATCTGCTTGTCTGCTTGCCTCTTGTGAGACCTAGGAACAAATTATTTGTTATGGTATGGAAGACTTTGAAAAGCAAAAGCCTTGGATAGGACATGTTTTTGAGTTCTCTTACCAACTTTTTCTTAACTTCTCTTTGACTCTAATAGTTAACTAAGTCATTCGGAGCTGCTTTGCCCCAGCAAAACAGAAATGAAAACTTTCTGTTGCATGCTCAAAGTTGAGTATTCCTCTCTCTATATCTCGTGTAAGGAAGGCTGAAGACTTCTTGGGAGTGAGGGTTTCATATCTTCACTTGCTTCCATTGAAGTAATTTGTGGACTCATGCTTGAGAGCAAAGTGATAATTTAATATTTATTAGGTGTTCACCCATTCTAACCATTGTTGCTGTTCTGAGAAATCTGTTAATTTGCATTATTTTATTCTGAAATTTTAAAGTTCTTGTTATTCTATTCAAAAAGCTGAGAGAAGCTCTGTGGCTTGAGAAGCTTAAAAATGAACAAAACAAAAACCCTGCATTTACTAGCAGCAGTTTAAATGATAATGTTTCAGGAGTGCTGCTAGGTGCAGACCTTGGCTAAAGATGTCTGTAATACTGGTCATCATTTAAACTCGATTAAGCTTTACTGTGTCTGCTTTAACTTACCAGGCAGCTACTCACTTCAAGTCTGAAAAAAATACTGCAGTTTTTGGGGAAAGGTGGGGTGAATCATGTTTTTGTTTGTAGATAAATTGTCAGGTTCAAAATGAAGCAGAATGTTAATGCTTTTCTTGAAGTGTTTCCCCTTGCCCTTGTTCCAAGTATTACCAAGCTTTGTGGATGCTTTTTCTTTTTTTTTTTTAATTTATTTTTTAAAAATCAAGAATAGAAACACAGTAAAAATACTTAGGCCTTTTGCAGTAGGACATAAAATGATGCTTTGATCTTGATTTAAGTCTTGGGTGCTTATAGCACCCAAAGTTTTCAAAAAGGAATATGTTTGAATGAATGATTTTGTAATAAGTGCATAGAGTTATTCGGAAACTTGTAGATAAGAAATGATTTGCATTTATACAGTTAAGCTTTTTTTAACTTCCTCCTTCAATAAAAGTGCTAACTGGAATTGATTATTATGTAAAATAACTGCACATGGATGTTCTGGGTGAGAGGAAGGAGTGAAGGGGTACTGTAGACTAGTGCATTTATTGCTGTTTGAATGCGTCTAAGATTTACTGCTTTAAGATGCCATGTCTGAACTAAGTGTTATAATTACTGTTGATGACAAAATAAGGTTTCATCTTTAATGTATGCTTTCATAGCGGTATATGAGAGGAAGAGAAGTGTTGTGTTTTTTCTAAACATGGTTTGTGGGCTAGGAATGTGAATTGCATTTAATTCTTTTGAGACAGACACTTTTTAGAACGAGTGGGATTTTTTTATAGCAATTTCCCGAGGGTTGGGGGATTGTTGTCAGAAACATTGATCTGTTGTAGTTTGTTTTCTGATGGAGAATGTTGTTCTAGACTAAAATACCTCTGTGTTAGCAAAAGTAGAAAGGTCTAATCAAAAAGCTGAGAAGTAACATGCTTTGCATCAAGAATAACTCCTCAGAGTTTGAGTTTTAAATGGCCATCGTTTAAATAAAAGAAAGAATTTCAAAAGTCTTCATGGCTATTTGATTATTTTTTGTCTGAAAAAAATTATGTAGGCTTAGCAGCAAGGTATGAGAAATAACCCTTCAGAATGTGGATGGGGCTTTTCTTTGGTGTTACTTTTTTTTTTTTTTTTTTAATATTGACTTCCCATGTGTTGTGCTATAGATGTATTCATTATGTTTTAAGTTGTTTTCTTTGGTTTTAAATACACGTAAGCAATCTATTAACAGAAAATGTTGTACAGTACACTGGATGGCAGGATATTTTAGGGTTGATGAAATTTTTGTCTTTACTTTCTGGGTTCAGATCTGATTCTGGTTCATTAAGTGTCACAGGGAAGACTGGTATATGACATAAGCTTATAGCCTTTTCATGGTAGTTATGCAAGCTTGTTATTTAAATCTAGTTAAAACAATAAGAAATGGGAATTTTTAGGTTTTAAGCCCCCTGCAGTTTATCTGCATGGTTGCTCACCCATAACCTTTTAAAAATCTGGCTCTGAGGCTTTTAGAAGACCTGTTTTTAAAATTAGTAACCTACTGTTTTATGGGTGATACTAGTAGTGGGAGTGCAAGTCCGGAGCTAAGGAAACACCATCTAAATGGTAGAAATGGTTGTGCCTTCTCCACTAGTTGGACTGTACCACTTTCAGTAGTTTTAGCAAGTGCAACTCTTCATACTGTATAGATCTCAAGAAGCTGGTAATATACCTGAAAATACTGTCCCTTTAAGTTTGCCAAACCTAGGGTTTGGAAAGTAAACTCTCTTTGCAACAAATGCTTAAACTAATATTTAATCAGTCTGGAAAGGTGATTAGAATCCTGAAGACTGATGCCTGTGCTTTTTAGTGAACAGAACATTTTTCAATAATTGCTACCACTAAGCAGGCACAGTTGAAGAGAAGATAAAAACACTGAGGCATTAGTTAGAGGTTCGGGATTACTAATTGCACTTTACTGAATCTGTTGAGCTCTAGTTCTGCATTGAAATGGTTGGAGAAAATAAGTCAGGCATGCAGGTCTGCTCATTTGCATCAAAAGGACTATTTGGAGACCAGTTTTCCTTTAACTGAGTCAAAGTGAATAGTCTTTACAAATGAAGTCTTAGTGCTCTCTAGATAGTGCTAATTATGAGTTAGAGTTAAGATACTGGCCACAGTCTACAGACAACCTAATGTAATGAAAATAATTCTAGGAAGAAGTTTTAGGCTGTGTTTTTAGTATTCCTTATATAAATTGTATCTTAAGCTAGTGGCTAATTAGGTCCATACAATTCAGACATACTGGCTTTAAGAATTCCCTCCTGATGTGTGAATCTGTTCCCTGCCTAAAATGCCATTGACAAGCATTACTTTTCAGCTGAAAACCCCCCTAGTCCTCTGGACATGTAAGGGATTTGCTTTGATTGTGCAAGTGTGTTTTCTCTGTCAAAACTATTTTTCTTTCAGCGAGGTTAAACCAAATTGAATGGAACACACTTTTAGGACTTCTGCGGGAAACATAGCTTTATGATTAATGAAATTCTGCTTTTGTGTCTAAATGCTTTTGTGATCTAACAAAAACTAAAACTTTGCTGGAAAGAGATAAAAGTTGAAATGAACTGGTGTTTGTGGTAAGGCTGTAGATAATAAGAAACCACTCTTGAGTTTATCTTTGTGGTAGTATCTGTTGGAGTAGTTGCTTTGTTATAAATGAAGTAAAATAAATTAACTTCATTTATAACAAATAAATGAAGTGAAATGCTATGCAAAATTCAGAGTATGTATACAGAAAATAATTCTTGCTTTGACCGGTGGTTCTGATGAAGGTGGAATTGGAAATCACAGTGTGAAGTAGTAAACTAAATGTTGTGGTAAACTTAAGAGAAGTCTAGTTTAGCAGGTAGTACAGATAAGTCATGGAGTGTTTGCTCTGTCTTCCAAAGTGAACTTCATGCTAATGGAACGCTCTTCTGAAGTGTTTTTGAGTAAAGCACTATTTAGATAATTCTTGATTTTTCAAGATTTTTGGCTAGGAAAAATATTTGCATTAGTGTAGATACTGAGTGATGCTCATTTCATCTGGTGAAAAGGCTAAAGCCTGTTAATTTCTGCTGTTAAGGTTGTTAGGTTGATAAACCAAAGAGGTAATTGATAGTTTTTTGGATGCATGCATGACCTGGCTCATAATTGTGGTTAAACTTTTTGGAGGGATTCCCCCTTCCCCTCAGGTTTTTCATTACGAGTAAAAATTACTGCTTTTCTGTAACTGTCCCTGTCTGGAAGCTTGATAATCTAAGATGAAAACTTGAGTCAACAGAGGTAAAACTCTGTAGTAGTTCAGACCTAGCAGTAGCAGTCAGACTGTTCCCGGACTGTTTCGTGCCTCATCTTCTGCATAATGAAGATGTATAAGGTTGTAACATAACTTTTTTTGGTGTAGGGATAATTTTCCATGTGATTGGTTCCCTTCAGTCATTGAATTGCAATTCTGCCTTTTGCTACTGCCTAGTTTGGTTCTCTAGTAAGACTAAAAAAATCTGCTTTGATATGAAGTCTTGCTTTTTTTTTTTTTTTTTCAGCAATCACCTATTTTTCTCATACCTTCTTCTTCTATGTGACTTTAATGTTTTCTTGTGTTAGGTACACTTAACTTGGTAAAACCATTTTGTGTAATGCTTCAGGATAATGGCCATCTTCTGTTACAGGCATTGCCCTCAAGATTATCAACTGATTGTTATTATTTATTACATTTAATTATATTTTCTATGTCTGCTTTCTTCCCTTGTGTGCTCACCCATAAGTTAGACAGCTCCTCTTCAGATCATCTTCTAGCACAGATACTCTTACCGGGGGAGCCATTCCTCTGATTCCATGTTCATCCTTGTCTCCTATGAAGATGTCCTCTGTCTAGATACTGCTTTCTTCATTTCTCTACACACTGTGTAGAACAGGGCTCTTTATTGCCCTGGTCTGTCCTGCAGAATTTTGTTGTAGATTACTCATTACTTTTGGGAAATTCTTTAGAGTTTGAATCCTGGAAGAACTGGAGAAAGTCCTAGGACTAGGGTTGTCATCCAGAAGATCCGTGTGGGGTGTTAGTTTTAAGTGCAGATTTGCACTTAAATGTAAATTTTACTTGGTTACATGTATTTGTAATCCATCTTTGAATTTCATCATATTAATAGAGGAGTCTGTTAGAGTTTATGATTGTACTGATGAAATTGTGCACGCTCCTGTAAGTTTGTTCATGTTACCTCTTCCAGTGAAGAGCAGAAATTACATATCATCAATTTTGAAATGTTTAAGCTTTTATTAAATGGTGCTTGGTATATCTTAAGAATAATTATAAATTGATTTCTAATTTTACTTCTGTATTCCAAGAGTGTAAAACAGATTTGACATTAAAAAATAAGAGTGAGTTACTATGTGATTCTTTTCAAGGACATTAGAAAACCTGCTGGTTTGTTATGGAACTGGAAATCGAGTATCTGTTTGGCTATGACTCCTAATACCAGGCCAACTCTTGGGTAAATATTTTGGAATGGATTTTATGCAGTACTGTACTAGTTGCTATAGAATGGTTGCAGGCTGAAACAATGGCTGCAGGGTGGGGTTTTTTGTTCTATTTGGTCAGTGTTTTTCTTGCTCCTTTGATAATTTGCGCTGTTGTAATTAGAACTCGGGAATATGAAAGCTCTCACAAAAACTCACTACCTAGTAATAGATTATAGTTTCTTGATGACCTGGCTTAAGGCTTCCCCTTGGTGAATTGTGTCCCAGAGCATGGCTCAATATCTGGCTCTACTGTGTAGTTAAGAGCACCTTTATAGTGTGAAAAAGAATGAGTTGTCTGGCAACAGTATTTATTTGGCCAACAAAGTATGTTGCCCAGAGCAGTATCTATGAACTAAGGTTTCAGTGCATAGATATTCAAGCATTCCATTATGTGTTTAGTAGAGCTTTCTCTCTGTTAGATGACTTCACTTGTCAGTCCACACTCCTGTATTTCCTTAGAGGCAAGATACGCAATTTGATGGCAGTGTCGTGCTTTTACATATATTTACATTTTGCTTTTACATATACTGTCTTGCTTACAAAACCCAATGGAAGATCAGAATCTCCCTTCTTAATGAAAATTAGTGGCTGTTGGATAGCCTGTGGCTGGGCAAGAGTTCAAAGGGCAATAAAACCCTCCCCCAATGTCTAAAGAAAAGGTCTCCTTCCTGCTGCCCTCCAGAAGGTGCTCTACTTTGAGCAGTACATCAGCTTGAAATTGATAAGGGCCCTTTAAATATTTTGTTGTTGCTCTCAATTTTAGTAAAAAACAATTATGCCATGTTCTTAATTTAAAAAACATTGGGACAACGCCATCGGTGATATAGTGTCCTCCTGGATGGGAAAATGTCTATGTGGAAACAAATAAAATCGAACCAGTTTGTGTTTTAGAAAGCTTTGCATTGTTAAAATGGTTTTTATAATATCACTTCTTTTATGTTGAGAAATCTGGTTTGTGTTCACCTTCCATGTACAGTTCAGTAATATTTTCTGCGTTCAGATCATATCCAAGCATTGCATGCTTCTTGTAGAATGCTGGGTGTTTTATTGGGAAACATGTAAGTTGTTTCCACTTAAAGTGATAGCCTTACTGAACATGATTGCTACTTACTTTCAGTGTAGTTTTAAGTTCCAGTGAAAGTTTTAAGACTTCTTTAACACTTACTGTACATATTCTGGCTGTTTGAAAGAGTGGGATAGTTTCTTTTCATATCTGGAAAAGGAAAATAATCTGAAAATTGTTATGGAAAGACAATGTTTACTAGTGAAAACATTGCTCAATCCTGCTAATTGATTTTGATGGATTTCCCTGTTAGGTCTAGTGTTTGCTGTATAGTGAAGAAGGTCAAAACTGGAATTACTTAAGATTACTGCATTTTGTGATCTAATTCTTCAGCTTTTTTGAAGCCTTTAAAAAAAAATAAAAGGCCAAATAACTGTTTCCTTCTTTAAAGATCAGTGGAATGCTCTAACAAGGCCTTTCTTTGTTTTGTGTGAGATGTATTGTAATACTTTCGATAAAGTCTCCAGCAATACTCAAGCTGTATCTAGTATTATAGGAGAGTTTTTATTGTTGCCATAGCACAGCAAGGATTATTTCAGTAAATTCAGTTGGTATGCCCATAGCAAACTGTTTTCAGACAGATAAGGATTGATATGTAGACTGGAAAAAAAAAAAAAAAAAGAGAACAATTAAGTAATTTTATGCACTGACTGCTGGTGTATTCATCAAAGCCATCTACCAGCATCCAAAGACCTAACCAGCCCAAAGTGGTGAAATTATTGCAGTTCTGGGAAATTCTCAATATATGAGCTGGGTTTGCAGTAGAGAGGATTTGTCTCTCTCTCCTAGAGCCTGTGTCAGGATTTACAGTAAAACATCTAGTTTTCTATTACCTTCTGATTTCTGACTGATTTCTGACTGTCTGTAGCTTTTGGCTAAAGTTGGCCTGTAGGGTGGGATCTGTGATGAAATTACAGTGTTTGAATTTTACAGGGTTCAAATTCTAGTATAATTTTCTGAAGCAATCATCAACAATATCTCCTAACATTCTGATACTGGCTCAACATCTTGAGTATTAGTAGTTCTGAAGGAGTTACGAGTTCTTATTTTTGAAAATAAATTGTTTATGGTCTACTACAAGCTCCAGAATACTTTTGTTTCATGATTTGCTTTCTCACCTGCTGTAAGTTTAAGCTTGAACTCAAAAAATTGGTGCATCAAATTTTTGAGATTAGACGAATTTGAAAACTTTGCCTTCTCAAAGTAGTCTTCATTCATTTCCAGTGATAAGTGTCAAGTGGCAGCACAAAAATTGGTAGCATTGTACCAATGTGAGACAGTCCTGAACTGAAGCTCAAGTATTGTACAATGTTCTGATACTGCTGGTGTGTAAAAACCTATTGAAACTCAGCACTTACCTTAAGTGCCTGTCTTATCTTCAGTGTTCCACATTTGTCTGCAGGTCTTTGAACATTCTTGTGTGTAGGGATGCTCATACATATCCATGTATATAATTATAAATGCGCTGATCTAGCTCTCTCAGTAAACCCACCTGTGTTGAAACCTTTTCTCCCTCATTTCCTCCCACAAGCACTCTGCACCAAAAATCTCACATCCACAACCTTCAACCAGACACTCCAATCTTCTACTTTCAGGGAAAAATGCCAATTACAGCAGTCTTCAAATGTGTTCATCCTGCTACACTGGCTTCAGAGGGCAGCCTTATGATTGTCCGGCTCAGTTAGTTTCCCGTGAGGATACAGATCAGCCATTAAATCCTCAACACCTGCCGTATGGACTTTGTAGTTTGGAATGGCCTTGCAGTTGGACCTGTTTATAACCAGCTAGTCTGTGTGCTGACAGTGGCTGTGGCACCTTGGTTTTCTTCTAAGGGAGTGCTTTTTTGCTATGCTCTTATAACCGTTGATACTTCTCCCTTATTTTGGAGAGCCTTCCTTTTAATAGGCTTTTGGCTTGTGTCATCTCTTCTGGGTACTTGCTAGGTAGAGACAGAGTTTTCTGTATTAACCTTACGCTGAGCTCCTTAGCTGCTGAGAAGGAATTCTTGCACCAAGGGGAAGAATTCCTTCCTAACCACCTTAGAGGTAATAAGGATGGTACTCAGAGTGGGTCGAGCTTAATTTATCCAAATCCTGGGGATAAACAGGGTGTTTCTTTATGTTGCAGAATGGTCAGGACAATTTCTCTCGTCCTTGATAGACTTGCCTTTTTCCTAGTGTCAGCTGTCTCCTTCTATGGCAATATCATGATGTTACCAGCAGTAGTAGAAACCTGCAAGCAGAGTGAGATACCAACATATTTCTGATACCTTTATACCCTTAATTTATGAAGTGAAATGTTGAATAGCAGTTTTTGTCATGGATGATAGATGTGTGAGTAATCTGAAGCTGTTTCTACCTCAGTAACTGTAAAAGAGGATGAATAGTTTCACAGGTACACACATACTGTGTTCTGCAGCCACTTCTTCAC
The DNA here is from genome assembly GCF_017639235.1 of Corvus kubaryi. NCBI lineage: Eukaryota > Metazoa > Chordata > Aves > Passeriformes > Corvidae > Corvus > Corvus kubaryi. The sequence goes on from NW_024581081.1 coordinate 4,348,583, forward strand.
CCACCTCTCAGCACTTTTGGGGCACAGAAAGGAAGCGGCAGTGTTGACCCTCTTCTGCCGTCACTGCCATCTGATTGCTGTCATGGGATTCTGTCTTCTGCCACGAAGAACTGTCCATCTTTGATTCTCTTCCAGCTCTGTGGTGTTGATGATACTGACTTTTACAGCAACCACAAGTACATGGTAGCAGTTAAATTTGTATGCTGCTTTTTACTGTGGCTTTCAGGAGCTTTGGCCTGCCCTTTGTCTGCCTTATTCTCCACCCCCCAATGCCCATCTGACTTAAACACCGTTAAATGTTGACAATATTTTAAAATTGGTGCTTAGTTTATTTCAAAAATTTCTTTTCATATTTACATATGTAAACTCAAGGTCAAATTAAAAAAACCTGCAAGTTTAGGTTTTGCTAAAGCTTACTGCATTTGTTGTTGGGAAAAGCTGCTTACTTGCTGTGTGCAGGGAGACTTTTTTCTTTAATTACTAAGTTTTTCTGTTGGTATATGCCGGTACAAAATAAGTGTGGTAGTCTGACTTTTCCTTAGGTTGGCTATCTATCTAAACCAGTTTTGTAGGTAGAATATTTATGATACATTTTGTTTATGTAATGGGCAGTTTTGAGTCTAATTCTTGAAAGAGAGCAATGGTCAGTCAAATATGTTTGAAACTGAGTTATATTACTTGATTTGATTTTTTTTCCCCTTAGAGTGCTTGTCCCAGTTGTTGTTACTAAGCAAAATTGAGGGTTGGGACTGGATGATCTTTAAGGTCCCTTCCAACTCAAGCCATTCTGTTATTCTAAGCTGACATTTATTTAGATCATACTTAGCTTGTACTTGTGTGTAGTTGTATCATCTTCTTAAACTGTCTTGGTTTGTATAAAAGACATCTAACATTCTCACTTTGTCATAATGTCTCCAGGACAGTGGGATGGGAAAAGTGATGCAGATACATGAAGTAATGTGTTGAAAAATGCGTTGTAAATTTAGTTACTACGGAGCCAGAAAGAGAAGCCAGATTTTTATAAACGTATGCAGTTTTCTAGGTTATCCCAATTTGAAATTTCACCTTATAGAACATAGGAGGAACGGACTTAATCACCTAGAGAGTGTCATATACCAGCACCATCACACCATGTCTGGTTTAAATCTTAAGTGAGTTGTATGGGATAGCAAAGAATACCCCTTTTCTCAATGGGGTAGCTGCATACAGTAGGAAGAGGGTTATGTATCTTCATAGAAAACTTGAATAATTTTCATATTTGGGGCTTTTTCTGTTTGTTTCAGAAATACTTCTATGTCAACTGTACATGAGGCTGCCTCATTTCAGTAAACAGGTAACTTAGGTTCCAAATTTGATGAATCAAACTGCTAAGGAGTTGGAATGGACCTTAAAGATCCCCTAGTTACAATCCCCCTGCCACAGGTAGGGACGCCTCCAACTAAACCAGGTTGCTAAAGGCCTTATCCAATCCGGCCTTGAACACTTCCAGGGTTGGGGCATCCACGACCTTCCTTGAAAACCTGTTCTGGTGTCTCACCACCCTCACAACAAAGAATTTCTTCCTAATATCTGATCTTTCCCTCTTTCAGTTTGTACCTATTACTCCCTTGTCCTGTCACTGGAGTTCCTGATAGACTCCTTTTCCAGCTTCCCTGTAGGCCCCCTTCAGATGCTAGAAGGCTGCTTGAGATTTCCACACAACCTTCTCTTCTCCAGGCTGAATAGCCCTAGCTTTTTCCCCAATAATTTCTTTCTTCCACATCTGTGTAACTTTCTGGTATTCTAAGGTCTTGTAAGCTGTTGATGAAGGCAAGCATGCATGTTTTATTAATACTTTTGAAGTGACTGCTGAATACAAAGAAATTAAAAATCTCCAAATGCTTTGCAATAATGATTAAAAAAATCAAATCTCCTTGAATGAGTTAGTCCAAGTACCTAGTCATAAGGAAAGTTTGTGTCTCACTGTGGAGAGTAATAAAAAACACACAGAACAAATGATATGGTGTTAAGAGTATATAAAATGTGCATGTGTTTTTGTTTGGGGTTTGGGTTTTTGTTTCATTTGTTTTTATTTCTATACAAATAAAATATATTTGTAGGAATAAGTCTAGAGAAGTTTACTGTCCTCAGCAGTAGAGAAACATACATGCTGTAGTCAGCATACATACTACACTGGGAGACATTACTGGTTGTTAATTAAAAGGAAAAGAAGCTAGAGACTCCTTAGATTTTTAAATTCCTTTCCACTTCTGCATGCTTCTGTCTTTGCTTCCTGACAGAATTTTTGTTTTGGGTTATCTTCTCATATTCTTCTGTCATACTCCCTCATTAATGAGAGGATAGACCTCTCGTGTAACTTTCCAGCTATGTTAATTCTGCTTTGCTACATAGATTTTTTTTTTGGCTAATATCAGCAGCTGGTTAAAGCCTAAATTGTTTCACTGTGAGTCAGAGTATACTTGAAATCTTGTATGGTAGTATCGCTTATGCCTTCATTAACTATGTTTTAATATCTGAGTAAGCCAAACCAAGTTACTGAATGCTTTTGTAATCTGAGCCTGTTTAAACTCGAAATAGTCCTGTTCACGGTTAATCATCTGCGTTCATGTTTGTATTGTAACTTGTCCTTGCTCTGTGTGCCACTGAAATGACAGCCCCTTGATAAGGATAAAATTAAGGGTATTTGATAGAACTGTGTTTTAGAGCAAGAAAATGCTTAAAAGTTAGCAACCATTTAGTTTTCTCATAGTTTCTTGCAATGTAGAGATGACAAATGAAAGGTGGGAATTTCTTAAGTGGAGTTAACTAAACATACAAACCATGTCACTGGCTGCAGCACTAACTACTGGGCAGAAGAGCAGGACTTGTTGAAAGTAAGAGTTCATGCACAGTACACTGGCAAACACATTCTTCTGGAAACTCCTGATTAACAGAGCTGTAGAGACCAGTTTTGTTAACCAGTGCTACATGATAAAACCAGTAATTTGTTCTTTTCTGGAAGAAATCCTTAAAATAGAGCTGGTAGCAGTTTTTAAAACATAGCTCTTTGGTAACCAAATGTGCTGTTTGAAGGTGAAATGAGCATTTTTATGAGTAGATTCCCCCTGAGCAAAGTTACTTTCCTGACTGGGGAAATACTTCTCACTTTCTTATTCTATAAAAAAAAAAAGAGGTATATAATAATAATATTCTGTACAAATAAAAAAGGTATATTTTCTGTATATCTGAGGCATGTTACAAAAAACTTTGATTGCAAGTATTAAATTCCAGTATAAAATTTACTCCAATATATTGAAAGAATTAGATTGTATTTTCAAAGTGAAAAGTATTTCAAGCATTTTTTTTCATAAAGCTGACGTATATTCCAGAGGATTGGAATTTAAATAGTGAACAAATTTTACTTAAGCAAAAAAAAGGATTGCATTGCCTTAATAAAAATGCATCTGATCTGGGCTTGATTATTGTCAAAATGTGTTCCTTGAGGTGACTTTCTTCTTGAAACAAGCATGAAAATTTTCAGTGCTTATTTCTGTAAACCTTGCTGATGATGAAGAGAGGGGAGCATGTGGGACAGGGAGTAAATGGCTTATCTAAGTTCAGTAGTTCTTGATCACAGCTTAAAAATGAATGGATACTAGAAGTACCATTTCTGACTTTGATGTTGCAAATGAATCCATCTAAGTTTATTAGTATGGATCTGTCCAAACAGAGCAGCTTGCAAAATGGACACCTATATCCTTATAGAGAGAATTATACTTTCTCTTCTTTGTTGTTCAATAGAACCTCTGAAAACTTTGGCTTTGGGGTAAAGCTGGCCTTGAACTCTTCCAATGATGGGACATCCACCACCTAGCTGGGCAACCTCACAGTAAAGAATTTCATCATAATATCTGATATAAATCTACTCTTTTTCAGTTTAAAACTCTTCCCCTTAGTCCTGTCCAGTACATGCCCTTGTAAAAAGTCCCTCTTCATGTTTCTCTTTAGCCCCCGTTAGGTACTGTAAGGCTGCTATAAAACTGCTTCCCCAAAGTCTTCAGTTCTCCGGGCTGAACAACCTGAACTGTCTCAGCTGTTGTCATAGGAGAGGTGCTCCAGCCCTCTGATAATTCCTCTCTTGATCTCTCTTTTATCTCGGTCTACCCCACTTTCCTTTTGTTCCTGCTTTCTGAGTTTGTTTTCTTCTGATGTTCTGTTGCTTTGTGGTGTTCTCAAAATCAAGCCGTATTACTGTGGTTAGCTTGTGATTATTATTATTATTATTATTAATATTCACTTCTGCCCTCCTGTGTCCCACATACGCTATAGCAACTGTAGGATAACAACAAATACGTATTGATGGTAGTGACTCACTTTCCTTGTTCCATTCTGATGTTTGTCTGGAGCTTCAGGACAGAACTGTGTTCAAAAGTAACATACACAACCTATGGAAATATCACTGGTTTGAGGAAGTAGGGAGGGTAGAGGATACATAATTTCTTTTTTTTCAAAGCCATTTCTTCTGAGTCTTTGCCTTAAATTTCTGTGTTTCTCTTGAGTTTTCTGATCTTTTATTGTTTTTTGGTTATATAATCTTTCTTGAAGAATGAACTTCTATGTTAAAAGAATTATTATTTCGGTTCATTTTATCTATATTAAAAGCGAAATCATTATGCAGTTCACTAACTACAAAAGTGTTCTGCAAAAGAAAACTTCTTAGATGCCAGTGAATATTCAAGTAGTGGAACGGGTTGCACAGGGAGGTTGTGCAGTTTCTGCCCGTGGAGATTTCTACGAGCAGGCTGGATAAAGCTGCAAAAAAGCCTGGTAAGACCTCAGAGATGAACTTTCTTTCACCAGGAGGTTGGATTGGAAACTCCTGAAGTTCCTTTCTGCCTGATTTATCCTGTAATCTTAGATGGGTCCATGGTGTATGTACCCATTCCAGTTTATTTCCAATTGTGATGGATTGCATTGCATTATTAATGACTCTTCCCATGTGTAGTAGAACGACTTATATAGGCTTTACTGTCTCTAATGTCTACCAGTTGAACTTGTACCTGAAGAGAAATTTGCAAATGTTATGCTGCCACTTAAACTACTTTATTTAGCTTTTTTCATCCCTTCTTTTGTCATGGTCCTTCTTAAGACATATGTGTTGGGACTCTCAGTATTGGGAGCTCTCCTGTTGGTTGGAGGTCATCTTGTCTAAATTGAGAATATGTGGCTGCCTGGCTGCTGTAACAATTAGTGTTTTCTGTAGGTGAACAGGGAAAATCAGCCTGTCCTCCACAGATGTTTAAATATGATCCTAGGATACTTCGATTTGGAATAGACCTCAGGACATTTCTAGTTCCAGCCTCCTGCTTAAAGCAAGGTCAGTCCTGATGCCCCTGAGGGTTTTTCCCATAAGGTGTTGAAAACCCCCTAGGGACCAGTTACTGCAGTAACTCTGGGCACCCTCCTTCACTGGTGTGACTGTCCTAATGCTGAAAGGTTTTTTGTATAGTCAGTTTAAAAGCTTCCTTTGTTTCAACTTATGTCCAGTGTTTCTTGTCCTCTCACCATGCCTTATTAATCACTGCTGCATTGTCTTCTTGGCCTCTTTGCAGATCCTGTGAGCTGCTTTGTAGGTCTCCCCTCCAAAGCCAGCTCTCCTCCAGGAGGAAGAAACCCAGTTCCTTTTGTCTTGCCTCCTAAGATGGTTCTTCAGTCTCCTGAGCATTCTGTAGTTCTCTGCTGAACTTCAGCCCAAAACCCTGGGTAGAGCAGTATAATTGTTTTACTTGATTAAGGCCTGTATTCCTCCTGCTAATGCAACTAAGCATGATGTTGACTTTGGTGCCAGGGCATTCATCTGAATCACCTTCAGCTTTCTGTCCACCAAGATCCCCAGGTTTTCTTTAGCAGAGCTTCTTCCTGGCCAGTTGTTCTTAAGCCTGTGTTGTTGCAAGACATTTTTCCTTTCTGTGTCAGGACTTTGCTTTTGCCTTGTTGAATTCTGTTGAAGTAAAAAGCTGCTCAAATCCCCAAGGAAAAACCAAAGCAAGAAAACCCCACCTAAACCCCCACTTTGAAGAACTTCTTTTGGCAAAACATTTAGGCACGTACTTGAGTGCTTTGAGTATTGAAATGCTTAGATTCTTCTTGAAGCTGAGCACAGCATTCTTTTAGCCATCCTACACAACCTTCATGGCTGAAAATACCTTAATGTTTCAGGATCACTTTATGTATCCTTTGGCTTAAGCAAACCATGTTCTGCCGATGTATCCTGTGTGATAGGTTGCCACGGGGAGATAGGGTGAGGTCCTAGTGCTGCAGGACAAGAAGTGTTTGTGAGTTGTGTAAATTGTACATGGTTTTGCTCCCATTTTCTATTCCTGTGCTTCGTCCTTCTCCAGATCACATGCCTGAATCAGTTACTGGAATAGATACTTGCAGTGAATGAGTTGTGCTGTATTATTTTTGTTGATATGTGTTTATTTGAAATAATATTTTCTTTCACTCCTGATTATTGTTAGTTTTATAAAACTGTATTTGTACAGTATGGTATGTTGATTAATTCAATTACTTGTACTCAACCTCACATTCTTTGTTTTGAACTCTGCTGTTGTGCTATGGATCTCTGTGTGATGCTGAAAGATAGGCTATGCTGATAGTGTACCATTTTTGATAGAAGAAATACTGAAATACTAGTTTGAAAGTAAATTATAATGTCGTCTGGCCACAGATGTTTATAACTACTTTGTTACTTCAGTGGAGCATTTTTACTGTTAAATTTTAAGTTGCTGTTTTGAAACTTGGTTAGCATTAATCTGTTGATTCTGCAAATATTCTTAGGCCAGTATTAATATAATAGGAATTTTAAACTGAAATAAAGTAAGAAAAATTTCAGAAACTCAGCATTAAACTTTATATGTTGATATTAAGTTTAAAGAAGCTGTAAGTCACCTTTTCTGCATGTTATGTTTGAATCTATTTTGATGCAAACCTGCTAGCCATTCTTAAGTAGCTGAATTACTACTTTAGGTGATAATCCCCAGGTTCAGATGCTTGTCCTTGGATTTCCTTTTAAGAAAACATGGTTAAAAAGGTTTATTGTGCACCCTGGGAAGTCATTAGGTCATGACTCGCTTGTCCCAGAAGTTCAGAGATCAAAATTGTGAGTTCCTCAAGGAAAATATCCTTCTGATAGTCTCCTTTCATAAGTAGAATCTACTCAGCTGAAGACAGTCATAGCAGTGAATGGGGGGAGACTGCCTAGGTTATGACAATATGAGGTCTTAATGTTGGGTGAACAAACTGGAAGGGAGCTGTTGAGTTGTATTCTGAAAGATCTGTAATCATCTACTCTCTGAGTTCTAGGAATGAAGCTGCTGCCTAGTCTGAGCAATAGACTATTTCTGTGCTAATACAGAAATGCTTGATTTATTTTTAAGTGCATTATTCCAGACTAGGGGTGGATAGGAAGGGTGAGGAAGAAAGTAGTAATGTGAAGGATGCCTATGTGATGATTAAGTATCCAGCTTTTCAGTTGTCTTTTTGTTTGTTCCTTTCTCCTCCCAACTCCACTCACCCAGTCTTGTAACTGATGCCTGCCTTCTGAAACTTCCTCACTCCTCCATAAGCAGGCGGTGGCAACCCTTTGTGAAACAAAGAGTAAGGCACTACAAAATGAGGGGGCAATATTAGTTTGGTTGCTGTTCTACTGGACTAATTTGTTCTGATGCAAAAATGAGAACTGAGCATGTGATTCTTGACTGCTTCAAATTTTGAGCACTTAATCAACTGAACCAATCCCATACATCTCTTTCGACCCCATATCATGTATAAAAGTGAAGCCAGATGTCTATATTACCTTATATTGCAACAAAATGATAATTTAAGGTGTCTTGTATATTTTTAAAGAAGTAATGATATATTAGTGTTTATGACTGGGGAAAGAGCTGCCTTGCTACTGTTTGAGAACCGTAATTTTTCATAAAACATGAGTAGTCTTGCACAGAACACTTATTCTTAATGAGAGACTCAACCCCCAAATATTTGAGAGGTTATGATAAGCAATTATAAAATAGTCAAACTTCTTTTTGAACTGGAGCGTGTATATCTCGACTATTGTTTGCAAAACTAATGGTGGTTTCTGACTGAATTCCTTCTGACAAAAAGTCTCTGGAATTGGTCTTTATGCTACTACCACATGATACCTTTCTCTAGATTATTTCTGCTATTATGAAGAGAACTGCAAAGGAAATGAGGAGCTTCCTATGTAATCAACTGGTCAACTGCTGTTTCCTCTATCAGGAATAGTGTTGGCGATTACTCACAGTCTCTGCGTTTGCATTGTTGTTCTGAGCATGGAATAAGAGACTGTGAAGCAGTAGGAGGGAAAAAGAAAATACAGTAGCCGTAGCTGAAATGCTGCAGTTACAGAAAGAAAGTAGCTTTTTACTTCCATAGTTAAGCTTTTGAGTGCTTCTCTGGTTTAGTGACTGTTTGGTGGCACAATGAAATGTTACCTTTAACAGATTTCATTGAGCATTTTAAATGTGTAGCTCACTCTGTCTCTGGACTGACTTTGTTAATTGACTGCTTCTTCAAATGTCATTATCTTTTAATAATTTTGTTTACTCCCCTGCTCTGGCTTGTTTTGTTGGAATTCTTGTTGTGCTACTGTGGTCTCTGCAGGACTTCAGAGACTCTCAGGGCTGTAAAACTCTGTCAGTGTTTGTGTGTGGACAACATCTGAGACATCTGATGCAGTGTTTTGCAGAAGATTTCTTGGCACTGCTTAGTAATTCCTCCACCATTTGTCATCCTGCTTGAGCTGAACCCTTGCCTTTTTATGCTCAGGACATTTAAAAATGTTTTGGAGGCTAGAGTCAGAAGCTGCAGGTTGGAGCTCTAATGTACTCTGCACTCAGTGGCTCTTGATGTTTTGGAGCAAACATTATTTACAGTAGAAAATAACATCACCCTGGTGTTTAATAACTTTAGTTATGTACTTTGTTACTTTTAGTTGAAGCAGTAGAAAACGTGTTTGTGTGCAGTGCTACTCATAGGCATAGGTTGCTATGTCCTCTAGTACTAAAACAAAAATATGACTGAAGTTCTCAGTTAAATGATTTAGTAATTGAATGATAGTCTTAATTTTGTTTTAATAGCCTTTTTTAGGTCTATTATACTGAGTTTCAAATACTGTATTACTTTCATAATGTTTTGTTTGTTCGTCCTTAGGCAAGTGAAATAGATGTTTAGACAGGGATGATGAAATTCCTGCGTTCCCAGAGATAACCAGCTTATTTCCACTGTAGAAGCCAGCCTCTAGTATACTGCCGGTTGGTTGGATTTCTGGATCTGCAGAAGCCTTCCTTGCCTCTGTAAACTACTGCTATTGGTTTTATTTTGGGTGTCAATACCTACCCAAGGGAAAACTATGTGAATGAGATTCCATATTTATATCTTAAGCTGGTAAAATGGCTTTCTAGCAACAAGAGAGTGCTCTCTTCACTCCTTCAATTGAACACGTTTGTTTGGGTTTTTTTAATCCCTCCTTTATGCTGGCATTGGGTTTTATGTGACTCCATTGCGAAGTTCTTAGGAAAGCTGGGAGACTAGGATTAATTCTTGTTGGATTTTCTCTCTGAACTAGCTCATTAGAATTCACCTAAATGCTTGTGTTTAAACAACTGAAATGACACACAGCTGGAGTGGGGGTAGATATATGGGAAGGGGCTTTCCCTTTCCTCAACTGTTAGTTGCTATTGGATTGGTTTAATGTCATATTTTCCCTCGCTGCCACAAACAGGACATACGGAGTAATTTCTCTCTTGAGGTAGCCGTCCAGCAAGCAACAATTAGGGACTTTTTGGGGAATTTATTTCCAAGTCTATGTGGCCAGTACATTCCGTGTTCTATAATAATAATAATGAAGATTCATAAAAGAAGAAAGTATTCAGGTATAGTGACTTTCTTGTTAGATAAGCCTGTTTAGAGAGCAGGACCTTTCAGCCAATGAACTTGATTCCAGTCTGGCAAAGCAGACACTATTGTAGATTGGGAGCAAGTGTGGAACCCCATTGGAGAAAAGGAAGTTGGAAGGTAATTGAAATGTAAAATGCTTTTTCGTGAGAAGGACGCCAGCTTAAGTAGAAAACATTAAAGTGTATTGTTATGTTGATAGCTACGTGGTATCTTCTCTTTCAAATCTAAAAGTAAACAGAGTAATGAGGGAGTAAAATCAGAAGCAATGTAATGTTTTGGTTGTGCAGGTGCCTTAGGAAGAAACCTTTTTGTGTGCTTGGGACTGCTTTGAGCTAGCTTTTATGTTAGAATGGAGGATTTTGTAGTATGAGAACAGTTAAAAGAAAACATCACAAAACATGGAGTGCAAAACCACTGTCAGTATGAAGATACTGTATATGGTGTTACTGCAGAGAAAGCCTTTTTAACTGTCAGCAGTTGTTTTTAAATGCAACTAACTGAGGCTGAATGTCATTCACCAAGCACAGTGCTTGATGAAAGTGTTGCCAAAGATTATACAACAGGATTAAGTAGGATTTGCAGAGAGAAGGCTATCAACAGATGAATTTTACAAAACTATTAGAAATTCTATATAGATTTTTTACAAGCTACCTGTGGCCTTGGTAGTCCTGTCAACCAACATTAAGATAACTAATGGCCTTAATAAACTTCTTTGTAAATTTTAAGAAATGACCCGATTCCTTTAAATACAAAAATAAATAAGTCATTCAAAATGAGACTTCCTGGAGGATTTTTTGAGTGACAGAATTAAAAAACCCAAACAAACAAAAACACAACTGTTTTTGGGACATGTTCCCGTTTGGAAGTTGTAATGTCAACACCGTATTTCTTCTTAATTGTTCAACCTACTGTGTCTAATGTCAAAAATTGTGTGGCAATTTCATGTGTAAATTTGACTATGTGGTTGTATCTGTAGTGAATGAATATCCTGTTTTCTGAATGTGCAGTAGAAGTAACCATAAGGATGTCTTAGCGCTTGTGTGTGTGTATGTTTACTCTAGACAAAGCTGCATATAAAAGCAGCGTGGTTGTGTGTCTTCGGCTATGACACAGACAATCTCACTAAATTTCATTCAACAGTACAGATTTTCAGCTTGGGGGTTTTTAAGAACTATTTTTATAGATGCTGATTATTCCACAGCCTGAGGTATGGCTCTTTTTGCCCTTAAAAAGGAAAGGGGAAAGTAAGTATTTCAGGTAGGGAAGAAAAATAATAATAGTTCAAAAAGAGGTCCTTTGGCCCATTTCCCTAGAGTGTGTTAACAATAAAATTGCATTTAGTGGTACATTTTGACATTGTATTATTACTTCAAACCTTCTTGATGAACCTAACTTACTTGAGGAATAACTTTTTGAAATCCAGTCAAAGGTTGGATTTAAATCAGAATGTTTAGTTTTGGTAAGTCTTCAGGTTTTTTTTCATGTAGACTCCGGGCTGCAGTTTGTCTACTTCAGGAGAATCAGGTGCTTGTTTTTCTATTAGGCTTGTTAGCATTCCTACTTCAAACTCCTGACTAATTAGCCTGGTTGCCAAAGCTCCTGCATGCAGGGTATCAGATAGCACCAGCATTTTTCTAGTTCAGTCAGCGGTAGCCTGATGTCTTAACCCTGTATGGTGCTGATTCGAGCTCATCCCACAGGAGTGAAGAAACTAGGGTAACACAATCAAGTTTATCATTACAGAGTAGAAGTTGGCTCAAACTTCACTGGCTGTGTCCGCATAAATATATGGCATGACCCCTGTTGCATTATGTGAAAATGACTCTGTTTTTTATGGTTTCCTTTGATACCCTGTTGCATCATACTGAAGCCTGATACTAAAATAATGAAAATGCAGTGTTAATTACAAGAAATGAATCCAGACAGCTGTTCATTTAAAGGATTGTTGGTGTCACTTTTTTTTGTCGTGTAGTGAGAGTTTATTTCCTGTATTTCCAGTATAGAGGTTATACTGGAAGTAAATAAATAAGAATACTTTGTCAAGTGAATGTCAGGTGGTTGAAGTGAGGGTGTGAGGGTGCTTGCTGGTGTCAGCTTATCGATGGGTACTGGCTTGTCAAATTTGGGTTTTGATTGATCTATTAGTTCTTCGACTGAATCTTCAGCCCATGTTAGGAACATGAAGTTGCCACTGTAAGTGATCAGAAAGAGACAAGATATTGGATTTAGTATGTACTATGTAGTGTATGAGCTTCTGGACATTGGAGAATCCATGTGGGAGAGAAATGTTAAGAATAATTTTATTTGTGCCATCTATAATAAAACTGTGATGAGCTTTGGGAAGACAGCCACAAGAAACCAGGCTTCATGAGTTTGATTGCTGGTGGAAATGCTTTTTTCAGTAATGCAGCTTTCTGCTGTAAGTAGGTTGACATTTCTGTTGGATATACCAAGTTTTCACTCAAAAAGAAATACATTTTCAGTTTTTAGTAGTTTCACATATGAATTTGAAAACTACTTGTATTGTCATTTTTTATGGATTTAAGACTATTTCTAAGACGTTCCTCTATCAGAGTTTTATTATAGAGGAAAAACTGTAATCTTTTTAAGTTGTAGAGAAATTATCATGTAACTCTGGAATCTCACAATTTGTATGCCAGTTATAGAAATAGCCTTGAGATTACAGTATTCTAAACTTTAGTTTTTGACCGTAGAAAACTAATTTATCTAAATACCGCGTATTTGTGGAATAAGTCTGTAAAATATTTGAGAGATTTGTCACTCCTGTAACAAGCTACAATATCCACTGAGCTCATCAGGACTGCCAGTCTCTGCTAGGCTGCTGCATTTCTGCTGCTTTCTTTGGTCTGCTGCTTGTCTGACCTGTGTAATGACTTCTCAGCCAAGCAAGCAATAGCCTGAGACAAAAACCAATAGGTGCCTGCTGGCTTATGGTGCTGGAGTCAGGTATGTGCTGATGCTGGGGCAGCATAAAGTGTCCAGCTTGGCAGAGGTTGCTGTTTCATGGTTCCTTCAAGTTAATACAAGGTGCCAGCAGAAGGACAGTTTCCTCAGACTGCTAGCACTGGCAATTTCCTCCACACTGAATGAAGGGAAGGGAAATAAATACCTTCCGAGTTAACCTGATTCATGTTGCTGTACAGCTGCAGGATGCTGGTGCCTGTCGTAAGAGAGGAGGTGGGAATGAGCATGTCAGTATGAGGAAGTGCTATCTGCAGCGCTAGAGTTTCTATTGCTGACTGTGTGTCTGTACTTTTAATGTTAAAGTGAGTAAGGGCAGTCTTTTTTGTGGCCTGATTGATGCCTGAAGATGCTTTAAATATAAGGATTGCAGCTCTGCAAGTAGCAATGCCAATGAAAAATCAGACTTCCAGCACCTGAACTTGCATTCTCCCCCTTCAATTTTCCAATTGTGTTTTGGTTTGAGGTGGATGTAATAACCTGTTTCTCTTCCTCTAAATGTGACTGTTAAAAGGAACAGTGTCTAACACAGTAAATAGTATGGAGAACTCTTGATTTATTTCAGTGGGTTTCTACAGTGCATCTGAAAAATGTTACAGGGAATTGTCTGTACTTTTAATTCTTCCCCTCTAAGGTTTCTGGAGTTGCTCCTTAGCATTTGTTTCTTAGTTGCACAACAGTGACAGGTCATAGATAAATACTAGACAGATCAGCAATATTTTATTGAGGCCCATTGCTATTTGTTATTTTTCCTCTTTTAAATATGGCATAATTAATTCAATTAATTAAACCAAAATTGTTTGGTTTTGACTGGCTTTTTACCTGATTTCAAGTATGATTGAACTCTGCCTCTTCTGTTGTTGGAGACTTTCAGGGTATTTTGATACACCAAATGTATATCAATTACTTTTCGATTTTATTTCTGTCATGTCACCTCCTTCAAACAAATTTCAATCATTATAATAACAACTTTGTTAACAAGCTTTTTTGGGGTATATTTTTTTTTCAGAGTATGTGTTGACAGTCGCTGCAAGGTCCTCAGTATAAGGGTATTGGGAGAGTCTCTATATGGTACCAGAATCAATATAGTTTATAAAGGGTGGTATGTTTTAACTTGGGGATATGATTTAATCTCCTGTAGCTTTATTTTTATTTTGAATTTAATCAGTCTAAGGAATGATTAAATGGTTACCAAACTGTTGGTAGTGTTTATTGTTGAAAACATTTATTGTTCGATTTCTTCAGTTAACTGCAGTAGGTTTCATTTTGTGCAAAGAAAAGATCTGCGTGTTCTCTGGTTGCTTGTGTAAATGCTGTCCACCGCAGCTTAACAAAGCACACCCTGCAGGGGGCAGGCAGCAGCTGTGTTGCAGGTGCTGTGCTGATTTTGCTGATCACTTACTGTAGGTTTGAAAATTAAGAGTTGGAAGGTAATGTCTGTCATGCTTTTGAGGAGTGCCCTTGGCAGATTTTTTTTTTCAGTTTTAATGGTAGCTGCTTTTCGAGTCATAAATCTTCTATGAAGACACTTCATGTTGCTTGTGTAATAGTGTCTGTTGTAAAAGGTTATAAAAACTTCAGTGTATTCAGAATGAAGTATGGTTGATGGCTGCACACAGAATGTGGTGGCTCTGGTAAAAGACTATTCTGAAAACAACTAGGTTTGGTTTGGTTTGAAATTGGTAGGAAATACTCTCTGTGATCTACCTGGTATAGATGGGTCTCTTTTGAAACTTAATTTTTTGATCTGTGAGGTGTAAGTTAGCAGGAAAGTATTGAAGATCACAATAATGTTTGTTTCATCCCAAGAGTTTTTGTGTTAATTAGTCTTGCTGTTGGGGACAGATAGGCAACAGGAAGCAGGGACAATGCATATAAAGTATACAGTCAAGTATTTATATCTATGATAATTCAAGGTTCACATGGGGATTCAAGCTGCATTTATGAAAGTTAATACTTTTTTAGTGGATATGATAGTTACAGCCTTGAATTTTGTCCTTAGTTTAAGATTCTGTGTACCATTTGTCATATACTGCAGTGGGTTTTGCATTGACTTAATTGCATTACATTTATATTGTGAAAATGTTTGTAGTACCTCTTGTTTATTGGTCTTAAGGTTTTGTTTCATACTGTAGTGGGGCTGGTTCCTAAGATGTAATTTTCCTCAGGAAAATAAAGAGGAGGTTTCATTTAGTTATGATCTTCGTGTTGTGAGTTATTGGTAATTCTGTCTGACAGAAAGCTCAGCTGTTGGTCCTGCTTCTGTGAACATTACAGTGTCTAAACTGTTGTGGCAGAATGAGTCATTCTGTAGTGGAAAGTCTTTGTTGATCCAGGTGTCAAAGGTTTGGAAGAGGAAATAAAGCTGATGAAAATTATTTTTTCATAGGAGCTGTTTTTTCATCTGTATTGTTCTTCCTTTCTTCTGTTAGATTAAAGGTAGTCTTTCTTTAATCATGAAGCTGCACTTTTTGAAGTTAACTCAAAACCTATAGTTAACAAGAACACTGCTTTTCTTTGCTACATGGAAAACAGTTCATAACAGTTACCAGGATTTTTTTTTAAACTATTTGCAATTCCTTTTTAATAGTATTGTCTGTACTCAAGTTTGAAGTTGAGCAGCCATTATGGGAATTGAGTGCTAGAAACCTCACCCTCATGAAATTTCACAGTGCTTATTCCCTTACTGATTTAAGTGGGTTTTAAAATATTGTAGGAAATATTTTTTAAAATGTATTTCTTAGAATTCCACAGATTTGTTGCATACATACGGCTTTTGGAGAGGCAAAGGAAGCAATTCCATTTTACTGTGTAGACTGACAAGAAGTCAGATACAAAGGCATTATATGAATGTTTCAGAATATCCTGCATTGATAATACTGTTGCTGTGCTAACCTGTTATATCAATATTGTTGTGACCTGAATTCATGTGTCAAGCAGCTAGTATGTGCTTCAGTTCTAATTTTTGCACTGTGGATTGGTTTTATTGTTATTTATATTCTATTAGCAAAACTCCCGACCAACAAGCACATGTACCTGAATAGTAATTGCAGCTTAGTTGTCTGTAGATTTTTGCCTACAGAATTTGAATGGGGCACGAAGAAAGATGGGATGTTCTTAGTGCTGGATTTTGGTATTTTGTAGATGCAGTCATGCAGAATGTGCTTGCAAGGCAAACAGTGTTACCAATGCAGCTGAAAGAGATGAAAGATAGCCTCTTGGAGGGGGTGCAGATGAGGATTTCTGAAGGGAAACTTGTACATTCTCTGCTGCTCCAGGGATTGAATGGTTTACGGAATGGGTCGTGTGTAATATGCTTAAGTATTGAAGTATGTAGTGCTTTGTGATGGATACAGGTGGGGTAGGAGTTTAAAAGCTTGTGGGTATTCTTTGCTGGCTTGCGGGAATAGTAGTCTTGATTTCATTCATTGCTGTGCCCTACATATTGTGATAAACACTCTCTCATTATCTCTGACACTTTAAAGGAGGGGTTTCCTTTCTCATATGTGAGCATGGTGGTAGATTTTGGCTCCTGGATATTATTGCTTTGTTTGCAGAGGCCTCTCGGATTCTTCAGGAAGTCCAGGTTTCCCTGCTGTAAATCTCATTGTGTCACGTTGCAGGCTTTTTCCAAGCTTTACGTACAGTGCAGTCTTTTTATCTGTTTCTACTTGTTTTTCATATTCCTTCTTTACTGTGATATTCTTGTTACACAGGAATGGAATGATTGGCAGAAAGAGAGGTTTGGAGAAGATGTTTTTTTTTTTTTGGTGGGGATTTTTTTTGTTTTGGATAGCTGAAGCATTAAACATCTTTGCCTTCCATAATTATTAACATTTTCCATATGTGGATGTAACCATTCTTCATAACTGCAGAGGGGAGCTTGAGATGCTCTTCACTGCACCTTTTACTTGTATTTTTCTATAGTATAACTTCAAATGAGTGATCTTCATTATTACCGATTACTGCTTTAAAGCACAAATCCACCCTTGACAGTAAGTAACTGGGAACTAGATTTAAGGATCAAACTGTTTTGAGAAACAGGAATCACTTTTGTGAAGCCTCATGGAAAACATTGATGATGATTGGTGTGATAACTTGTACATCACATCTTCAGTTTTAAGTATGACTTGAGGATTCTGTGTGACTGACTATGTGTTAAAAGTTCTTTGCTTCCTGCTTTTGTATTCCTCTTTTTCATTTAATGATGGTATGAGGTCCTTGAGGAGAATGTCAGAGGAAGTGATGGCACTGAGAATGCAGATGTTTTCTAAGAATGTTTAATCAAAGCTTTTCACAAGATTTTGTAGAGTTTTGGAGTCTTCTCAGTTTGTGAAAGTGTTGTTTCAGGTGTTTCATTCTGATGCTTTTGTGTATTTTTGTTTTCTAAAGACACACTTTTGGAACATATAACCCATTGGTTTTGAAGCAGTTACTGCCTGTCACTGACTTTATGCAAAAAGTCATAAGTAGATATTTCAAATGCTTTTATGAACTCTTTTCTTTGTGCCTAATGAAGAGGTGGTACAGCTTACTTTTGTTTGTAAAACCAAGAAACTATGTTTAACTGGCAGTTACTATGTAAGTTGAAACCTTTGAGTAGGATATGCTTTTGGAAACTATCATAACTTCATTTGATAGTGATAAAAAGGAATAAGTATGCTTTGTATTTGAGCAAAATGGCCTTTATTATTTGAAAGGCCTAAAAAGCTGACTTTTGCTATGTGCTCTTTAAAATATGTTTTGCAGTCTAGATGATCAGAATTAAAATTTTGTGAAAATTGACTGTACTTGTGTGGCTGAAGACTGGTCTGTACCCTCTCATTCCAACATAAGCCATGAACTTGCACAGCAGGTACATAAAATATCTAATGTGATCAGATGATAGAGCTAAAATTGCTCATGATGCACATAAACTCCTGAGAGGAATTTAGGAGTGTTCATGCACTTAAGTAATTAGTCATTGTTGAAATCCAGAAAACATTTTAATTTCTTTTTGTTAACTGCTAAATGGCAGTTCTCATCTTTAGAGAAAGATGGCTTCAAGAGATTTGTAAGTGTTTTGGGGAAATTCCTTCGCTTACAAGAATATATCAGGGAATAATAGATGCTTCTATATCTACCTGGTTTAGGACAAGCAATTTTTATTCTATAGCCTCTTTTCTTGACACAAGTTCGTATTATAAACTGCAGTGAAGGTGCCTAGCAGTCTTTACAAATAAATTCAGAAATGAATGAGTTTGAGGATGAAACAAAAAACTCTGAAAAATAAACACTTAAATGCAGAGTTAGAGTGGAGAGTGGAAGTTTAAGTGGAGTGCCTACCTTGTCTGAGTGTGAGTGGTGGCATGTGTCTCTGTGTAGTTGGTATTTATTGGCTAAGCACATGGCTGGCAAGTTAAATATGGCTTGAACTGGAGCTATACACACACATAAACACACATGTCATATAAAAAAAATAATGAAGACTAGAAGGGGTTTTTTTTTGGTTTTGTAGTCTCCTATTTCCTGATTTTTTTGAAACGTGAAACCAATTACTTCCATGTCATCAAATATTTTTATTTAAATCTGTAGTAGTCTAGCAATGCCCCAAGGTACAGTTTGGAACATAATGGAAATAAAACATTAAAAGGAGTTTTATATGGGAAAGTGATACTGTTTGATCATCACATCACTGATTGTGATGCTGTTGTGCAGTTTTTTTTTCAGCAGAAAACTTTGGAAAAAGTGGAGAGTGGGGAGTAGGACATGGACTGTGGGGACACAGCTTGAGAACATGCCATGGAAGAGGATAGGGGAAATGGACAGTCAGTGATCAGTGCATTCAGCTGTTTTTATATCCAGATTATCAATTGGCAATGCTTTAGAAAAACACATTACTTCCTCTAGAAAATGAAAACAAAACTTGCTTATACAGACATTGTATCTTGAGAATTCAGAATGAACTTTTGTCTTGTCTGCTTTGTTAGTGTCTGGAAGTAGAAATAAGTTGTAACAGTAAAACATAAAATATTAATATTAGTAATTATAATAATAGTATTAGCAACAACAAACATGGTAGTTTAGAAAGCTTCTTGAATTGTTTTTTACGTCTTCCCTGAATGGACCTATCTTCCCTTCCCTTGCTCATCAATCTCTGCTGTATTGTTAAAAAATCTGCGGATTGGAAAAAGCTACTGGAATCTTATCTCTATATGGGAACTGACACATAATGCATGGAAAAGATTAGCAATGTGCTCATTTTTCTCTTTTAATTCTTGCTTCAGCAGTACCTTGAGATGGTGGCGGGGAAAACCTTGTATAAAGGGAAAAAAGTGTTCCAAATGGGATATGATTGTGCTTCATGATACTTCTGCAGAAAAAGCTCATGTGTTGTCTTTTGCAACAATCAAACAAGTGGCTTGAAACTTTAAGTTGATTATAAAAATACTGTGGCTGTTTTGTGAAGCATCATGGTTAAGGAGTATTAGCAGAAGAGGCAACTGTTTAAATCAAATCCACACAAAAGAGTGTGTGGAACATGACTCAGAATATTACCTGTGGGAATGCTCTCCTTTCTAGAGATCATGACGTGCTTAGTTTCATTTTTCTTACAAGAAGTACAGAACTTTCCAACCCAGTTGGAAATGCAGCATACCCGCCCTAGGAAAGCTTGGTCAAGCTGAAAGGGGCGAGTAGTAACACCTGCTGAGAGTTAAAGATGCTGTGCTGGAGGTACTGACCAAAAGCATGCCAGCTATCAAGGGAACTGTGAAAGGAAGCTGGCATGACTGAGCATCAGGCAAGGATAGTTACTGGAAAGCTGAAGTATTATCCAAATAAGGAAAATTGTGAGGTTATAAACCAAGCAGAATATGAAAGCATAAGATAGAAAAAAAATTGAGGAATGCTTTCAAATCAGCATTTGTTAAGAGAGGAAAAAGCAAGAAAGCAAGTTACAAGAACCAGAAAATACTCATACAATAACTATAGGAAGTGAGGGATGAAGTAATTTTACTAAGAGGTCTGTAATGGCTCCGTTAGGTGGACACCTTCAGGTCGTTGGATGCAAATGCAGTTTGAACCCAGTATTACAAAGGACGTTCACTGGTGATGTTATCTGTGTGAGTAGAAACTGCATTAACCTACAGAATTCATGGACACGTGGTGTCTATTATAATACGCTGTGGAATGGTCAACAGAACTTAGAAAAGAAGTTGTGCTTCAGACCTTTTGGAATTCATTGAAGGCATTAATAAGAACACATGTAAGGGAGCTCCAATTTGCTATGATAGGTAGAATATCCAGAAGTCATTTGGTAGCCTTCTGCATGAGAGGGGTAAGTCCTTGTATGGATAATTAGTTAATAATTTGGTATATATAATTAAGACAAGAAATTAAATGGTCAGGATAGTTTTCAGAGGTGAATGTTCACGGCTGAAGAATTGAGAACCTTTGTGTAATTGCAGCTAAGTTCAGAGTGTATGCAGAGGTGGGAGTTTGGAGTGAGGAATGTGGAAACTGTAACTCCTTGCAGGAAGGAACACTGGTTTGGAAGTACAATAGGTAGTTCTGTGGGAACAGCAGAAGCTCAGAAGGATTAATTCTGTAAATTGTTAGGATAACAAAGGCAATAAAACACAATCAGCCATTGTCTAGGTCCATGGTGCATTTCTTTGGGCTGCTGTATTGGTGTAGGCTTGGGAGTATCCTGGGAAGAACAGTGCTTACTTCTGCATGTATCTAGGTGACACAGATGTTTGTCTAAGTGTAGGTTATTTAACTTTTTAATTCCTTTTGAAATATTCTTCTTTTTTCTTTTCTTTTCACAAAGGTCCTTCTGAATGATAGAGTAGCTTCAATAAATACCTCGATTCTTTGCTGTTCAAAGAAATGTTGTGATATGTGCCCTGTGATCAGATGTAGCACTGGAAAGGGCTGTGCTTAGCATGAAATCTATCACGGTGCTCAACACCTAAAGATTTGCCTATTTCAAAGCCTCTGGAGAGTGAAGACAGGAGCAATGATTATTAAACTGTAGAGTAAACCTGGCAAAGTCAACTGGAGACTTGGATATCCATAATTCCTCTTGAGTGCAGGGCCCCATGATTGCTGGGATTTATGCAGAGGGCAAAAGTTGACCAGGTGGAGACCACTGGGGAAGTAAAATTTGAATTTGGAGTTGTTGTTCAGAGCAGTAGTGGAGTAGCAGGAGCAGACAGTATCCTCCTGAAGTTTGGTGTGCTGCAGTAGAGCATGAGCTCCAATGGCTAATGCAAACACAAATGAGGATGTGAATTTACGGTAGTTTGAACAGATTGCCATTGCAGTTGTAGTGTAGCCACCTGGCTGACAGCTGCAAGTCCCTTTCTTCAGCTTGTGTTGGTCCTGGAACTTTCCTTCCCTCACAGAATCTTTAGGGAGCTGTACCAAACTAACTTTTAGTAGCTGTACTACTAACCTTTCTTAAAATATAAAATACAAACAAGTCAAATGGTTTAACTTCTTTAACAGGCTGTTTCTGGGACAAACAGATGCCAGCGTGAGAGAGGAGTGCATGAAGGGGTGGAAGGAGGAGAGAAAAGATGATTCTGTGACTTCTGTGACAGCAAGCTGTTCTCTTTGAGACACACTGCTGTTCTGTGAGCATACACTTTTACAGGGTTTGGCTGCAGGGGCCTGTTCTCAATTAGTCTTCAAGACTAATTTCTGGGTTTTAGAAAAGAGGTTTTCTAGGTTTCTAGGTTTTAGAAAAGAAGTTTTATTAATTCTCCTGACAGGAGTTGTAAATTTGAATACTTAGAGATTCAAGTTCAGTATTTTCAATAATATATAGTCCTTAATTTCTTTTTGCAGGATAGCCTGTTTTTTGTTTTGTTTTTTTTCCCCAAGTTTATAGTCCTGGTTTTTAATTCTACTGTCATGAAAATTTTGAAAACCAGTGTAATATTTGAAGGTCTGATATTTTCATAATAAATTTGTAACTAATGAATAATAAGAGAACTCTGAACCTTATAACTGTTAGCCAGCACTCAGATATGTATTTTTATTTCCTTACAGGATCTCGAGTTTCATGGAGTAATGAGATTCTACTTCCAAGACAAAGCAGCTGGAAATTTTGCAACAAAATGTATCCGTGTCTCTAGTACTGCCACAACTCAAGATGTGATAGAAACTCTTGCAGAGAAATTTCGACCAGACATGCGAATGTTGTCATCCCCTAAATACTCACTTTATGAAGTGCATGTCAGTGGAGGTTTGTATTTATTCATTAAGTCCTTCCTGCATCCACATGACCGTCAAATCTACTCCCAGCCAAAGTATCTTTAGGTTTGCCCCCAGCTTCTGAAACACTTGAGACGTGGGTTTTTTATTCCTAAATATGTTGCTACTAATTGTTTTTTGGGGAGTGGTTTTCAAAACTTAATTATGTATACCAGGCCTGCAGTTTGTGTAAGATTTGATTATGATTTATTAAACCCTGTAATTGACATCCTGTTAATTTGTTGACATTTGTGAGAGAGTTGCTATTTTTAGGACTAGTAGGTAACGACTAAACTTAAAATGGGAGACTAGGATTGTTAAATTGGAGCAGTTAAGAGTACATCTTCTGTTCTTTGAAGTTGTGGGCCTTTGATAGGTAGCCTTATAACTCATGTTCTTTTACTGCTGAACTGGGGGAAGTTCAGCTTAATATTGTTTGAAGCCACTGTGTTTCTTAAATGTCCTAATGTTACCTGTGAAGAACTTGGATATCAAAATAGCCTTTGGTACTCCCAGCATTTGTCTGTTTCAGATTAGAAGGTCATAGTGTGTGTGGTGGTAGTGGAGACAGATACAGGAGAAACTAGCTTTTGGTTGTGCTTTTTATTTTCGGTACTTCAGAAGTTCACACAAGTGCTTGAACGACCTTAAATTCTGCATTTGAAAGACTGAAAATAATTAAATTTTTTCTACTTTAGCTTTCTTTAAAAATCTGTTAGCACTGTACCTGTAGTCAAAATGAAATTGGTTTTTTTGCAGAGCAAATTTCTGATTTTTAACAGATGACTGAGGCATGCAAGGTGCCTCAATCAATAGGAGTGTTTCTTACTAAATAGAAGTAACTAAGAAGACATCATTGTTTTCCTGTGCATATGTACTGTCTCCTACTTCTCAAAGGGAAAGTCAAGTGCAAGACTTGCTTAAGTTTTTTAACCACTCTGTCAATTGTTTTTCCATATACTTAAAATAGATGTAATACACTAAATGAAATTTTTTCACAGATCTACATAATGTTGGGGGGCTTTTTGATTTATTTTATTTTTTAAATTTTGTAATCTTCTTTATTTTTGTGCAGTCTTTGTAGAATAGTATTTCTTGGGCTGCAATCAGACTGTGGTCTACTTTAAAGTAAATTTAAAATGAGAAAAATTAGTATTTGGAAGTCCCAGGATGTTACAAATTTCTAAACATTTTAACTCTAGATCTAAGTTCTCCAGAGTGGTAATGTTGTGTTCCCACACTTAGTTCTGACAGAGGAGTTATGCAAGACTACCTTATGGGGACCTTTAGCTTATGTAAATACATAGAATACACTTGGGCTCATTGCTGGAAAGGGGACATGTAAGGCTACATTCCCAAGCTTGCTTTCCGTCCCTGTACTTAACAGGAAAGCATCATTTGATGTGTTCTGTTAGGCAAACCTTTTGGTTTTTTTTAAAAGCTTAACTTATTTCTAAATATCTTTGCTCTTGAGATGCCAAGTAACTGTTACTGCTTTTCATTGTTTTGAAGAAGAAAGAAGATTAGATGTAGATGAGAAGCCTCTTGTTGTACAGTTAAACTGGAACAAAGATGATCGAGAGGGAAGGTTTGTCCTCAAGAATGAAAATGATACAGTTCCTCCAAAGGTGAGTCTTTATGGAGCATGTTAGTGGTAACTGCAGTTTTGAAATGTGTGGGGGTTGCTTATATAGGAAAACAAAATTTCTACTTTTTTAATTCTTGGAAACAACTGCTGTTCATGACCTTCAATATCTGGAGCAAGTATTTTTAGATACTTAAAGTCCATCTTTGCAACACAGCATTTTTGTTATCTTTCAGATGGATGGTGATGCTGTGATCCACGTAGCTGTCTAGTACTGGAACATGTAATGCCTGGAGAACTTAAAGCTTGCTTTGTTCTATTATGATGACTTTAAAATTTCCTCAGATAGTATATGGTGCCAGATACCAGGAGGTAATCCTGCCTCTTGCAAAGCTTTTAAAAGGGAATGCCAGGGGGAGTTAAAGAGCTAAACATTATTACCTCCCTAGGTAACATTCTGTTTCTTGAAAAAAATAATGGAAGACGCTTTCCTTTTGTGCAGGTTTTTTTGGTTTGGTTTGGTTTTGTTTTTTTGGTTGTTGATTATTTTTTTCTCTTACGAATGCAAAATGAAGGAGCTGCCAACATCAGCCATACAAAAGTTTGCTTTAATATTAGCAATTTAAACATTAGATTAGATTAGACTTTGGCTCCTGAAGTCATATAATTGCATATATTATATGTAGCTTGGTTGCTTATAG
Organism: Corvus kubaryi; assembly: GCF_017639235.1. Taxonomy (NCBI): domain Eukaryota; kingdom Metazoa; phylum Chordata; class Aves; order Passeriformes; family Corvidae; genus Corvus; species Corvus kubaryi. Next base: position 4,373,054 of record NW_024581081.1, read on the forward strand.
CTATGGAAAACATGCTGTTCAGTGTGGGCTATCTTAAAGCAAGATCTTGTGCTGAGCGCTAAATTTCCTTTGCTCTTAGAATTAGAGCTTGTTAATTTTAGAGGTGCTTTGGGTATAGGTACATGAGCCTCGACTGTGCTTTTGACTACAGGATACATCCCATGCTTCAGGGTAGAACGGAAAGTTAATGGTGTCTTGCACTACACATACCAACCTTGCTATTCCTATTAATTGAACTAAGTGATCTTCAATCTACCTTCTCTGTGTTCTTCACTTCCTGATAGAAGCGAGAAAATCTGCATCTTCTTTCTCTCATGCTCTGTAATCTTCTCTACAGAAGGCAAATGAGCCTAGGATTACAGGTATCTTGTGTATGCAAGGAGCAGGAATTGAAGAAGAGAATACTGGGAGGACAACTTGGAAAAATACACCATGAGGAAAAAGTCCTCAGTGATGTTTTTCTTTTTGCAGTTTATTCTTATCTGGTGCTCCAACACAGTTGCCTTGAGAGCAGATTAAGCACAGCGTTGTTACAGAGTATTTTTACTTTGAAGCAAAATTTGTTTTGCAGCCTTCAGTTAGCCTTTCGGGGCCAAGGCATTACTTGGGGTAGATACCAGGCATTACTCAAGTAAAATTCTGCAGTTTCTTCACTTTCTTGAGTAGCATCAGTTCATACCTTCTTTGAAACATGACATTATATTTGCTTTCTCTGTGTTTTTCTCAAGAGCATTAGTCCCATCGTTGTGTAAGGGAGTATTGTTGCCTGGAGTGTTGTTTTTCGGGCTAGTGATACTGTGTCTTAAACAGATTCATCTGCAAAGTTAAAACCAATACTAACTTTTCTTTGGACTGAAATTGATGGAAGCTGTTTTAAACTCATTTATTTCAGAAAGCTCAGAGTAATGGGCCTGAAAAACAAGAAAAAGAGGGAGTCATTCAGAATTTCAAACGAACTCTCTCAAAAAAAGAAAAAAAAGAGAAAAAGAGACGTGAGAAAGAGGCATTGCGACAAGCATCAGATAAAGATGATAGACTTCTTCATGGGGATGATATGTAAGTGGTTTAAATTTACTTTTAAAAATTAAATGATAGTTGTTTTCAAGTGCATTAGGAAAAGAAAAAACATGACTTGCAAGCACATGCTGACTCAGCTTTCCCATGCTTTGCAGTATTGGAAATTCATAATAAAGTTAGGGGTGTCATGTAAAGTTTCTTTAATGCCTTTCCCTCTGCCCCCATCTTTAAGAGGTAGAAGACCTCTTGTTTTCTTTGAAAACTAGCAACTAGCAGTCCTTAAATTGGTTGTTTATTTCAGGTGAGCATGGGTATATGAACAGCATTAACCTTAGCAAAAGTGAGATGCATGTAGAAACCATCTTACAATAACTTAAATGAGCTCCTGTGTCTGCGAATCCTACTGCCCTTTTATCCTTTGTGAAGTAATGAGGATATATGTATTCTAAGGTCTTAATGACATTCTTTTTATTTAAACTAACTTGGCAGTGAGAATTTTCGCCTTGCAGCTGAGGTTTACAAAGATATGCCTGAGACCAGCTTCACTCGCACAATATCCAATCCTGAGGTGGTTATGAAACGGCGGCGACAGCAAAAACTAGAGAAGAGAATGCAGGAATTTCGCAGTTCTGATGGCAGACCAGACTCGGGTACTTTAAGTTCTTCTGGTTAAGTTATAAACAGTAAACATTTTACTGCGAGAATATTCTTATGGCCAGCAACTCCTGTAAATTTGACTTTTGTTTTTTCCAACATTTTTTGCACATGGCTAGTTTATCTGTGGTGTAAGAATTCCACAGGAGGGTGTTCCATAATGAGTGTGCGGCAAAGCTTTCAGTGGAGGGTAGACTGATGAGAGTGAGTATGCTCGTTGAGCTTGCTAACAGTGCTAAACTGGGAAAGAAGGAAGGATGGACTTGGACTGGCAAACGGAGGAAGCTGCTGAAATAACTGGCATTCATTGTACTAAGAGCAAGCTGAGTGTCCTGAAAGAGAAAATTCAGTCAGTGTCGTAAATAAAGGATGTAAAGGACTGATTGTTCTGCATAAAGGATTCTGGTAGATCTTGTGAATAACAGTGATTAAGTATTTCTCATTCATGGGGTGGGGATATAACAACAGTGATTGTATAAACACCATTAGAAAAGAACAAGTGAAGCGATGTTAGAACTGATAAAATCTTAAATGATGTATTCTGTTCATGGAAGAGTAGTGAAGAAAGAGAGGTGTAGAAAACATTGTCTAGAGGGAAGTCTTAAATGGGCTTGTTAAAGAGAGGGGAAATTCTTGAAGATCAGCACAAACTTCCTGTCAGGATAGGAAAGGTCTGTTCTTCAACCAGTCATTGCCACTGTTTCATTTTAACTTAATGTAATACTAAGCATAGTGAAACACTGGGAAAAAAGACTTCATTAGATAAATTATGGAAATATCACTGGAGATTTTTTACCAATGGCAGAGATAAATGTATGTTGGGGATATTATGTAATTTTTCTTGTATTAGTAGAGTAATGGAATTATTTCTGAAGAGATATTCTGTTAGAAATAAAATAAATTACTTCAAGTCTCTTTTTATTCTCTGGTTGCATTGTTAATTCCATTTTGTTTCCAAGGTGGGACGCTGAGAATTTATGCAGACAGTTTAAAACCAAATATACCATACAAGACAATCCTGCTGTCCACTACAGATACTGCAGACTTTGCAGTTGTTGAAGCCCTGGAAAAATATGGTCTGGAAAAAGAAAATCCCAAGGATTATTGTATTGCTCGTGTAAGTTACTAAAAGACAATCTTCTCATATTTCATATTTGGTTGGTTTTTGTTTCTAGCAGTAGCTTCTAAACTAAATAGAATGACTTGATTAGTTCCATGACTAACTTTTTTTTTCCTCCCCTAAATCTAACAGCCTCAGGAATTGTGAAGTGACATGTCAGGTTTTTTGTTTTTAAAACTTTAATCTTGCAATCATACTAAATTACTGCTTTCTATATAGAAAAACATTAATACTGAAAATGGCATATTTCTTCATTTGGCACTGTGGCTTTATACCACTAAGTGTGCTGATGATTCACAGATGTATAAACTAATAGTTCATCCTGTGGATACCTAAATTTGTGTACAAAGCTATTTCCCTGAACTAAGAGTGTCCACTCAGAAGTGGAAGTGCTGAGGTGAGCTCCATTGTAAAAGGTGTATGTTGTGTACTGTTTCCTCAAACCTTGCAGTGGTAGCTGACCCTCATTACAAATTACAAAAGATTGAAGTAACCCTCTTTTTTTCAGAATTTAATTGTTTTAGGAGCTCTAAATGAATTGCATAGAATTGTTGTTTCTTAGAGGTGTGGCTTTAATCAAAAAGTCCCATGGGCAGTACTGATAAACGATTACAAACTTCTGACCATGTTGTGTTCTCAGGGAGAACAGTGAGGCTTGAAAATATTGATCCTTGTTTGAGTCTAGTGTTTGATTACATTTTTGACTGTAACTTATCTAATAAACTTGCATTTTTTGCTCCTTAAAATGTAGAAAAAATGGGGAAAAAGTTTCTCATGATATTGTATCCGTATCAGGTACAGCAGAGGCATTGAGGCTGAATTTGGAAGATAGTTTTGCTTCAGTCTGTTTAGTTCAGACTTATTATGAAGTATTATGAAATCTTTGAATATTAGGGAATTTATTAGGGACTGATTGCACCTTTACCTAGGAAACTGTTGCGAGTTACTCTTTTTGTAGTGGTAGTGTTCCCTCTTGCTTCCTATTTTCTGATCTTGTGTGAGGATGTTTAATGTAGATTTTGTCTGGCGAATGTTGCTTTGATCTTGGGAAAAGTTATTGAAGTCTTTGCTGCAAAAGAAATTGTTTTACGTTAGTTTTTTGGGAAGCACTTCTGGAACATATTCTGTATTTTCCGAGTAAGACATCTTCATACAGTCAGTTCCTGAACTGATATAAATTATGTGCTTATGTTTACATTTGGTATACATGAGTGGTCGTCACTGACTAATAGCAGATGAGTTTTTATAACTCTTATGTGTAGCAGACCTTATTTGCTGACAGTAAGTTGTTGTAGTTGGCTAAAATTTGCTTGGCCATCCTGTGCTGATACAGTGCTTGGCTTTTAATATGATAGTTCTTCTTTTATTAATAAAGTTGAGTATTTTAAATCTAGATTTTAAAATTGCTTTTTTGCCAGATATTTTATGAAGTTGCTTTCCTTGCTTGAAATATTAAAAAAGCCGATAATTAACCTGATGTGTCTTTAATCACGGTTCTCTTTTTTTGGAAACTCGCAAATGCACCACTGAATTGGTTCAATGGCACGCTCCTTTATATTGAAGTCTCATAGCTGTTCTCTGGCCCTGGTGTATGCCTTTTGCCCCTGTTCTTCTGACACTTTACAGTATTCTGTGTAAGACAGATCCTGCACATGTTCCTATTCTTTACATTTTGTTGAGTTCAGCTATTATCAGTGGAACATGTAACTTCAGTTTCTTACTGGTTGGGATTTTGAAACATTTTGTTCTCTTTGAGTCCAGGTGAGTGTCATCTTTGAAGATTTAAGCAGTTGAATTTACTTAACTATTAAGATGAATTTTAAGTTAGAGGACAAAACATTTATAAGGCTGTGTAAGTACCTGTAATAAAGATGACTCCTGAAGTTTCAGCTGAAAGATAAACATTGTAAGACCTTTTCATAACATTTCTGACAACTTTTATTGTAAATGGCACTTTCCTATTGGTTATTTGCTTTCATACATTGGTTTGCAGTGTATCAGGCTGTACCCTTATGCCGACTTCTAAAGTGCTCTTCTGTGTAAGCAAGTACACACCAGTTTGTTCCAATGTGTGTTTTGTTTGCTTCAGTTTGCTTGATTTGAGTTTCCCTGAATAATATGGGGTTCACTGCACATCTCTGAAGATGTCAAATTAATTAGACAATCTTCCAAGCTACCTGTGCATATTCACTTGGGGCATTGGACTTCAGGCATGCAGCAAACCAGTTAACTCTTGAAAGCAGAATCTTGATTAGACTTTTGTTTTTAGAATGCATTTATTTTTTACTTGAGGGTAAGGCATTAATAACTTTTTGTAATGTCAAGCAAAAATACGCATTTCATGGTGAGTAGTTTTATTGGTGAATAGTTTTTTTAAGTAATAGTTGTTACAGACATAAGGCATTAAGTATTTTAGCAAGATCCATTGCAGGGGTTTTGTGGGGTTTTTTTTGTGTTGTCGCTGCTGTTGTTTTGTTAGGCTTTTTTGGTTTGTTTTAGTAGGGGGATGTGCAAAGCCTGTGTTCCCAGTTTGTAAGGAAGATTGTAGATTAATTAATTACAATTAGCAGATGTACTCAAATATACAGTAGATATGAGGGTTTTTACTTAAAAAACATTAAAATGACAGAAGAGCTTGTTGAAGACAAGCTCTTACAGCATGGGGTTTTTCTTGTGTGAGACTTTTACTATGGACGGATCTGATCGCTTGATCTCTATATATTACTTATCACAGGGGGCTTTATACTCCCTTACTTGTTTATTCCAACAAATGCTTTGGAACTTAAGTCCAAAGTTGCTATGGTCTTCATTTAAATTTTCTTAGCTTGTATTTTCTGCATGTTTCTCTGCATTTTAAATTAATAAATATAGAATGGAATGACTTTATGATAATTTATATATACTTAAGAGTAGACTCGTGATGAAGCAGAGTGTATTTTGTCTAATTCTCAGTTTTGTGTTTGGTTCAGTTTATAGACTGCTTCCAAAACTTGTGATATTAGGCTGGTTTGACCCATCTCTGTTGCAGAAATCAGTGAAATGTCTGTGCTTGATCTTAGCAGCCTGTATAGATGAAAATTCACAAAAGCATATTTTAGTGCATCTCTTTTGAAAAACTCAAGCAAATCTCTACCCATAAGCCAAAACCCAGGCATTACATAGACTTGTTACCATGCTTTTCCATTATTCTGCAATGTAGGAATTCCAGTTTTGTGGGTGGCACTGAGGCAGCATTTGCCTAAACCAGAGGTGTTTTCTAAAATGGCATCATAACGATTAGAAGCCTCCTGGCGTGCAGGAGCTCACATGCGTGGTGTTTTGTATCTTCCTACAGGTTAGGTCACAGACCTTTTTAAAGTGAGGTATGTCTGAGTTACCAGCTCATGCTTCCTAAGAGATGAGGGGAATGGTGACTGGCAGGGAGGATGAGGGGAGCAGTGCTTGTCTAGTTCACCATTGCTGCCCTTAAACCCAGCGCCGAGTACCAGTGCTTATCCAAGTTCCATGGTAGAAGTAGTATCAGGTTCAAATAGCACCTGTGCATTTGTATCTCCTCTGTTCCTCTGGCTTCACTGTATTTGGTTTTTCTTTGGTTTCCTTCCCAGTTCAGTATTGGTCAGCTTCTGGTATGCATGTATTTCTTGCATTGTAACTGGTTACCTTCTGTGTCAAGGGCTTTGGAATTTTGAGATTGTTACTTGTTGAATATAGCTTTAAACACAGTGTTAACCTAATTATCCTGTAGGTATAATTGATTTTAAAATCTGAGATGTGAAATAGAGTGGCTTGGCAAGATAAGATTTGACTGTAGATGTGTTTCTGTTTCCCTCTGGTTTATACAATTTAATGTTTTCCTTCTTTTATAATATTTTGTCTATTTGAAAATCTAATTAAAGATAATTTAATTAGTCCTATGTTTAGCCCAGTTTTGCATAGAAAATGGTTTAGAGATTACATACTTTTGATCTTAAATGTACTTGTTTCCTGCTTGGAAGAAGATGAAAGGATGTTTGAGGTGGATCTGTGGGAACTTGGTTAACACAGAAAAGGGTGTGGAAAGGAGGGAACAAATGAGAGTGGAAAGTCTCTAGAGGGCTGCAGCATAGAAGGATGCTGTAGCCAATGGCTGCATCACTTCAGAAGGTCTTATCTTGGTCGTAGTTCAGAGATGGAAATAATTTGGAGTAGTTTGTTTAAAATAGAACTGTCTATGAATTTAAATAACATTGTTAGGATTACAAATGTGGGAGTACAATGTATTTTATTTTATTTTTTGATTCAGCTTTGAAATATCTGTCTTTAATAACTGTAATACTGCCTGTCATTGTTACTTGTTCTTGATTGCTGTGGGGAGCAGTATTGCATGAAACTACAGGCTGTGTCTCCTTTAAGATCAGATTTCATGAATCAAGGTTTCCCCCTTCCTCTGCCTTGTGAGGATATAGCTGTAAAAGGTAGGAACAGTCTGTAGTTCTGTTCCAGAAGGGTTTTGTTTCTTCCTCAGAGCTAGGCAGCATGAAGCAATTGTTTGAAATACTCCAGTTGTGCCCTTAGTCCCTTCTGTAGACCAGGTAAATTTAGGGGAAGACAAGGATGCAGGAGGTATGACATAGTCTTTGTCAGCTTGTTGTGTCTTTTCTAAAGATACAGATATGTTGTGTTAGCAGAATGGCATTAGCAAAATGAAAGGCTGATTCCAATGTGTGAAATAAAAATGGAAAGTTCAGTTTTGGTTTTTGACTATCATCTCCACAGATTTTTTTTTTTTTCTTTTTTTGTCTTAGCTGATGAGAAATTGGAATGATTTTTTCTTACTGAAAGATGATCTTGTCTACTTTAAGCATAACTTGATTTTCTTTGCTTTTTAGACTTAACTTGGTGTTCTGGGAAGTGTGATTTAACCTGTAGCAAGAGGCAAGAGAGGAGAATTAGAAAATCTTGGAAAACAAAATGCATTCCAAGTTACTGAATTCTTTGGCCTTATCTCTTGTTATAAACAACATGTGCAAAGAAAGTAATCAGAGGATATAACCCTGAATGTTCTAATTGGCCACTAATGGCTCTGAAAACTGATTAATTCTTTTTTAGGTCGTGCTGCCTCCTGGTGCTCAGCACTCTGATGATAAAGGTGCTAAAGAAACTATTCTTGATGATGATGAGTGTCCACTGCAGATATTCAGGGAGTGGCCTAGTGATAAAGGTATGTCCAAAAACCTTTAAGGTATTTTTGTGCCTTGGGTTGTAAGCCATGTTGTGGATCCTCTGTAAAGGAAGAAATTCTAACATATATTCCAGCGTGTTTTGGTTTTGGGCACTTAAAATACTAGGGGGTATTAGAGTTATTTACTGTTTCATTATACACTGTTTGTAGTATTACATAATTAGGTAGTAGAAAGGTTTTGCATTTTATCCTAAAGTTTCTAAATTATTCACTATACTGAAAAATTAAAGAAGTGACAGGAATTTAGTAAGCTGAAAGTAATCCTATGGGACACTTGCAGATTAACAGATGTTGGTTGTGTGTTTATTCACTGGCAGTGTGACTCAAACGATGTATAATGCTGTGTTTTAGGAGTACTGGTCTTCCAGTTGAAAAGGCGGCCTCCTGATTATGTCCCAAAGAAAACCAGGAAGATAACTGATGGAAAGCCATTAAAGGGGAAGGAAAGAGTTGACGGGTCTGGCTATGGCTCTTGTCTTCCTCCTGAGAAACTACCATACCTGGTAGAATTAAGCCCAGGTAAGAATTCTGGTTATTTAATAATCTAAATTGCATTATTATATAGTCATTTGGATTTTTCAAAAATAAGACTTTCTTTGTAAGCACAAGGAAGTTGATGTGGCAGGAAGTCTGTGCCACATGATTTGTTTTTCTGATGTCAGATTCTGAATTGGAGCTAACTAAAGGTAGAGCTGTGTATTGCTGTAATATCAAAATCTTAGCAGCAAATGTTTGGAGTGAAAAAAGGGGAGAAATTATTTACTAACCTTAAATCTGATTTGCTTTGCATTCACAAGTACACTGTAGCATATCTGGTATTTGACAGTGCCATACATGGAAAAACCACATGTTTGAACATGATAAGAACATGAATTTTTAAATCAAACTTAGATGTTAAGCATTTTTCAGCCTATATGGAACTTTCAAATCACTGGCAAGGCTGAGTTTTATTTTGTCATATTTGGAACTCTCTGGGCTTTGTGGTAATTTGCAATTAATTTTATGATCTAGGACAGCCAGGAGGGATTGATTGTGTATAGCACAACTACTGATAAAACATACACAACTTATGCTCTTAATATCTATCGTCCTTATGTTTATAGATTTGGATGAGGACTTCCATTTTTGGTGATTGAGTTATATACGTCTCTTTTTCCTATTAAGTGTAACTTGAATACGCTCAGATATTCAAGTAAATGTTACTGTTTGAAGTCTGCTGGTGTTCCTTTTGGGAAGCAAGGTTGGCAATTGGTGCTGAAACCTTTGCTTGATCAGAACTTCAAAAAAAAGGTTAAATTTATGGTCAAAGAGTGTGGGGATTTTGTTTGTTTATTTTAAATCCAGATGAAATTATCAGTACACAGAATATATGAAATGTACTATCATGTTCTACAGGTTGAGGTTTGGTTTGCATGTTAATATTTTGGGTTCTTTAGTAGTACTGTTGATTTCTTTTCTTGTTCTCTTACTCTTTGTGGGATGTAGTGCTTAGTATTAAAATGTTGTGCTCTGGCAGGGGCGAGAGACGCCCATTAACGGAGAGAGTAAACGCAGTCTGAAGTGCCGCAGGTGTCAGCGCTGTGTGCTGAGCTTCACACATTGCCTGTGGGACTGACCTATTGTTCGTGTTTTTCTTCTAACAGCTTGTTGTCACTTCTCTAAACAATAAGGATTGTTTCATTCAGTAGCTTTGTAGTACTGATGTCTTTATATTCTACACAGTTTCTAAAATTGAAAGAGTTAATAAGCTTCATCCTTACAAATTGAATAGGTGTTGTCTGGCTACGGTTTCACCCTTTCCTGTCTTTTCTTTTCTTGCCCTCCTCCGCATGTTCTGCATGGTATCTGTTCTGCTGGTGCTGCCTTCACCTGGGTCCTCTGCATGTGTTTCTAACCCCAGGGAGAAGGAATCACTTTGCCTACTACAACTATCACGCTTACGAAGGTAACGCTGTATTTGATACTGTTCTCTCATTAGTCACTAAAAACTTCTCCGACTGTAAATCTTGTGTTTCTTTATGACAAATGAAGGACTATCTTATTTGTCTTAAGGGTTTTTTTCCAAGGGACTGCTTCTGTGAAGTAGTTATCTGTTTTGTCAGCTGCCATGTAATTATTTGATCTGCGAAAAAATATCAAATAAATCATGAATGTACTGTTACCCAAAGAGTTCAACCTTGGAGCTATGGTTAACAGCTAAATTTCAGAGGGTGGTGTACAAGCAGTGTTGTAGTAGAACTAAAAAGTTCTTTGATCCATCTGTTTGCAGAATTCATAGTTAAAACATGTATTGGGTAAATGGCATGGAACTTAACTGTGCTTTTCAGTGTTTGACTGTATTGATCCAGTGGATGAAATCTGTGATGACTTTTACGTGAAATAGTGTTTGGACCCCTGGGAAAATGACCTCAGTTTCTACTCCCTGGTATTCCACGGTGTCCTTTGGTATTTCTGCTGCCTGGTTTGTGGTATTGTCTAACATTAGTGGTGTATGTCAAAGATTTAGCACTTCAGACAGTAGAGACTTGTTCAGTTTTTTCTGTAGTGTTTGAAATTGATAGCCTAATGTACAAATTGTTATGGATCTTTAATTCTTCTTAGAGTGTAGAGTAATGTGCAGATGTGTTCTGGTTTGACCAAATAGACGAGAATACAAAGCCATTTTCTTTTCATTGTGAAATGTGTACCAAAATATTTTTTTCTTTTCTTACATTTTTTTCTTGTTTCCTCACTTTATTTCCTGGACTGCTATAGAAGAACTGCATGTCGTTTTCAGTGTTGCTCACCCTTTCCTTTATGATTATGGAGTGTTTTATGATTGTGGAGTACCATACTGGGGTTTAAAGAACTGTATTCAAACTGGCATCCAGTGCTCAGTTATGTGAATTGAATTCAGACTTCTATTTCCATTAACATTGTTATTCTAGAGAGCAGAAAGTTTTCATTGAGTGTGCTGAACTAAAAAGCATGGATGGGCTCTGCAGGAACACTTGACCATTAACTAGGAAGATTGAAATTTGGTTACATGTCACTGGAAAAAAAAAATAGTTTTTTAAATCTTTATCTCAGTGTGTGAAAAAGAGGTCTTCATACTCTGGAGTTAGACTGTGTCTTTGGAAAAAAAATCACTTTAGGATACTTGAATTTATTACAGAAGTAACTCCAGTAGAAATGTCCTCCTGTCAAAACAGTGGCCGTTTATGTTTTTGCAGGAGGACGTAGCAGGCTCACTTTCATGCCCTGTGCAATTGCACAAATTTAGGAAGTTTGCTAGTGAAGTATGTCCAGTTTTTCCACTTCTCCACAGCTGCTGATGTTGCTGTTTGTACGACTGTTTCATTGACTGAAGATTAGATTCTGTATGGTAGAGGATGCATTTCAGTAGCTTGTGGCTGTAAATGTGGCAGTCAGCAATTGTCTCTGTACCCACGTCATGTGAATGAACCATTAAACTGAGATCAATCTGATAGTAATAGAAATAGACTGGATAGACTGAAGTGACATTCAGCAGCACTTTGAATGGCTGATTCTGTCTGTATTATCTATGAATATGGCTTTTGATGACTTCAGGGATGTTAATAACTTCAGTTGTTCAATCATAATTATTTAAAGGCTAAGAAAAATGGCAAACCCCCATTTTTTTAGATGTGAGCCTCAGATCCTACAAGCCTGTAATTAAAATTACAAAGCACAAATAAAAAATAAAAAGGCAAACCCATAAGGCTTTTTCCCTGCTTCAGCACAAAAAAGAGCAACCTTGAGCTGTAGAACAGATAGCAGTGGGAGATGTGGAGGACATGTAGCTATAACAACTTGGAAAGAGGAATTGCAGGAGGTTGGAGAAGTTGGAAAGCCTTAGCCAGGGTGTTTCCCTGGCCAACCTTCTTTCTGGGAACAGAACTGCAGTATGGCATGTGTAACACTTTTGCACATTACCTTTGTTGTCTGTTACAATAAAAAAATGTTTACTATTGGTTCTTTCTGCTGGCAGTACACATCTCGTCTGAACTTTAATAGTAGAATTATCTCCTGAATTCAGCATGGTATTTCAGATCTGCCCAACCATCTCCTAAGCTTATTAGTTTTTAAACTCTTAGTAGTCAGCCACTTGTACAGGAAATGTGCTTTGCAAATGTAAATTTAACTATTTTTAACTCAATAGGTAAAGTCCATTGTGTGGCCGTTTTTGTTAAACTTTGGGCTTATTTGTTTCCTCTGAGCTGATCTTCATCATTTGGTTCAGTCTGGTGCTAAGTCAATACTATTTCCCAGCATTGTTTCAAGCATTGGACTAGTGAAATCAATTGAAGTTATAATTTTCAAAGTGGTGTATGATTCACCTTTTAGTGGTGGACTAACACATTTAAAACATATATGAAGGGTGGCCTGTCTTGGTTTTTTCTAGTGCTTAAAAAATACACATTTGTGTTGCAAACCACTGACTTGATGTGCTTATGGTGACTATTCACTCCTGTTCACTACAGAGTTTTTTATAACATTACTGTTTGAAGTATGGATGGTGACTCTTAGGTGCATAAACCAAGTAATGAAATCTGTTTGTATTCGGTCCTTTGCTAAGATCAGCCTTCATGGACTGTCATGGCTTGGGGAGTAGGGCCTTTGCCCCAGGTATGGCAGAATGGGTATCCTGCTGTAGTGAGTTATAAGGAAGACATTCCAAATACCATTTAGGTGAGGTTCCAGCTGTTGAAAAACAGGAAATACGGTTGTCCTGGGGTGACTGTTATGATACTGTGTTCTCTATTGTTTACACTGTAGTATAGCACAACCTTCCTTCCCTCCTGCATCCCTCCCTTAGATCAAAAAGGCCTTTCATTCTTCTTAGGATTTGTTGTAATTATCTTCAAGATTAAGATACCTTTTTCTGTAGAAATTGGCTTTTATTGCTGATGGAGTATAAAAAATAACCCAAATAACTTTGAGTAACTCCTTAAAATTTTCTCCTTTTTGTGGGGAGAAAAAATTGCATTTGTATCTAGTACTGTGGTTTTAATACAAGGTGTTTTTCTAGTCACAATGGACACTGCAGAGAAATTGCCTCAGCAGAAACACTGTGATACTAAAATACATTTCTTGAGTGAGAGCACGCACACACACACGTGGGTGCCACTTTTACCAAACTAGGATGTGGGTAGGAGGAGAAAATACTTGACTTTTGGATTCCTAAAAAAATAAATGAAAGAGCTACTCTAGGTTTTGATGTGTAAATTGTGGGGAGACATAATAAAAATTTATGGAATTTGGTGTAAGCAGCCAAATGCATTCAGTAATCTATTACATGTCTGCATTTAGGGATACTGAAGATGCAGCCATGTAATTTCTGATTTAGCATTGTTAAGTATTTAAAATTGCACACAATTCAAATTGCTGAAGACATTCTACTAGCATTATCTCTTCTGGGTTACAATGATATTAAATGTATGCCTCTCTAAGACTCAAATACAGGGATTTAATAAAAGGTTTATGCCTCTACCTGAAAGATGTTTAAGGGGTGAGTGGTGTTATGATTAGTGCTTCTTTTGTGGTGGATGACATACTAATGCTATGATAGTGTTTCTGTGTTCAGTAGCTTCATATTACTATAGTATCAGCACTTAACTTCAGTACTTACAGTACCAGTCTATGGACTAACTGTGCCTGGTGTCTTTATGTCCCAATAACATCCCATCCAATCTGGGAGAAGCTTATTAATTCCACTTTATGGTTAAGTGGTTTGCATTCTGATTTTAATAAACAGATATTGGTAGTAATGCTGGGAGTCTACAGCTATATTTATGGAGCTTCTGTTTATATTGACTTCACTTAAAAATTTGAAGATGACTAGGAGCCTAGTGCAGACCGTATCAATGTATGTGCCATGGCTTTAATAACATTCTCTAACACTTTTTTGGGGATGATTCAAAATCATTGTTCATTTCCATAGGTAAGCCAATTGTTGTCTTGCAGCCTCTCTTTTTTACAGCTTTGCTTTGGAGTGGGGATTGGAGTGAAGTCAGAAATGACAGTATTACTTCAGTTTCCACCAGTATTTAAAGTTGTAGGATTTTTTGGGAAGTGGGGAGGATTTATATGTATGCCGAAACCCATTTATGTTAGCCTGTGAAGGCACCAGCTAAATTGTGTACACTTCGTATGTCCAGTGGATTTTGTGAAATTTTATTCTATTTGAACAGTATGTATTTCTGAAGAGAGTAGGAAGTTGGACTTTATTTTTTACCTCATTTTCTGAGAGGTAAAAATATAGGTCAATGGAACTATAAAGATAAGGCCAGAAGTGCTAAAGTCCTATATACTAAGACTAAAGCTCTCACAGGTAAACATTTTGTGAGATTGTCTTTTAATGTTGCTCTGTTTCAGTATCTGATGAATTAGAAACAGTTTGGTATGTGGACCACTTGACAGTAGATATAGCTGATAATGTGTACTTTAGTAAGATCCATAGATATTACTAATGTAGGGATTTGCAGGTGTTTTATTTTCTTAATCTTCTAAACCCATACTGGTATACCCATATAAAATCTTAGAGATTTACAAAAACTGTTGTATTGCTTAAACTACTAAGGAAATAGAGAAGGTTTTTCAGAGTATGTTCAGAATAGTAGTTCTTGATTACTTTGTTCTTTGCATTTGTAGAAAAGAGCTGCTCCAAGTAGGATTTCTCTACTTTCAGTGTTCTTATATTACGAGGAACAATCAAGTTCCCAACAATCTTGAAAGAATGTCACCCAGGTTTTCCTTTTTTTTTTGAACACTGCTATTCTGAACTAAGTTGAGGTGATATAGAAATACTGTGTGAACATTTGACCTTTATCAACTTGCAAATTAATATTTGTTGCTTGCTGTACAGATGGTTCTGACTCCAGAGATAAGCCAAAGCTTTATCGTCTACAATTAAGTGTCACTGAAGTTGGAACTGAAAAATTTGATGACAATTCCATTCAGGTACGGAAAAAAGCAGATTCATATTACAGTACAGATCTGATCTCTGGTGTGTTATGTGTAATTGTGGAAACTAATAAAATATGCTGTGAATACCCGTCAGAGCTCGAAGGGTAAAATATTGCTGCAGTTTTGTGTTAATGGTCATTATCTGTTTTAATTTACTTCCACTCTTGATTTAAGAGAAGGATTTTGTTATTAAAGTTTTTTATTAGTTAAGGGGTTTATTATTTAAAATGAGGTTTTCTTTTATGTAACTGGATCAAATGATGCATATCAGTGTTTTTGTAATTGCTTAATGACTTTCAAGTCCTAGTCTTAATCTCTTTGAAGCAAGATTTTTTAAGAGTATGAAACAAGCATATTTGTATGAAGCTCATGCCGGGGAGTCTCTTACAGCACCCTGGGTCCATGTCAGTGCAGTTAGTTGATTTATAATTACTTGCGTTGCGAGATTTCATATAAAACAGCAAGAGGAAGAAAACAGTATATGACCAAAAGAGTGAAAAATTTTTCATCAAGGGATGTCTGCTGCACATGTTAGTTAATGTGTGTTTTATTGTTTTTGTTGCATTGAATAATGAAGTGAAACTCACTGATTTTAGTACCACTCATCTTTGTTAAATTCATAATCAAAATTAAATTACTAGTTTGTAAATAAGGTAAGCTATATCTTAGTCTTTTTTTTTTTATTTCTGCTGCAGTGTAATTTAATTCATTCTATGTTAATTAATTTTATTCCCAGTTGTTTGGTCCAGGAATTCAGCCTCATCACTGTGACCTCACTAATATGGATGGAGTTGTTACTGTTACCCCGAGAAGCATTGATGCTGAAACCTATGTGGAAGGTCAGCGTATTTCAGAAACCACCATGCTGCAAAGTGGAATGAAGGTTCAGTTTGGGTCTTCTCATGTGTTTAAGTTTGTGGATCCTACTCAGGACCATATTATTTCCAAAAGACCTACTGATGCAAGTCTTATGGTCAAAGGTCCAAGACACAAGACTGGGTGAGTAAGATTTAGTTTCTTCCTCCTGAGGTTAGAAGGGGAGCCTTGGGGAAAAAAAGAGAATGAGAGCATTATAAATGGCCAGTGACTAGAGTGTGAACTCATTTAAAGTGTTAAGTATATAATTTTAATACTTGAGCTCCACCTTGTGATTTTATGTAGGATTAGCAAGTGTCTTGTTTGAGTACTTCATAATGAAAAAGTTTTCCTCATGCTCACTTCTGTGTGAAAAACACTATAATGCGTTATTTTCCTGTATTTCACAGTTCACCTAAGCTCCAGGAAAAGTCAAGAATTTGCTGAATGTTTTCAGAGAGTCTGGTTTTTGTTTTTTCTCGGATTATAACTTTCACAGTTCCACTAAAAGGAATTGGAAATGACGTAATCATGAAATGAGACTGTGAAGACAGGGAACTATATAACAATATAACAACAACTTCTTATAGCGTGATTACTTACCCTCTAGTTTCTGTGTTGCAAGGACTAGCAGTCTGGAAGTCCACCCTGTTGTTTTTCATTCATGTTTGTCATGGGGGCATAATAAAAATACTGATCACAGATATAGTGACTCGTAGGAGTGCAAGTGTTTTGTTCAATGGCTATAAAAATATTCAGAAGAAGCAATCTTAAAATCAGTTTGTATTGCAGGGGAAAAAACCAACATTCTGTCTTCTCTGGGTCCAAATGAGGCTACTATTGTTAATATACACATTCTTGTATAATGCCATTTAGAAAAGTAACAAATTGGCTTGGAGATGAGTGAGAGAAAGATACCTAGGAAAAGAAGCTTATCTGCTGAGTTAATATAGATGCATGCTTTAAACATTTTTATTTTTTCTCCACTTTATTTTCATATGGAAGGACACTGTGCTTTTTGTAGGCCCTGTCTGCAGGAAGACTTCCAGCCATGTGGATGTCATGTAATATTCTTGCTGAAATCTTGAGTTCATTCTGCATTTAGCCTGCAGATAAATAAATAAGTGCTCTTGGGGGTTTACAGTCAACTGGAAAGCACTGTATTACTGCAGAGCTTTATCTGGACAGTAAAATCTATGGCAAAGGGCTGTTGCAGCTTGAACAATCAAATATTTTTTAAAATCTTTGGACTAAGGAGATAGTAATATGTATTACTATGATTTATGAATTATTTACATTATGTTGTACATTTAATACTAAAGAGCTGAGAAAAAAATTGTAGCTAGTCTGCTGTAGTGAATACAATGCGATGAACATGTTTTATGTGTATTATTTTTATGTGTATTTATGTTTTCTCACTTGACTGGGAGGAAATTAGCTAAGAATCTGTTTTTGCAAATGAAATTCTGTATAAATATTTTTAGGATTATTAGTATAAAGAACTATTGCAGTATTAAAAAAAGTTAGTATTAGCTGGACTCATGGTATAACCCTTGAATTTTAATTTATTAATTTTAGTTACTTTGTTCCTTGTTTGTAAAATGTTCAACGATACCATTTCTAAAACATGCTGGAAATGTTATCTTGCTTATAGAGCTATTCAGGAAACCACATTTGATCTGGAGGGAGATATTCACAGTGGAACAGCATTACCAGCAAGCAAGGTACTGTATTATGACTAAGTTAGCAATAAATAAGGGCATGTATAAGTTAAAATTACAACATCAGTAGTATTTGGGGAAGTGTGGCCAATTCATCAGTCTTGCCGGCCATTTTTTCCTTGTGGATGGGCTCAGATATCATGTGCCTTGTTATTTTAGTTTTGGGGGTTTTTTTCCCCAAAACCCTTTTGTTTCAGTTTGTATTGGCACTGGGTGTGCATCTCATGTCAAGAATAGTAACATTTTTTTAGAAAGGGAAACTCTCCAAACCTGAAGTAGTTCCTCCCCAGTTTGACTTACGGAAAGCAGATTACATTCGGTAGAGATTCTTGTTAGAACTGGTACATTGTTACCTTGTGTGTGTAGCATATGGCTGTTGTCATGTGTGATGGGGTAAATAAATGTTTTATATAAAATGTGAAAAGGTGTTCAATTTTAATTTAACTAGGCTTTTAAAATTTAATGGATGTGACTGTAGACTTCAATAGAGCTCCTGTACACACATTGACTAAGCAAACTGTCTCTGCAGTCATAAACATTTTATGAGGTGATAATATTTTCTTGCTTTCTTTCTGCACTTTTTGTTACTAGATTTTGTGTCAGAATTGCATTTTCCGGGAGCAAACAAATAGAGTAAATGACACAATGGTTAATGTCTTACTTGCTATGATCACATGCCTCAGATGAAATGAGAGAATGAATTATTTCAGCAGTATGAGATGTAGTAATCTTCCCAGAAATGTATTCTCTTTTATGTTTTATTTCTACCATTACAAAACTGAAATATTTGTAAATATTTAGTGGCATTAATACAGCAGTGTAGGTATTAATAACTCTGATAGCTTTTGAATGTGTTTTTAGTCTTACTTGTTTTCTTACCACAGTCTTTTGATTCAGTTTCTCTACTTTCTTTGTAGCTTTGTGATAGTGCTTTCTCTTATCTTGTATGTGTTCTTTACTACTTCTGATAGGAATTTATTTAGTGATATTTTAGAAGGAGGAACAGAAACTTTGTAAACTAATAAAATGGCTTAAAATTTCTCAGAATAAGAGTTTCTGGCTTTATTATATAGCATACTTCATATCCTATTCACAGTCATTAGAAAAATACTTCTAGTGGACCTAGGGATTAATGGAAAAAGTTTAGTTTCTTTTTTAGTTGTACTGTTTGAGAATGTGTACGACATCTTGTTAAATCACTGATGAATCACTCATTTTCTAACATTTGCTCTCTTCTAAGTTTGCTTTTCTGTTTGGAAAAGGGGTAACAGTAAGTTTAATGAAAGTTCTCTGAGATGTGGTGGTGAAAAGTGATTTAGTTCAAACCCTTGTTTTGAGATGCACTTGTTGGCAGGTTTTCCTATGTCGAAGCAAATTATTTAGTCCTAGAAATTTCTTATGAAATGTTGAAACACTTCATATTTTACTGATGTCCTGTTTTCAATTCCTTATGCTGAAAATAATTTCTATTTATTTTGCTGCTTAAAGCAACATGTTTGCCCCATTCCTGATAGGGTTTGATTGAATTAGAAATCATAAATTAAAAGCTTCCTATTAAGGAGCATGGGACACCAAAAGAGAACAAATTTAAGTGTTACATAAAAAAATAACACAGTTTGAATTGCCCCTTCTTGTGTTGGAAATTTTGTACTGCCTGGCAGATCAGACTTTCCTTAAAATCAGGATAAATTATGTTACAGATCAGTAGTGTAAGCACTTGGAACTATTGCAGGAGCAGAGTCGGGGAGCATGGCCAGTTTTAAATTTGTAAATATATTTAACTTTGTCTCTTACCTAAAGTTTTGATTCCCAACTCATTCTTATTTTGTGGTAGCTATGCAACTTTTTATTAAAGATATTAGAAAGCTACATTATAAATTCTAGCAGTGCATTAACAAAGAGCTGCTCCTAGCTGGCCTTTTTTGTTGAATTGGAAGCAGGCTCTTCAGTGCTTCACTGTGGTGAAAACGCCTGCTGAGCTGTCGCTCTCTGTGCCATACTCCCCTCTTCTGTTTCCCCATCTCTTTTCAAGCCTCAGACTGACACTTCATTTTAGTGGTGTTAGGCACAAATACTGGCTAATGCAGTGCTTGCATGCTAAGCACCTGTCCCGCTGTTTTGAATTAGAGCACCAGCAGGCTGGACGGTGACAGGACATCATCCGCATCCAGCACAGCCGAGCGAGGAATGGTGAAGCCGATGATTAGAATAGACCAGCAGGATTACCGCAGACAGGACAGCAGGTAGGAAACGTGGGATCCATTACTTCTCAGAATCCAAAAACCAGATATGTTTTTCCCATAGATCAAGCACTGCATTAAAGTATTTTAAATGATCTGGTTTTCCCCTATGGAAAATGAGAGTTCCTTTGAGATCTCGCCCCAAGTAAACCCTAGGATTAACAACCAAAGCAAAAAACTTCACCATGCTTAAAAAAATCCAAAAAACTAATCTTTTGCTTCAGTAATCTGTTATTTGTGGTTCTCTTTTTATAAAGTCAGGCTGATAGTCATGTCACATTGTTGATTTGTTGTTAGGCATGTCATATGAAATGTCTTCAATAACAAAAGTACAACTACTTAAAATTTTCATTTGTCAGTGGCAAGTTGATGTGATTTACTCTGGAAAGTGAAATAACCAGGTCATTGCTATGTCTACTGTGCTGCTGTCAGCAGGTGTGGAGTCTCTGTCCTTGAAGATACTTAAAACCTGACTGGACAGGGTAGTGAGCAACTTGCTCTTGTTGACCTTGTTTTGAGCAAGGAAGTTGGATCAGATGATCTCTAGTGTCTCCTATCCCACCTCAGCAAATTGGGGATTATGTGAATAGAATTTTTTTTCAAATTTTTCAAAAAATACAAGATTGTATTGCTGTCTACATAAATCAACTTTTAAATTTAGGTGAACAGCTATGATAAATGGATGAAAGGTAAGGTAAATGTGCTTCAGGGTTAAAAAGTGCAGCGATCCAATTTGTAGAGCTTGCAGTATGAAGCTTTTTGTACCTTTAAATTGATTTATTATTCACTAGAGAGAAAAGAAAATTCAGAGATATGAGTGGCAGGAAAAAAATATAACCAAAAAAGGGCAGAAAATTGTGCTTCCACTTGAACTTGAATGTTCCATAGCAGGGACATCTTCTAAATACTTTCAGTGAAGTTAGACCAGAATGCAACTCAGTTCTACTCTGCGCTCTGTTGTTAGAGTGCCTTTTCATCTTCAGATTCTTTTTTAGAATTTTATTAAGGTTGTGAAGATTTAACTCCTTCTTCTTGAATTACTAGTATTTTAACTGTAATTTTCCTCATAAAAGATGAACAGAATTTCTTTCTGAGCTTTTTATAGCCTGTCAGAAGTTTTTGAGGTTTCTGCTGTTAATGTTCCTTGATCTGTGCATCTGTATCTGTAGGAAGATTATTAAAATACTATGAAGAGGATTATCTTCTGCTGTATTTCAAAAATGCAGAGCCATCTGTGAGCTGTATCTTGGCTTCATTTTGTTGGGTTTTTTTTAACTTCTTAAATTCCTTTTAAAGAGAGGAATTTATTTTTAAATTGCTAGTCTTTACAAAGGCTTTTTCACCATGGTTCCTGTGTGCAGAAAGTATTTTTAGAGGCATCTAGATCACACTTAAATTTGTAATAACTACAACCTCAGAGATCTTCATTGCCAGCCCTGACATTGATATTTTATTAATGTACATGTCTTACATGTTTGTAGTATGTATTGTGTAAATAGTCATGTTTATCTAAATACAGCACTTCTATCATGTGCTGTTTCTCAGATTAGTTCACTGTGTTTATGAGATTGACAAATTAGCAAAGTCATGATGTCAGATTAGGACTGACAAACTGGGCAATGGGTTGCCTGACTACACGGAATTCTTCCCTTTTGTGGATGTATTTTGTGGACCTTTAGTTAGGTTTCCTCTGGGATACTCTGGTCTCTTTTTATGAACTCTAAGGACAGTAATTGTGAACTGCTTTGTTAGTATGAAAAACCAAAAATTCTTCACTGGCAAGCTCCAGGTTTTTGTTACTGTACAACTTCCGCCCACACTAAATGTTCTTGTGGGTAGTCTTTGTGTGCTCATTACTGCTCTCTAAAGGTGAATAGTAAGATAAATAAGAGTTTCTTCCAATAATACACTGAATGGGTTGAAGACCAAAGATTAGAACTTGGCTGCCATGATTTTTCATTTCTAGAAAGAAAAATAATTGAGATTTGAGATCATAACTCCAGTTTACTTACTGGGTATGGTTGTTCTGATTGAAATGTGATTCTTGGAAATGAAACATAATGACTATTTAGTTAAGGACTGTGGTCATACATGCTCATTAGATAACTGACACTACAATTAGCATGAGCAAGCATATAATAAAAATGAGAAAAGAGAAGATATTTTTTTGCCTTGGATACCTTTCAGGAGTTCTTCAAGATGTGTTTGGTTGGAAATAAGTATGATATGTAAGTGGTGTTAACTGACTGCAGACGCTTACCTGATTCCTAGCTTTAACATGCCTTAAAAAATTTATACATACCTAGTATGCTGACTAAAACAATCACACAATGGTGTTTCATTTTTTTGTGCAGTTTATCAGAGACAATCTAGGAGAATACAGAAATAGCAGGAAAATGTATTACTGCTTTGAATGCAATTTTAAAGTGTAATATTATCTGACACTATACTAAGAGAGAAGGCAACCCTTAATCAATATTTTATGGCCCTCCTAAACCTAACTAGACTTTCAGACTGGTTTAGCTCAGAGAATTTCATCACCACAGAGAGGCTGTATAAGAGTAATAGCACAAAGACAATATATACTTAAAATGTATCCAATAAAATGTGCTATCATATCAGAAGCACAGAGAATTGCTTCAACTTAGATTTCTAATGTGCAGAGCATAATTACAGAGTATTTCTTTTGCATGTTCTTTGGGGAAGGTGGAAGATGGTACGGGGGTTGGAACTAAATGATCTTCAAGGACTCATTCCAACCCAAACCATCCTATGACTCTGTGATTTGTTGAAGGGAACTCCTATTAGGGTAGTTAAATAATTGATTTACTACATCTGTACCTAGACAACTAATTTACAGGTAAAATTAAATTACAATTTTTAAAGATTACTTTGTATTAATTTATCTCTTATGGCCAGTTTCCAGAAGTCTGTAAGCAATCTTGCATTAATATCACGTCTCATCACTCATGACACATTGTCTCTCATTGGCTGGGAATCCAGTTCCTCCATTTGTGCTGAAACTGATGAATATCATTTTGTTCTAAGGAAAATAAAATAAATCATCAGCTGAAATCTGTCACTGGTTTACTAGCCAGTTTGTTAAAATATTTCTACATCTTGTTACCATTCCTATAATGAAAGATTAAAAATTTCTCTGGAGTTGTCAGTATAGTTCTGTTTTATAATGCTGTATATTGGTAAGTATTCTATGGAAGTAATTAAGTTCTCAGTGAAGATGATGCACTTTTGACAGTGTGGAGGTGGTGACAAATTAGTTCATTTTAAATTTATAGCAATAAAAAGACACAAAATACTACAATTTACACACCAGCTGGGTGCTTTTCATAAAGAGAGCGTGCTGTCGTGTTTGAAATGTAACTGAAATGGCAGAAATTTGTGTACGTACTGCCATGCTGTGCCTGCTCTTCCTTAACCTTCAACTCCCCAGAAGTTGGATTTGCTGAGCACTTCTTATAATAAGGCGTTATATAGATGGCACAATTTCAGTTCTCTGCTGGTTTAAGGTTTTGCAAGTTTTTAAAAAAGCAAGCAACCAAACAAACCCCCACCAAAACCCAAAGGCACTGCTAATTTTTGGATTCAATATGCTAAAATTTAATTTTAGATCTTTTGACATCAGCCTTCAAAGTTATATTGTGGATTTTTACTACAGGCGGTAGCTGAATACAGGCTTTCAGGGTCCTGTCTCTACCTGGTGGCATAACTAATAATCTTCAGGAAAATGAGGCTTATATAATTATATTACATTCCTTTCTTTTGTCAAAGTTGTTGGGGAAACTAAAAAGCTGCCTATTGTGTTACATATGGTTAAAATAGTTATCGCATGCAGAAGATGTTAAGCTTTTACTTATTTCCTAAAAATAGGTGCCCAACTGCAGAGAACTGCTCAGGTAATGCCTTTGCTTAAGGCAGTAATGATAGGATGGAAATTAGGAAAAGGTTTTTCACCCAGAGGGTTTTTGGGCACTGGAACAGGCTCCCCAGGGCAGTGGTCACAGCACCAGCCTGACAGAGTTCAAGAAGCATTTGGACAACGCTCTCAGGCACATGGTGTGATCTTTGGGCATCGTGTGCAGGGCCAGGAGTTGGACTCAGTGATTCTGATGAGTCCCTTCCTACTCAGGATATTCTATGGTTTTGTGAAATACGTACTTAACCTTTTGCAGGCACCAGAAAAACCAAGTCTCCGTTCAGTTTCCTACTCTCTGATTTCTCTGATGGGTACTGGTAAGAAATAGCACTGCAGTCGGTTTCAGTGAGGACGATTCTGGGGCTGACTGCTGTTTCTCAGTGTAGTGTAGCAACAGCCAGGTTGGGGTAGGGACTGGATTTGACCTCCTTTCCCTCCTTACCAGAAAAAAGGACCAATAGGTTGACCAAGTCTTCATAAATTTTGAGGGCTTGAAAGGCAGCAAAGTACATTCGTTGTAACCAAGCTGATGTTTCAGGCAAAGCTTCATTCACTTTCTTTCATGTGTCCATGAATAATTTGTTATTTGAATCCTGTCAATGGCAGGTGGCAAAGCAATCCTATCAGTCTGCCGTGCAGCGCAGAAGAGGGTGTTCATTAATATCGCAGACTCCACAGTTCAAGTCTGTATTTTTATCTGTTGTGTTGCTGGCAAATACAGCTTGAATGATTCTGGAGGAATGGTAAAAAAATGATGCTTCTATGGAAGGTTGTTACATCAATATTTGGAACCAGTGTATTTGAAGAAATATGTAATTTTACAGTAATTAATATCACCCGTGTGGATTACTTGTTTCAATTTTCATTGTCTTTCTTTAGATCTCAGGATACCCATGGACCAGAACTGATACTGCCTGCTAGTATTGAATTCAGGGAAAGCTGTGAGTAGACTGTGAAGTTACATCCCTAACCTGCTAATGCGTTCTTCTATACTGTAATATTTCAGCCAGTTTGAAAACTTCAGGGTAATTTAAGTAAACACTGAAAAAAATAATGACTATACAGATGCTAGACAGTCTAGTAGTATAACTTGTTTTGTTGGGAGGGTGAACAGATACTTTAGATATTGAGGCATGTTCATGCGTATCTTAATTCTGATTGCATTTCAACTCTTCATCTTCAGATATTCAAATTAAATGTGAAAAAAATTTTAATCCCATCTCCTCAACAGTACATTGAATTCACTGTCTTCTATGTAGTTCTCTATGCTTGTATAATAGATGGTGTCTTGGTCAAAATCCATTTTATATAAAATCTGATTAGATTTACATTGTTGTTTAGAGTTTAATTTTTTATTACCTTGGTCCCCAGGTTTTTAAGGCCTCAGATCTGGTAGAAAAATGTCATACTAGAGACTGTCCATACTTCAAATATTTGAAACTAAATAGATTTGTGAGCAAGCAAAGACTAACTTTTTTTTTTAGTATGGGAGCTTTGTTGGAATAAAATGTACAAGAGAAATCTTGCATTTTCCTGTTTACTTGAATATGCAAATTTTCAGCAAAGAGATAGGAACTAGAACAGAAATGTTTCCCAATGATCAGATTTTCTGGCTTTATTTAGAAGTGTGTTGTTAGTGTGTCTAGCTAACTGGTACATAACAGACAGCTTAAGAGTTCAAATTCCTGTAAGTTGCTCCCCCTTCCTCTCCTTCTCCCAAAGAAAATCCTTTATGCCTCAAGCTGTGAAATTGTTTTCTTTCATTTTCTTTCTGTCTATGGCTTTATGACATACTGATTTTTTTTTTCCTCTTTGTCTACAGCTGAAGATGCCTTCTTATCTGCTATTATAAATTACACAAATAGCTCAACAGTTCATTTTAAGCTGTCACCAACGTATGTTTTGTATATGACATGTCGGTATGTATTGTCCAGCCAATACAGACCTGACATCACTCCTGCTGAGCGTACTCACAAAGTCATTGCAATAGTCAACAAGATGGTGAACATGATGGAAGGAGTGATACAGGTGAGTTACTCTGCCAAAATATGTCAAGGGAATTACCTACACGTTGTTAATCTAGCGAACTTCTTAGCCTTTTTCTTAGTGTGACCCTTAACAGTAGTTGATTAAACAGTAATGCCTGCATTGACTGCCCTTTATGTCAGTGAATAATGTCAGTGGTATGAAACTCTCTCCTGAGCAATGTGGAAAGTTAGGGAGTGGCTGCTGCTCTGAAGATTATGTTCTCTGACAAGAGGTGACTTTTCTAGAAGGTAAGATCTTTGCAAACATTTCTGGCTGTGAACCCTTGTAAAACAAGTTGGATGGGCTTATTAAAGAATACTGCATAGATAGCATTTGTTTGCACTTACTGATGCTTGAACATATTAAAAATAATGATGGCTTTTATATTTTGATCCTGTTACTTCTGCAACTTTTGTAACCACAAAAATGGTAATAAAACTTGGACATCTTGAACCACTCTCACACAACTGCTTTGTAAAGAGAAATAGAAGTTCTCAAATGTTCCAATATTTTATATGTAGTCTAATGCTCTTGCTACCATACGTGCAAGACTTCTACAGAAGCACAGGGGGAATTCTGTTTTGTGTAGAAATGCAGGATAAGATCCACTGCGTTGTCTGTGATACAGACAATACCTTGCATTGTGTAACTTGATAAAACAGACCGGTCATTTTCTCAAAAAAAGGGGTGCCAGTTCATGTATCCTCAGTAATTAAATTAATTAAACTTCTTTGTCTGCAGGTTTTTCTCAGAAGAAAAATTGAAATATGTTTCTATATTTATTAAAACAGGTGTGTTTGTTGCAAATAGTGCTGCCAGAGTAGCAGCAAGGACCCTGCTGCACTAAATACTGTATGGGCATAACAAATATGTCAGTCCTGCCTTACAGAATTTACAATTGCAAGTGCTACACAATTAACTTGATTAAGGGAGAGTAGGAAAGTGAACAACAGGAGTGGCATATGAAACTCAAGCAAACCAAAATTGTTCGGCTTTTGTTCAGGTTTTGGAAAGATTTAGTGGAGTTTTCAGCAGGGGAATGTTAGCATTAGACCCCTGTGTAAACTTCTACAACAGGCTCCCACCTTCCACAGGAAAGATTGGGAGGAAATGCTGATGTTGAGGACACTTTGCAATAAGAAAGTAAGATTTGCCTTCTGTGTACATTCCAAAGCTGATCAGAGACTGAAGAGCAGTTTGATTCTGAAGTGAAGAACTAGTACATTGCTTTGAATCTTGATGTCACAGTCAATAGATATTTGATAAAACTGAAATGGTATCAAAAATTAATATTCAGGCTCTTCTATTAAAAAGAAAAAGAGATTAAATCTGGCTGTGGAAGAGAGGAGACTGTGGCTATAGTGGAGAACCTGAACTGGAAAGAGCCCGCCTGCACATAAGCAATTCAGCTGCTAGAATGGAAAGTAAACAGAGAAGGGGTAGGCTTAAAATATAAACTGGAAGTTACAGGTCTGAATCAAAGAAAGTCACTCAGTTTATATAACTAATGTATACTAGTTACAATGAACCTAAAAAGACTTGTAGTGACGGAGGTGGGTACAGTGGGAAAGCAGAAATAAAGTTTTCCATTCTTAGTATTGAATGGCTAACGAGGTAGTTGCTAGAAGATACTAGTGGGGTGGACTCAAACATCAGTTTTATTTGAAAACAAATCAAAGCTAGAAAGTAGATTATCCTGTGAAAACGTTCATTTACTGCACTGAGAAGGGCTTCCCAAGTCACATGCAGCCTTGTGGTTGTAAGCAAATGTATTTTCTATAATCCTGCTAATACTATTGCAAAACTGTTAAACTCAACTGTTTGTCTGGACTGGCCTTTGTGAAAGGCCATTCCTACAACCTTGTAACTGCAGCTGCAATCTAATCTCCAACCTAAATTTTAAGGAACACATCAGCAAGGAAGCAGTATTTGTGGTTTGTGAAAGATGTTGCCTAGTTGCAAGAAATAAACCAAAAGGAGTCAGAGGATGCTTTAAAATTGGGAGGAGTTTCGTTTCAAATGCCATGCTGAAGGAGCCAGAGGAAAGGGGGGAAATGACACCTGGGACAAAAGAGTAAAACTTAAGTGAATTTCAAGGTTAATTGGCTGAAGGCAAAGAAATAAATACATTGATTCTAATCATCAGTAAAATGTCTTTAACCTGGGCCTGTCTTCATAGAGTATAAGTAGTACAGGCTAAGCTAAGTCAAATTACTTGATTTAAGGTGTAATGTAAGTGGTTGTAATGTAAGCTGTCACAGTCAAATTACCATGTAATAAATTGTATCACCATAGCTTTTTTGGTGTGTCTCAGCTGTAAAGCATTCCTGCACTGAAGGGGATCTGAAGGTGTGAGAGACAGAGAAAACAAATGAGAGGCAAGGGGAGAGAGGCACCAAAACAGAAGTAGTGAGAAGGTGCACAAACTCCTGTGCCTGTACCGTGGGAGTAAATTAATAACTGAGATCCTAATTTTGCCTGCCTAGATCAGAAAGGTATCAAGTCTCTTTGTGAAGTTACTCAATAAGTACTTGCTAACAAATTGAATCTGTGACTTCAAATATAATATTTGTATCCAAATATTAGAGATGACTTTGTATGAGATAGGTATAAAATAGGAGAGATTTATGAGAAGGATCAGTGCTTTCAATAAAAAATCAGGATTAGAAATTTGGTTCATATTAAAAAGCCTTTTTTTTTATCCTTTTTTTTTTCCCCCAAAACATTCTGTGGCATTTTTCATCCTTTTTAAATTTTAACATTTGTTTGTAGAAGGAGCATTTCCTTTTGTTCTGTGCCAACACATCTTCAGTCAGTTAAGAGTGCTTTGGTTGGAAAGGGGGAGGAAACAAAAAAGCAGTGATTTGGTGTTTTGAGCTCTAACTAAAATTGAAATAGTAGCACCTCAAATATTTGCATCTAAGTTCACCGTGTTGTGGGTGGGGGAAAGTGATCTGGCTAGAAAGCAAAAAATAATTAAGAGCTCAATTCTAAATAATAAGACAAACATCTGGTGGGTTCGTTTTTTTTCTTTTAACTCAGTGTAGCTTTATATTTACCAACATTTACGAAACGTAGTGTGGTATTTCATTTGATTCTTCTGTTGTTTCAAACAGTCTTTTTGTTCTTTAATTGTAAAGCCATGTATTAAATCTGTCCTAGGTGTTCTGTATATTTTGTTTGCTTTTGAATGTTGTTGTTTGGTTGGTTTTTTTCTTCTTTTTGGATGGGGGTTTTCTGTTCCCTCCTCGTGTGTGTTTGTATATCGTCTCCATTGCAGCAGTGTGGGCAAATAGCTCCCAGGATCTGTTGTTTTTGTTGGCTAGTTACCCCATTGCCTGCAAAAATTTCTGCAAGGTTTCTGTGGCACACTGAGCATAGAATAACCAGTCCGGGATGACAACTAGTTTAAAGCATTAATTCCTTGAATTAATTGTGACACGTGGGCACTTCAGTTCATAGCTGTTGTGCTACTGGTCCTATTAAAATAATTAATTTTTTAGAAGGAGCTCAGTTGCATCATAGCTAGTGATTAATGCATCTGTGTAAAACTGTGAACATGTGTTGTACCTTCATATTTAGTGTTTGATTTCTAAAGCTTTCATGATTGTTCACAAGTTTCTTTCTTCTATTCTGTTTGATTTCCTTCGTCCGTTTTTCTCCAGGAGGTAGACCAGGTTGATCAGGTAGGATATGTTGCTGGGAAGTGATCCTAGCTGTGTTGGCTTAGCTCAGTTTCTCATGCTGCTTCCATATCAAAATACAATACTCAAACAGCTGGACTTGAACAGTTCATAACACTCATTCAGCAACTGGAACATGCAGTACTAAAATCCTTTTTTGACTTTGCAACTTTTACGGCATTCCATATTTTCTGCTTAACGCACTTCAATGTGGATATGAAATGACCAAAGTTCTTTTTCTTCCCTTTATTTTCTTTTTTTGTTGTTTGTGGTTCCTATTCTTTGGATTTCATCTGAGGTTGCCTGGCCTGGCATTTGTGGTCGGGAGATGGTGAGATAGATCAGTACTTGATACTGAATCACATGGTATCAAAGCCAGTGAGCGCAGTATCAGTGTGGCAGTGGGCAGTAGTGAATATGCGCTTAAAAGTGCACAGATTACCAGATACTGCATCTGCTAAGCTCGTAGCACTGTGTAATTAGATACTTACACTGT
This sequence comes from Corvus kubaryi, assembly GCF_017639235.1. Lineage (NCBI taxonomy): Eukaryota > Metazoa > Chordata > Aves > Passeriformes > Corvidae > Corvus > Corvus kubaryi. Next base: position 4,402,992 of record NW_024581081.1, read on the forward strand.
GGCTTTCATTGATATGGCTATTGGCAATTTATTAGCATTTCATGTGTTCAGTGAACATGTTAAAATTGAACTTAGTAGTTACAGCAATTGCAGTATTACACACAAACATTTTGCAAATATCTGGTATCTGAGAGATGTTTGGTGAAATGGGAAGAGGTACTGGTCTATCTTTGGAGCCTTTTTAAGCTGCCATGCCTTACCAGAAAATTACTTCGCTGTATTATTTCTTGCTTCTTTCCACTTACAGAAACAGAAGAATATTGCTGGGGCCCTTGCCTTTTGGATGGCAAATGCATCTGAATTACTCAATTTCATAAAGCAAGACAGAGATCTTAGCCGAATTACTGTGGATGCACAAGATGTTTTGGCACACTTGGTTCAAATGGCATTCAAGTAAGGCTATCAAACTTCTGTTTTATTTACCATTTTCTGTTTCTGTGTTCATAGAAAAACTTCACATTTCTGCCAAATTTTAGGTATGGCAATAATGTCTTTTGTGTATTGTTAAATATCTGAGAGGAAAACTTACAAGAAAGGCTAGACTTACTCCTTTAGACAGATGCCTTGTTTTGTGAATATGAATCCCTGAGTTGTGCATGAGTTTCATCTGTTAGATGATCTTGTGATAGTTGAGGCTGCCAATGAAAATTTTAGGGAAATTTAGTTTGTGTTGATTGCTTTCTCTTAATATAATGTGAAATTGTGCCGAAAGGTTAGTTTTGCTGTTAGTCTGTAAATACATAGGCTTAAATATTCCTGCGTCTTTAAAGTAATGAATCTTGTGCTCTTCAAGAGCTTCTAAATATAATCTACTTCTGTAAGTCTCATAAATAGCAATTTGCACAGTGGTTTTTTTGCACATATTTTTCTTAAAAAAGGACGGACAGGTTTTGGCTTGGAGTAAAAATCAAGCTATGCTTGTCAGCTCAGGCAATTACAATACTGATTAAAGGAAAAATTGAATGAAATATCCAAATGGGAAGGGAAACCCTCAGAGGAAAAGTGTCCTTGAATAAAGATAACAACATTGGCTGAGCACAACATTAATCATCAAGAAAGGCTTAATTGTTGTTTGTATTAAGATTTTCTTCTCCCTGAGCCACTACTGAACAAGTATTTCTCAGCAAATTTGTGTATCCAAAACTGATGTTTAGAGAAGTCCCACTGTACCTTGGGTGACTTAGACCCAGTACTCCCACTCGTAAGATGAATATTTTAAATGCAGTATTTTCATTTTTCTGCAGTATGAAATACTGTATTCTGTGCTCTTTTTGTACTGTGACAGGATTGGGAGACCTAACCATGGTTGAACTATTTAGTTTTGAGGGGCTGTGTTTCTCAGAAGAGCAGTATGTGTAGTTTGTGAAATCTTACCATTGCTTTCTGAACTTTGAAAAAGTTTCAGGGGAGCACCAAACCCCTTTGTATGGATTCCCACAGATATATTTTTTTTCTGTTGGTAAATTTTGGGCAAGTAGGGTAGGTATAGCAAGTAGCTATTTTGACAAAGTCTTTCCATTTTTATATCATCTCTAATCACTCATTGTTAATGAAGCTGTGCCTTTTGCCACAGCTCAGTGTCTTGAGTTGGTGTCTTAAAATAACTTCCTGCTGCTTTAATTGGCCAGGTAGTCATGAAAGACAGAATATTGCTGAGGCTGGGAAGGAATGGTGCTGTATTTTTCTCTCTGCATTATAAGCAGTGTGGATGCAAAAGTGTTCTTGAATTTTAGCTGTGTGAATTTCCCCTTAGTGTAACATGGCAGAGTCCAAATGCATGTGTTAACTTTAGGAGATCCCTGAAATACATACTTAGAAGACAAATAAAAAAGCACAACTGAAGCATGAACAGAAAGAAGTCTATTGTGAAAATGTCACTTGATGGTAACTGGCATACTCCCAGTACTGGTTGAAATTGTCATGGATTTAATTTCTAGCAATTGTGGGTATTTCATTAAAAATGTTACCAGTGAAACGAAGGGGGAGTTTTAGAAAGCCATGAAATATTTTCTTGTATACTTGTGTTTACAATTTGATTCCTTTTTAGTTTCAGTTTTTAACAGAAAACATATAAATGAATTAGCAAAAACAGAGTTAAAGAAAATGTTTAATTATTTGAAAAGAAAGGATACTGAAACAGATTTTCATTTCAGGGTAGTTAAAGGTAAGAGAAATAAAAGAATCAGAAAATTACTCACACAAAGCCCTAGGGCCATTTCAGGATTTTGTGTGTTGGGTCAGAACATGAATTTTTTTTTTTTTTTAAGTACTACTCTTGCTAGATTTTAAAATTTTAAAAAATGTATTTCTGTTTGGAAAAAATTATTTTTACAAACTTACGGAACCCAAGGTTGGCCTGACAGCATCTCTTCATGTAGCATATGACCTTCACTTACCAGTGTGGTAGCAATATTGCATGTAAAGGTCTGTGCTTGTTCCCAGACACTTCTTTTTCCAGTGTTCTTAGGAAAGGTGTAGGAAAATTGGTCTCTCAGGCCTTTTTAAAAGTATTATTGGGTTTCCTGTAATCACATTAATAACACAGAAACTTCAGGTATCTTGTAATTTGATAGAACTCTTTTCTTCAGAACCATTTTTAATGAACACATAGAGGATTTAAAATTTACTTTTTTTCCCCATTCCCTTCCAGGTACCTGGTTCATTGTCTGCAGTCAGAGCTTAATAACTACATGCCAGCATTCCTTGATGATCCAGAGGAAAATAATCCTCAGAGGCCTAAAATAGGTCAGACTACTTGATCTTTGTGTCTTCCAAGCCATACTATTAATTGTTAAGGAAAAAATCTATTCATACTAGTGGTACTACATTTACAAGTTACCTTAACCCCTGAGAATTATTTGCATCAATTTTGCATGGATGATTTGGCTCTCTGCTGAATTTGGTCCCTTAAATCTGTATCCTCCTTGTGCCAGGGATTCTGAAACTCGATGCTGTGCTCCAGATGCAGTCTCTCAATGCTGAATGCACAGGAAGGATTGCTTCCCTCTCTCCCTCCTGCTAGCTGCACTGCTGCTGACTTAACAGCTTAGTATGCAACACTGTTTAATCACATTCAACTTGATGTCACTAGGATCTCTCCATAAGTTTCATCAGGGTTGCTTTCTGTCCTGGTGGCACCTGTCCTGTGCTGTCACACAGACATACTCCGTCCCAGATGCAGGACTTGGCAGTTGCCTTTGACATTCATGGAGTCCCTGTCAGCCCATTTCTCCAGCCTACTGAGGCCCTTCTGAAAAATACTGCTGCTCTTTACTGTTGCTCTTTACTGTATCAGTATTTTGCCCCCTTTTGGTGTCATCTGTGAACTTGCAGAGAATGTACTCCATCCAATTGCTCAGATCATTAATTAAAGTCATTAAACAGCATCAGTCTCATCTCAAAACATGAGGGATGCCACTAACGCATGATGGCCAACTGGACATTGTATCTGCAATGCAAATCCACCAAGTCCTATGGTCCAACCAGTTCTCTCTGTGCATTGCCATCGGCTTATCCAGTCCTCACCTCAGCTATTTCACTGTAGAGCTGTTATGGGAGAACCTGATCAAGGACCTCCCAGCTACTAAGGTCAGGCTGACTGGCCTTGTAGATTCCTGCCAGGGTTCTCTGCCATGATACTTGAAACACTTTGCTTGCTTCACAGCAATGAACCTTTCTGGGCTGTTCCTGTCCAGGAGAGCATCCTGCTCAATGTGTATGATCACCCTGTGTCTGCAATCCTGGCTCAGTGACTGTGCTCAGACTTCCAATGCTTCAATAATTGAAGGAAAGGTGATCTGCAGAGCAATTAAATACAGTCATTCTGTTGAACTGCAAAGAGTATTTATACAAATTTCATAGATGCTTTCTGGTACTTTAGGTATTAAGCTTTCTGTTCTTGCTTTTTTCCTGCATTGAACCTTTAAGGAAGACTAAAGATGCACGGCTATGTTTGTAGTGCCCTGTACAGTGAGAGTACTTCTGGGGACACAAACCCAGAAAATGTAGCAAACTGATACTGGAATAAAGGCAGATGCTGTTCTTATTTCAGTTATTTTTGAGCTGCCTTATAGATTTCTTATAACCTACAGATAATTTTTTCAGACACAATCCTGAGTTTTGATTCTAAAAAAACTAATTTAATGGTCTTTTCAAAAGAGATTTCAGATTAAAAATATTGCTTTAAAGAAGACCTGGAGATAAATGTGTTGCTTCCACTAGGACACACATGAGGATGTTTGCTCTTGGTGATGCTAACAGAAGTCCCTATTGCTTGTTAGTTATTGCAATGCAGTAATTGGAAAATGGGATTTTGAATAATGTTTTAAAAATCTAATGTGTAAACAGAAGGTGCATTCTATAGTTTAAGTGTGTCATACAATGCAAATAACTTCTGCTGAAATTTCTGAGTACAATTTGATACTTAACTTCAAGAAGCTATGGAATAATTGGAATATGTATTTGAAACAATAGAATATGAAGGTTTTAACTTGGTATAAAAACTAATAGAAAAATCAGTTTACTAAAGTGAGGATGTGATTTAAATGTTGGGTATAGCCAGTTATTTACTTGTCTGATAAATATTTTCCCCCAATAATTTATTTTCGTTTCAGGGGTTACATTCTGCCTAACATTTTAATGTTGCTCTATCTTGAAAACCATGGAGCAGTACATGTATTTCTGAAAGCCTGTGTAACTTAAGTACACGTTCCACCTAGCATTCACCAGCCTGACTTCAGTGTCTCTGTGTTACTGCCGAAGCCGGGTGTACACTGCAGTATGTGAACATGACTGACTCTTTGTTTTATCTCTGTAGATGATGTGCTGCATACCTTGACTGGAGCCATGTCCCTGCTGCGACGATGTAGAGTGAATGCTGCTCTAACTATACAGCTCTTCTCCCAGCTGTTTCATTTTATCAACATGTGGCTTTTTAACAGATTAGTTACAGCCCCAGATTCAGGGTTATGTTCACATTACTGGGGAGCTATTGTTCGCCAACAGCTGGGCCACATTGAAGCCTGGGCAGAAAAACAAGGTTTAGAATTGGCTGCTGATTGCCACCTGAGCAGAATAGTACAGGTGAGTGTATTTATGATTAACACTTCTCACATACTTGTATATTCAAAGAGAATATTTGCCTATGCTGTGTTCCTAGAAAATAGCATGTGGACAAGAATGGCTTGTGTGAATCAATCCTGGAACACTGAGGTAGCATTGAGGTAAAGACACAAAATACGTTTTCAACATCATTAATGGTTAATTTACAAGTGAAATGAATAGTGAACATGGATGTTAAATTTCTGTTTATAAGACTGAGCTGTAACTATGTTGAACAGAGACAGGAAGAGTAGCTGAAAAACTGATGTGCTTAATTTATTATAGATTTAGTATTAGTTCATCTTTTGGTACAGGAAATATATTTAGTGTTTGTTTTGGGGATATTTATGTTGCTTCTGTTACAAATCTGGCTTCTTGCTTTCTCTTTTCCTATCTCTTATCTAGAGAGCATTTAGACACAAGGCTTAAGGTTTCATTCTGGTTTGAATTTGTCATCTGTGACTTTTTTCTCCCCTCTAGGCAACCACATTGCTTACCATGGACAAATACTCACATGCAGATGTTCCAAATATTAACAGTACTTGCTTTAAGCTGAATTCTCTGCAGCTACAAGCTTTGTTGCAGAATTATCACTGTGCTCCAGATGAACCACTCATCCCAACAGTAAGATTCTTCTATCACTCTTTGTGCAGTTTTAACATACCTGAGATAAAAAACCACTGTCTGTAAACAGCTATCTTATCTTTGGTGGATGTACTTCACTTACTCAAGCAGGATATTATCAAGAATCTCTTACACTGAGTTGGACAGAAAGGTACCACTCCATGCTGCATGTATTCAGAGAGGTGTCACTGCATCTTACACCATTTGTCATGAAATACAGAAAGGTGGTAGAAGAGAACACAGCACCCCTAAAATTTGGTTCTGTGTATAACCAGAAGGAACAAAGATTGATAATTTGTAGAAATCAAAGGAAAGCATCAGGAACACTAGGCTTTTTCACATGTAGGATGTAAAAATCCATGGATCTTGAATCCCTTCATACAAACAGTGGACAGATTGTCCTTTGGTTAACATGTTGAAACCTGGAATTTGTATGTATATATCTGTATAATGTTGCATTTGGAACTGGTTTTTTATCTTGATATTTAAGATGACTGACTATTCTAAGTCTTATCCATGGCAAAAGTCAAAAGACAGTGTAGTGTGTTCCTTGCAGAACTGTAAAAAACACTCTTCAGGTAAACTCTAATAGTTCTCTGATCTCAAAAAAAAAAAAAAAAGGCAGAGGCAGTCTAATATTTATATAGCTGAATGCATTGTGTACAAAGTCCATGTTTTATTAACTTTAGATACATTTGTTTATTAAATCAGAGACACTAATACAACAGCTCTACAGGTGTAGGGGGAGGAGGGACTTGTAGCTTGGAGATGTTTTTATATATCGGCTACCAAACCACAAAGTCTTCTGCTGAAGAACATAATCTATATTACCTGTTTACACATAGGTAGAATTCCATAGTTGCTTGGTTTATTATTATTAATATTCAATTAAAAACATGCACCACAAGTTTGAAAAATACTGAAGTAAAAATAAGAGTTTCTGTCACATTTGGTAATACAGTTATCTACTAGATGTCATAAAATAAATCAGTGCAGTGTTCTGACTATACATAGCGAAGCCAAAGAAGTTTTATATCTGGTAATTTATTTTCCAGTTTTGATTTTTCTTTCAATCTTAGCATCTTCTTAATGTTAGGTTTTTTAACTTAATGAAGTTATCCCTTTGTAGTAACAGTGTCTTTCTGCCTTCTGTCCAGGAATTGATAGAGAATGTAGTAACTGTTGCAGAAAATACGGCTGATGAACTTGCTCGCAGTGATGGCCGAGAAGTCCAGCTGGAAGAGGATCCTGACTTACAGCTACCTTTTCTTTTACCAGAAGATGGCTATTCCTGTGATGTTGTCAGAAATGTTCCAAGTGGTTTACAAGAATTTTTAGATCCACTCTGTCAAAGAGGTTAGTTCTTTTGTTGTTTTACAATGATCTGTGTAGCAAACACAGAATGCAAAATATATTTCAGTTAAGTGTAAGCCACTTTTTTTTTGTGTATGTTTCAATCTTTCTATACTATGTTCTTCAAATGTTTACTTTTGCAACCCATCAAAATTATTAAGGTTTTTTTAATCCTTACCCTTTCTTCCTGCCCCTCTCATTCAGTTTCCAGGTTCTAAGTATGCAGTGCTGAGTTACTAGTGCCTGCTGAAACATTGTTTTGCCTTCGCTCCAAAACTTTTTTTGATTTTTAAAATGAAGGTGAATTGAATAGTTAAATCATATTTTTTTTACTCATCAGCTGCTTCCATGTAACATTAAAAAAAACCCCATGAGCTTAAAATGGTTCTTTCACTGTTGATCAGTGTAAGAACTTAGGGTTTGGGCATTTGTAGTCCAACAGAATTTCAGATGACAAGTAAATGATAGATCTTGTGGTTGCATGAAGTTGACTTAAACTTGAGAAAGTAAAGCAGGGGGTCTGTCGGAGCATTTACGGTAAATGAACAAGTTATAATATTTATTTGGTGCTACTCAATTTTATTAGAATTTTTAAATCTTCTGCTTACAAGCAGTTGTTTAAAAAATTTGTACAGGAATGTTGAGATAAATAAGAGGCTGTAGCAACAAAGGCTATTGAAAAAGCAGCCTTGCTCTATACTGGAGTGAAGCTTTGCAATTGTTGCTTCCAACTTAGTTTATAGAAAAGCCATATTCTTGCATTTAAAAGAAAAGTAGGAAACTGATTGTTTTGGAAGTCCAGTGAGTAACAGAGGATGTAGTCTTGAGGTGAAAGGAGACTCTTAGAATAAATTCTTTAATTAGTAAGTATAATTCAGTTGCCATACAAATGGCTGTATATTCATTATAAGTAAGGCTTTTTTTAATGCATACATTGAAAATTTTACTACTTGGGTATCCCTTAAATTATGCTGAGGGACTTTTTGCAGTGAAACAGTGTAAACTGAATTGCTGAAAAATGTTCGTTATGAGGAGGAGAATATCATATATTTGGATGGAGTGATTGATAAGTTCTGTGTGATGTGGATTCTCAATGTCCCTGATTTAGGAGGTAATGTTGGATATTTCTGAACTGCTGTGGCTTCTTTTTCAAAATTCTAGAAATTTTTCAAATAACAAAAAGTAAATCAACTAAATGCCTGTTAATTGCAGTGTTGCGTTTAAAAACGTCATGAGTGCAGGCAGAGCTGCTCCTCTGCTAAATCTATGTTGAGACTGGTTAGCTAGACCCTTTGTAAAGTAGATTTCTGTAGCACTGTCTTAATCAGAGTTCTGGTAGTTTGTATTCTAAAAGATGATCTGGTTGGTAAAAGCAGTATTTTACAGGCCTGGAGTTTTCTATGAGCTTGCAGTGCTTTTAAATAAGTATGTTTCTCAGAAGCAACTGCTATAGAACTGTAGTATTTTGTAGGTAATAGCATAAAATTGCAGTAAAGCCCATAATGGCATCTGAGATACAAGATTTGACACATTAATGAATACAAAAAGATGAATACTATTTTATTTTAATTAATCCCTTGAGAAAATACCATGACTATACTGATGTTACTTTTTCCTTTAGGTTTTTGTAGACTAACACCTCATCCACGGTCACCAGGCACGTGGACAATATACTTTGAAGGTGCAGATTATGAAAGTCACCTGTCACATGAGAATGCTGAGCTGGTAAGTATTGATTCAGTGAATAATTATCAACTGAAATCCTGGCAAGCCATTGAGTTTTATGTGATCAGTTTTAGTCCTTACTAGGAAGAATAGACTTCATTGTTAAGCATGTAGTTCATAAGTGAATTGGTGCATTTAAGGAACTGTTTGCAGATTTTTTTAAGTCACTGTTTTTCTAGGCTGTAGCATGATTATAATTTTCACATAAGCAAACTTTGTCCTATTCCCCCAATCTGAGAATAAACTGAAGAAATTTCTTCTAAACACAGGCAAAAATATATATGGACATGGGTCTATAAATAACTTGTGAATGGAAGTGCAGGCTGCTTTTATTTATAAACTAGCAGTTACCAACCAGATATTTAGTATTAATTTCTAGTCTCGTGCTTTTCCCTGAAGAAAAAAGAACTTAGTTTTCCTTTACATTATACTTAGTAAAAAATGGTCTCACTTCAGTGCAAGGTAGTTTTTTTTTTCCTGTTGTAAGGGTTTGTTTGGTGGTGGATTTTTTCTGCTTGTCTGTTTGAATATCAAAGTTACAGAACAGCTTGGTTTTGGAAAGATGGTGGCTTTATGTGAAATAATTTTTAAAGCAGCTAAACAGAAGTAGCTTCATATTTTAAATTAGGATTTTCAGCTTACAAATGACTTGCTTTTCTAATACTTGAACTCAATCAGAAAGTATTAATATTTTTTTGAATTACTTTCCTTGGCTTATATTTTTACTTCTCATGGGTCTTGTGGATCTCGCAGTTACGTTTCAATATGAATACAAGCTAAGGTGTTCCAACTGACAGGCTTCAGCTAATGAAGATTGTGATTAAAACTTTTTGAGTTGAGGAGCTGGCAATGTTGAAAGATATTAAAAAAAAATACTGAACATGTTTGGGGGCTCAGGCTGTATTCGAGAGTATTCAGAAATGAATTTTTTTTGAAATTTATTTCAAAGGTTTAACTCTGCCTTTGTAATTAATTGGCTTTGTAATAATTCTGCGAAGAAAACATCATCTTCTAGATGCAGCACTAAAAACTGAGCTATGTAGATCACCCTCACATTTGTAATAGGAGCCTATGGAATCTGAACTTCAGTTTTTGTTAAAATTTACTACAATTTTATAGACCTGTTACATTTCAATTTTTGATTCATGAATAATCTCTTTACTGAATTAAAGGAGAAACAATGAGTGGACCTCAAAGTTTCAGCAGTGTAGTATAACACAGGTATGGTACTTAATCTGAATCCATATTAATCAAATGTTAGATATTGTACCTGTAAAATAGATACCAGATACATTATTTGGGATTTGAGACCTGCTGCTCTAACAAAGTAGTTTTGTTTGTAATGAACTATTTTGCTTAGTTACTTTCCTAGCCTGGCAGTGAACATGAACTTCTGAATTTTTTCTTCTTTCCCCTTTGCTGTTTGATAGGCTCAGCCTTTGAGAAAAGAACCTGAAATTATCACTGTAACACTAAAAAAACAAAATGGAATGGGACTGAGCATTGTTGCTGCCAAGGTATGGAAGTCGGTTTGTTTACGTGTTATTGAAAAAAGCTTCTGTTTTTATCAGCCTGCTGTGGAATATGTTAATGGAAAAAGTCTGTTTCCCTTAAGTTGGTTGTGCGCATTGTGTTGACCATGCTTTTATTCTGATTGGGGTATGTTTTGGTAAAATACACAGATGTGGACAATACAAATGGAAACATAATATTGTTGCAGTTATTAAGACATTGAAATTCAAAACTCTGCTACTGGTTTATTTAGTTTTCTCAGAGCCAAAAATTGGCAGTATTATTAAACTTAAAGTTAATAAACAGGTGTATTTATCACTTCTGCTGAAAGTAAAGAAGTAAATACAAAGAATGGGTCTGGGGGTTAATTGATGAATGAACAAAACAATTCTAACGTATACATTAAAGTTTGAATACTTTCTGCTGTGAAGAAACCTTATCTTTTGCACAGTGCAAAAATACAAGGTGCAAGAATGGCTTCAGTTTTGTTTCTTTATAGCAGAGACCTACAGCATAGTAGCCAAAATTGTGGGTGTATGCTGTACCTAGTAGCACTGCATAGTAATGTATAGAATGCACATACAGCTCCAGCCACCAGATGGAAGACTCCACTAGTTGGTTGGTTTTGCTCTGTTAACTGGATCAAGTAGCAGACACAATCTTTTGAGTTTAAAACTTGTTACAAATTATGCAGCAGTGAGACTCAAAATTCTATGTTGTAGTCACGTGGTGTGCAACAGATGGAACAAGTCTTTCCTAATGTCTCTTCACTGTGTAATACGTGAAATTTCAGAATACTGTGGTTCTCCTTGGCACTCAGTGCACGAACTGAAAATGTGATTGTTTTACTTTTAAGTTACCTTGCATAGTTAATTGCTTCTAAACAGCACTGTTTGGTTTTTTGGTTTTTTTTACAACTTTCACTCATTTCATAGTCTGTTCTTGAAATGGTAATCTTGCATGGTATCAGCTTTTAAGAGTGATTTCTGACATCTGTAAAGGAATGCCTGGTGTCAGGTGTATAGTGCTGAACAACCAGCAGTTACTGAGGAAATAATTCAGGATCTGAAAAATGTAAGTCAATATTCTGCTCTGATTTTAGTGGAGTGGGTTAATAATTTGAGAAGCAAATACTTGATATTGACACTGAATTAAATATGTATCAGACTTCTGACTGCCATCTGCATTTCTGTTGAATGTTTCAAAATGTGCCATGGAAGTAATTTTTCTTCCATTTTACCCTGAGAAATCTGGTTTCTCATCTAGAGTGAAGTAGCATATTATAGGGGGAAAAGTTTCCTTTTTCATTGGAGCTGGCTGGCTTCTAGATGTTGTTTTAACAACTGACATTTAACTTCCATTAGCAGTATGTAACAGTGCTACTGGTCCGTGTGTAAGCTTGATCTGAAAGTTTTTTGTGTTATTTAATGCATTTCATGATTTCTTTATCATGATCAGTCATGGAAGCAACAGTTTTCATCTCTGCACAGTTGCAGAAACACTGGTTCAGACAGTCATTGCATTTCATCTCACTGCTGTGTGCTGCACTAACACTGGAATTTGGATATAAGAACAGTTATGTTTTAAATTTTGGTCTGAAATAAGCAAGAAACTGATTGTTTTAGTTTTGGTGTATGTACAGTAGAAGCTTCTGCTTAATATGAAGTCATCAGAAGGTTCATTGGATAGAAATGATCGTATGCGTTACGTTTGAGAGAAGTTGCTGTAGTAATTAAGTAGAATTATTTTCAAGAGGTTCAAAGTTGCTTTTTGTGAGTAATTATTAGCATGTTTTTCCTGTAAGAGGCTTCATTAAAAAAAAGAGTAACGAAGAATACAAAGAATACACAAGTGCTAATTTTCTCAATCTGGTCAGAGCAGAACAGCTTAGAGAATTGAGTGAGTGTGACTGAAAAGCTAGGAAGGGTTGGTGCATTTTTTCTTTCTATTCCTTATCTTGTTGATATTTACTAGTAACTTTTTTTCTACATATCTCAAGTAGTATACTTTTACCAGCATAAAAGTTAGAATTCTCATTTTTAACTTTGAAAATGGAGGAAAAAGTCCAGTAGACCATTTCTTAACATTTTCTAAACATTAACTGGATGGAATACCTGAAAGGAGAGGGAGAGGCAAGTATGAGAATAGATTCAGATTTTTCTAAACTTTTTAATAGTAAAAGGTTGGCTATTAATTGCTCATAAAGTTGAGGAAATGAAAGCTCATTCTTTCAGAAATACATAGTTGCTGCTGCCCTGCACAGGAGCCCAGTTTGATTGCTGACCCAGCTGTGTTTATTGAACTATTGGTTTCTACAGTGCTTCAAAAGGGCTGTAGCAGTAGAAAATGCAGTGGCTGTTCAACAGGCCCTGCTCCAACAAGTGAAGGACAACCCTGAATCTGTTTAGCTTTTGTTAGGAAAACAATTCTTTTCCTGTGATGTGACAAAATACTTGCTTTCAGTAGCATGTTGTGAGAACACCTTTGCATGTCAGTGCTGACCTGCCTTTCTTGATATGTGTTAGGGGCTTCTCATACTTGTCACAGGCTTTGAATGAAGCTTGTTAAAATGCAGTTTGATGATATTCTAGAGGTGGACAAAATGGGCAGATTTTCAAGAGATCATAAAAATAATACCAATGGACTGCTTTTCTTCCTTCTACCCATTGCAAAAAAATTCATGCTTTCCTAGTAAATCTTTGCTCATCTCTGAGGAAACATCTAAAAAATTTCTAGTAATTATTTGAGTTTTTATTAGTTTTGGGTTTTATTAGATTTAAGTCTGTGCCAATTAAGAGTTTCTAATGAGGAAATTAGAAATCACACCTTACATAATACCTTTACACCAAATATTTGTAACTATCAAGTAATCGTCACTCCTTCCCTGCTGCAATAAAAAAAAAAAGAGGATTGAAGCTGAAGCAAGGGTTGTATAAGCAGAGATGGGATGCAGCTTGCATTGAAATGCTGTGCACCTGCTTATTCTTACGATAGGAGTATCGCCTTGGGATGCTAGGTGATTGCAGACATGTGTACATTAATGTAAAAACAAACCAAAACCTGAAGAGGTGAGTCAAGGTGTATATGAAAGTGTTGGGTCTCTGGGGAACCCTGTATTGGATCCTCTTCTCCCCTAGTGATAGGTAAAATGTTTTAAGTGCATTACGTCTTTCACTTTCTAGTCACAGCTACTCAGTTAATTAGAAGTTTTAAAGGCCTGCCAGGAGTACCAGAGAGAGCAGAAATTCAGAGAGAGCATCACCTAATTCACCTCACTTTGGTGTTTTCTGAGGCAGGACAGCCCCTCTGAGCAAACATGTAGTAAGTGCATATGCTATATGCAAACATAGTAAGAAAACAAGTTTAGCTATGAAACAGCTGTTAGCTGCCAGAGCAGTGTAAACAGTGTTGTGCTTGTTTGGGTTTTGTTTTGGTTTTTTATAAATTGGGAAAATACCTAGCAGCATTTCTTAAACTGAATGCTTTAAACCAATTTTTGTTTAAAATTCAATTGTATAGCTTCATATGTGATCCAAAAAAGTAACTTCTTGTTCTGCCCTTTGGTACATTTGTGTGTTTTCTTACAGTAATACTCTGTAGCTTTATTAGCAATAGTTTTTGTAATAGGTATATGGAAATGTAGTTGGTAGGAGTGGTCGGGCATAGGGAACGGGGAACAGTGTTGCTTTTTGAGGTTGTGTGCAGACTTTGCTTGCTCTAACCCTGAAAGATGTTTTGATGTTAAAAGCTGCCAGACTCCTAACCACATTGTGGTTCAGTTTTTATGAAATCCAGATGATTTGGAAGCTGCGTGTGCATGCAGTTTACTTTAAAAATATATCACTTTTTTGGGGGCTTTCGCATGTGACTTCTTAGCCGTCTGTGGGCCAGCACATTACTTCCTGTTTAATTTGGAGGTTTTTGTCTTTAGTACAAAAGGGCTCCCTTTTTGTTTTTTCTAGCAGTTTTCAGAGTTTAATAAAGCCTCTAAAGTAAATGGAAGTCAGAACAGCATAACTGATTACGTAAGGATCTGAATATTGTATTGGTTATAGCTGCTGTTGATAAATGATACACTGTGTCATAGCATCGAGCTCCGAGTTATCTTGATGGGTATCTTGGAAAATCCAGCAGACTAGAGCTGGTGGTTGCTGTTGAGGGCTGGAAGAGAAGTGGAGAATTGTTTTTTTTCTTTCAAGGATCTGTAGTCCCGGAGATCAAAATGTGGTTTTCTGTTGTTGGAAGAACAGAATCCATGGTAAGTCCGTTCAGGTTTCTGTTGGGACTGTTTTTCTCTGAAGTTTTACTATCCCTGTACTTTTTCCTGCTCTCTTGCCTGTTTAAACCTGCCAGTAGTTATTTGTTCATGTAGCAACTATGTAATACAGCATGCAGTTAAATATAGTCAGATGTTAGTGGCTAACTTTCTAAAATCTAGAAAGAAAAAACTAATTTTTAGCTTGTTCTTCATATGCACTTCTGAAACTTGTGGAAGTGACTATTAATATTTAAAGTTTCAGGTGTGATAACTACTGTTTTACTGTGCCAGAGCATGAATAGCATGACCTGTGATCTGTTTACTTGTCATACTAGTTGGCTTTAATCCAGGTTCCTCTGAAAGTCTGTTTTCCTCTTATAAAATCTTAGTAGAATAATTAAAATTGATGTCCCAAAGAGTAGAAGATTTTTAATACTCTCTAGACCCTTCTGAAAAGACCAGAACGTGCAAAGTCATTGCACTTAGGGTGTCTTATTCAACATGTTTGCAGAGGAGAGACATTTCAATTCTGTTTAGGTTACTATTGCACGAAAGAAAGGATTCCCATGTTCTGCAGGAATGATAGAGCAAGTTTTATTGATTAATCTTTGCATGCTGGTTATACTCACTAGTGTATTGCGATTTAGTTCTTTAAAGTATGACACATTTCTACTTCTTGTCCAGTCATCTCGTAGTAGTATAACAGAAAAAGTTACCTTAAAATATATACAAGCACCTTAAAATACTTATGTATATGCCCCTACTGGCACATAAATCAGAGTGTATTTTCTAGGATTTTTTAACAGGTAGTCCAATTAAGTAGTGCTTACTAAAATAGGATCAGATGTTTCTTTTTTAATAAAAGCATTTTAAACATGAGTGTTACAGTTCAGCAGTAAATACTCTGGGGAACAGACTTACTGTTCTAAAAACAAGTATGTGACATCTCACCCATAAATAATTTGCATTATTGGGCAACGTTGTTTGTTCTTAAGGGTAAATTAAATTATTCTAAGTTGCTTTAATTGCTAAACCATTGCTTGTCATTTTATATTTAGTACTCAATTCAAGGTGTTAAATTTAAGGGTTTGAGACTACAGGAATATCAATTTTGATGTAAAATTTTTTTCAAGGTTTTTTCTATTAATATCTTGTAGGAGATCCATGTAGAAGGAACAGGCTTAAACATTCATTTAATGATCTTTTCCCAAAATTGAAAATTATGCTTACAGTTAATAATGCTGGTAACAATAGACAAATCTCGATCTTTCTCACCTGTGTTTGCAAATATAGACAGCTGATAGGATTTTTTTAAACTGTTAGCTATTTATGTGTGTTCTAGGTCTTAATTTTTCAGATAGTTCAGTATTTGAAGTCGTCTTGTGTCTGTGTTTTCTATTTAAGGAAATTATCTGGCACTTCCTCCCAGCATCAATTAATTGAAATGTTTCAGTGATAAGATTTAAAATTGTTTTGTGGAGGTGTTTTTTTGGTTGGTTTTGTTTGGGGTTTTTTTTTGTTGTTTTTGGTTTTGGTTTTTTTTTTAAGTGTTCAATACTAATTCACCTCAGTGGTCTAAACTACTGGTGTTGCCTTAACAGGCTTCTTAGGAGGGCCTTAGTGAAAATACAGTATATAATTCTCATTTCCAGAACAGATTTCTCAGTCTTGCAGAAATAAAATAGTGTGTAGGTTGCCTGTTTTAGTCTTTATCATGAACAAGTAAGTAGCTGTGTGTTAGCAATTTGCCTGGGCTTTGTTGAATCCTAACTTCCAGCAGAGTTTTTGTTTAAATTTTGGTGCCCTGTAAATGTTGTACAAAATCTTGTTCATGTTTTTATGTGCTGTGCAAAATCTGAAGGTTACACCATCACAGTGTGATTGTTCTTCTCAGTAGCTGTGAGACCTCAGTTCTGCTCAAGTGGAGTGGGTTTTGTCTTACTTTTTTGCTCGTATTTAGATTGTTATTGCAAATAGGTGACCCAGATCTGTATTTTAGGCCTTCTGAAAGAAAGTGAGTTTTAAAATCCATGTGCCATTTCCTCATTGCACTAATACTCTGTGTATGGAGGTACTTTTTAGCATGCCTGCTAAAAATGTAGTGCACGTATACTGTAGCTAGAATTCCTGTAACCAGACTTCATTAAATTCTGGCATTCTTATAACTTTGAAAATTCTGTTTAGGTACATGTTAATACAGCATTTTAATTAAATCTTTTTTTACTTCTGTTAATGAAAAAGACTTTCAGGACTTAATAAGTTCTGTGTTGACTTTTTCCTGTATGAGTAATACCTTCAGTTGGAGTAGAAATTTTAGGTGCTTCATATGTTAGTGTACACACTGATCCTGGATTACATTGTATCCATCTGAAACTGCAGAGCCTGCACTATGTGAAAGTTAGTGCTCCAGGTTTTTTGGGTTGTAATTTATCCTTAGCTATAGAAGCAAGTGCTATTTCTCTGAAAAAGTGCGGAGATACAGGGTGGGTTTTTTTCCAAAGTAAATTGCCCAGTATGTCTTGCCTGTGAAGCCCAGCGCAGACATCATTAGATCAGAATTGACTTACTGAGGAAGAGCATCACAGAACCTGCAGTACAACTTGTAGATTTGTACGTAACTCTGAATAGCCCTTAGTGTGGCAGTGCTCATGGAGTATTTATAGCAAATGTGCATTAAAAAGTTAACCCTTGTCTGGTGAAATAGAGCTCAAGCAATATATTTTCCTTGAGCTCAGTGAAAGGTTTTTCCTTTGAAATAAAAGTGGAATCAAAGGCTCACGTATTTAATTTCTTTCATTGAAAATTAAGAGTGCCTTTAATGCATTTGTAGAATATCATATTAAGTTGCAGCATTTATAATAATAAAGAAGACTTCTTTTTCAGACAGTTTAAGAGAGACTAATGAATAAGTTTTGCTTAGTCTTTTACAAATGTTGTATATGAGGCATTTTGCCTTTACTTCCCACTTATCCCATGTCACGAGAGTAAGAGTGAAGTAAAATAAGTTAGGAACTGTTGAATACTTTATTCCACTTAGAGTGAAATGTTAGACCAGTTGCTTTAGCTAGCTTTTCTAGTTGATTTGATTTTCATCAAAGAAGATTTATCTTTTTGAAGTACTCAATTCCTGGAGTGTGAGAGAAATCATGCTGTTGGAAATTTATATATTTTTGTTTAGCACAGAAGATGCTACAGCCCTTTGTGTCAGTGTATGTGCTTTCCATGCTGAACGCTGTTAAAATCCCCAAACAACAATATATGCACTAGAGTACAGTAGGGTATAATTTATTAACGCCATTTCAGGAGGTCCACTACAGAACATCCTGGCTTGTCCTGTGAGAAGCACTTTTAGAAGATAAGAGGGTGTATTCATTTGCTTGCTTTGTGTGCAAGGTAGTTCTGATTGCAAACATTCTTTTGTTAAAAAGTAACACGTAACACTCCATTAAAAAGAAAAACAAAACTCTTCAGTCTTTTCTCTGTACTCCTTTAGAGGTTTCTTGTAAATAGAGCATCTGCGTACACCGGACAGAAAGTTTCTAGGTTGTTGGATGTACTGCTGCCAATCTACCTTTTTTTTTCTCTGAGTAGTAAGACACTTATTTTTCATCTGTTTTTCCCACTCAGTGCAATCTAAAGCTGATGTCAGTTAAATGCTTGATGTTTCTTTGCCTGTTGAGTAACGTTGATTATCACCAAAGTTTGAATTTATAGTGCTTTTGTTTAATTGGAAATATTTTGCCCACTTGTGACTGTACTTTGTCTAGCTCCAGAAACATTTGGGTTTTGATGGCCAACATGGAGTATGTGAGAGGGGAACGCTGAAGTGTGTGGTATGTAGAGCATAGGTCAGTTTTAAAATTCTTTTTAAGTCAGGGTACAGCATGAATCAGTGCAGCCATAGCCACAGCTGACAGATCAGTTTTAGATACAGTAGGCTGGTTCACCTCATTTATATTTGAAAAGTATTTTCTCTAATGATGACAGATTTCCAAAGTGTCTGCATTGGTCTTGAGGCAGCACAGGCCTTAGCTTTCTCTGACAAAGTGGGGTTTTTCTGATTTTCCAAGTCCAGAAAAGTCTACCCTCGCTGGAGACGGGACCAATACTACAAAGTTGGCCTTTCTCCTGCCTCTGGGCCCACAGCAAGGAGTTCAATGAGTCTTAGGCTTAGTATGTTTGGAGGAGGAGATAAAATATATACTCATCCAGATACAACCTAAAGAATGCATGCAGCTTTATGGAATGTGAGTGTTTGGGTGGTCAAAAACCTTCACTTTTGCCTCCTAGAGAATAAAGTTGTAAATTGGCTGCATAGTTTAGTAAACTGTTATTTTTTTAAAATGCTTACAAGCTTGGGTTATTTAATTGCTTGTAGACCAATTACTTGCCAGGGCAGAGTGAGACTTGATTCTGTTCCATAAACTCGCTTTTAAGGATGTTTATTGCAACTTGCAGAGATCTTCTGTGTAAGCCTAAGAATATGGAACCAGAGAATTAACCTTGATAAAAATCAGTCAAATCTACTCTGGGTGTAGGCAGATAAAAGATTTCAGGCCTGATGGCTGGTATCAGGCTTGATAAGCTACGTTTCTATGCTATTTTCTTTAAAGACATTCTAGTTGCAGTTGATTCATCCTGTATTAAACTGTTTCATGTTTATAAAATACCACAGAAGCTTAAGTGATGTGGGAAAAGTGTCACCTGTAAAGCATTATGAGACATCTGAGATACCTTTAGTACTGTATGTTTGCTTATGTATGCACACGCATGTGTGAACCTACATTATTAAAATAAAGTCTTAGTCATGTTTGCATAATGATGAAAAATCCAAGAAAATCTTGAAAATTACTTATTTAAAAAGATCTGTGGTTATGCGAACTACTGGAGTGTTTTGACATACAGTCTTGGTATCTAAAACCACTTAAATTGGAGTATTTCTTTGAAAAGGTTGGTGACTGTATGACACTTCCTGTGGATTCCAAGTATGATTGGAGAGTGAAGATACTTTCAGTTCAGGACTACTTTTTCATTTACTATTTGTGTGAAGCATGTATGTACTTAAGACAGAAATGTACATTTCTATATTGAAAGATCATTAGGAAGACTTTCTGGCATATTATGGAAATGAAAGTAGGCTTTTAATACATCTAGCATTTTCCAAATAAATTGTTATTGAAGGGAATTTTTTTTTTAATCAGGTGTGATTTTACCAGTCTTTAGAAGCTATTTGTTGCTCCAGTTTTATCAGAGTGATAAACAAAGCATATGAAACTCAACGGGTGTGGGCAAATGAGGCTTCGGAACAAGTAATGACAAGACCTTGCTGTTAATTGTGTGGAGTAGCACCGGTTTGGTTAGGTGCTGTACTGCAGATCTGCTCTGCAGATGCATAGCTTTTCCTTAATTACTTAATACAATTCTACTGTTATTTCTAACAACTGTAAAAGTGTTTTTATAATAGTTTTTGTAGTTCTAGGTCTCATCATAGCTATAGAAATAACTAGGTCATTTTACAGGTCTACTAAAACTGCAAGAATATTGCTAACCTCCCTGAAAGTACAGTGGTTTGTGATCCACCTACGTTAGGTGGGCATGATGTGTGGGGATGGGAGTAGTTCAGCTGTTAAGAGGTTAGCACCGGGTCAAGAGATGGACCTTCACTGACACTCTTTCTTTAGACTGGTGGGGCTGTGTGGTGTCTCAGCACCTCCAGGCTATCATTCTGCAGGTGGCAGGTCCTCATGAGCATGTCACAGCATGGGTGGCTCACCTGGGAATGAAGCTGCCTGTTGACTCCCACTGGAAGGATCTGGCTGTTGTTTTCACCATGCCATTATGGCTGCTTGTCCTGGCAAATACCAAATGGGAAGGAGGAGTCTGCCTGCTTTTAATGCTTTTGTGGTGACTCACCAGCTCATGGATAGTTGTGATGCTGCCATCAAAAAGTCTGTATGATATTGCTGTTACTCCAACTGTGACTTTTCTATACAGTTGCACTCTATGGTGTGTTCTGATTTTATGGCTGATGGAATGAATTTGAGACAGAGTTTCCTGTGTCTGTTACTGACAAGGAAGTTTTATAAAACTCATCTTGTGCCATAGCAACACTAGCAATAAAAGTCTGTTCTCCTTAACTGCTCTCATTAAATCTGTCATGTTTATTAATTCGTTACTGTGGAACTTTTGTACATCCTCAATTTTACATCTTCCTGATGTAGGAGTAGTAATTTCTTTTTTTAGATCACTGTAGTTTGTCTTGTTCTTTCCTTCATTGGTCTGAATACTCTGTAGAAGAAGCTGTGATGGTTTGTTTTGGTTGGGTGTTTTTTAATGCTGCCTCTTTTATTTCTACAGTTCTCACGGTGATATTTCTAAGCAAATGCAATATTTTGGGCACAATCCTTTTAGAGCAATGAGGGGTTTGCAAAATAATGCTAATTGTGCAAACAATTATGGGCTACTGTGTGCTGATATATTATAAGTGGATGTGATGGAAAAGGACTTGTTTCTTTTTAGGCTATGTCAAAAACTGAGGTTAGGTTACATTATCCATCTTGGTCCTTTGGCTTCTCTATATAATTTTTGTGGTAAAGCAGAAAATTGTATGAGGCTTAAAAGGGGCAAATACCTTTTTGGACAAACAGGTATGAAATCTTTGTGTAGCATTGTCTCATCTGAGCTTTTTATTTTAATGCATTAAATTGACTTGGCTCTGTTGTATCAACTTTGTTTTCCTTCCATCCTCTTGGTCCCAGTGAATTTATAGATTTTTTTCTTTTTTTTGAGATTGAAGTCTGTGTGACTTGAAGAATGAAAATCCTATAAACGAACATAATATTGGGGGGAGGTTGTTTATTTTCTTCACCTTTCAGGTTCTCTTTTAGTGAGGTACTGTAGTAGTTAGTTGTTGCTCCCCTGCACTGTGTCAGTGCCATCTTAAATATAACGTATCAGCATTCTAGAGGCTGAAGTTGTGCTGACCAGAGGTGCCAAAATTTGCTCTTTAACTTCTATGGATTGCCATAGTTGCATGGGTTCTCAGAACTCTTCCAATCTTTCAGGCCCTACAGGAAAGTAATTCAGTCAATTTATTTGTTTGTTTATTCAATAAATTATTTACTGAATTCCTTTATGAAAGGTGATATGTCCTGGGATCTAGCTCAGGTTTTCCAGTTGTCCTACTGCTATTTAGAAGACAATATAAGTGAAAATTTACAGAGTGTTTGTTACTTATTAATTTTCCAAATATGAGTACTTAGCAAGCACTTTTCCTGAATTAGTTGAGAAGAGTATGTGTGTGTCTGTGTATAAGAGCACATTTGTCAGTATAGACCAATGTTATTTATGTATGTTAAAAAGAAATGTTATCTCTCAGGTGAGATTTTAATGTTGGCTTTAATTGTTGGATTTTAATGGGTTTTTTGTTGGCTCCAGTCTGTCTGAATTCATTAATCTCCAAGATAAATAGTAGTGGTTTTTTTTAAAAAAACGTGAAAGCTCTTGCTGAAGTTCCGTCTGGTTAACTGTTCTCTGCTCCAGTCTTTGATCGTATTTTTAGGTGAAGTTAGATTTGCATAGACTCTGCAACTCATGGCCTGTGGGCAGCACTGATGTGAAACTCAACAATGATCATCATCCAAATGCCTAATAAACCCTCTCCGTGTTTTATTTCCTTTTTTTAAATTTTCCTTTGGGTTTTTTTTATTTATAGCCTTAGGCTGTAATTTTAGACTCCATCTTGTAAGATTTTTCTAAACATGTTTTTGTTCTGTGAGAACTATTTCAAACGAGCCTGCCTTGAAAAAAATAAAGCTATTCCTCCTTTCTAAAAGCTTCCCTATCTTCCTTCAGTCCCACTTTAAATATTGTCAAACCCTGTACGGGGCCACACATATGAAATAAAGGTAGATCTAAGGGAAGTAGAACTTCTGGTGAGTTTTAATCTCTGGATTTATTGATAGTGTTTCATACCTCAGTTTTTCATTTATTGTCTTGACTTGTAGCTCCTTTTATTCTAGCTCTCAGTGAGGGAGGGCTCCTTGTTTATTTTTACAAGGTAATTTAGTCACTTAAACATTTTCCCATACGTTCTTTTCTTCATTTAGATTTAGAATAAAGACCCAAGTTACCATTCTAAACAGACTTCTGTATGCAGAAGTGTCCTGTGTTTATTTTTACCTCCCAAGTAGGATTAGAAAATCTATTAAAATTCCAGTTATTAAAATTCCCGTTAAATGTGAAAGTTGTCCTTTATCGTAGAATTCTGACCTGTAAATCACAGCAAATTTAGGATTAGTTATTCTCATACTCTAACTAAACTCCCAGTGCATGAAAAACTTGCAAGTGCAGTATATTAACATCTTTCAACTTGTGCTGTTTTAAAACGTTTAATTACTTCTTAAGATAAGTGTGAGATTGTAAGAAAATCTTTATTACAGGTATTGCATCTCACGCAAATGCATGGCTGCTGGATCTAACAGTTTTCCTCAGTTTCCCCCTGAGTTGGCTTTGTGCATCTTACAGATGAATAGGCCCAAGCATGGAAAAGATTATTTTCAAGAATATTTTCATGTTTTGACTCAGAGACCTAATAAAGCTTTCTGGAAAAAAAGGGAGGAGAACATGACATTTTTATCCCATTGTCCAATTACATGAATAAAAGTGCGTTGTGTTTTGTAGCAGGATGCATTTTCATCAGTTCTACATATGTCATTTATCTCCATCCCTTGCTAAAGTTTGAAATTTTTTTTGCATTTAGAAGGGGAATGGGTAGGACTGGGCACAGTTGGGAAGTGTCTTTTCAGTGTGTTTGCCATGCAGGCATTCAAAAGCTTAAAATGAAGACATTTTTCCACTATGTAGTTTACTTTTCTGTGTGGGAACCTAAATGTATGTGAGTGTTTGTTTTGCAATTGTTTTGGGGCTCAGCTCCCACTAGAATACAGTTTTGCAGTTGTTTTGTTACTCAGCTGCTTGAAAAGTCAATAGGTGAGCTATAGTACAATTTAGGAATTTCAAACAGTTTTGAGTTGTTGGGTTGAAAATAACATTATTCACCAAATAGTGGAATCAACCCCCCTTAAGTGATCCAGGCCCCTCCTAGCAACCCTCTCTCCTGCACTGTTACGAACAGTCATGCTGTGCTGTAAACAATTTAAGGAAGCTGATTTAGTTGAAAACAAAGCTTGTATCTGGGAGGAGGGGAACTGGAGACAGGGATTAGCTGAGTCTCCAGCCAGGTTTGTCATGGGACCTGCCACACCACAGTAGTGCCTGCACAGCTCGAAGTGTGAGACAACATGGGAGCAGACAGGTGGGTTTCTTCCTTACACTCTGTATGAGTGCACTACTAGTGTCGTTGTAATTGATTTATTAGATAGTATTTTAAAAATCCTGAAATGTGTAAATTGTGCTTTACTGCTGGCCTCCAAATTAGTTCTCTCTGCTTTATACGCTTTATTTGTGCATAAAAGTTTTTGTGTACTGATTATTTAATTAGATTATAAAAGCACAGAATAGATGTGTTTCTCATATTGAGGCTTAGGTCTGATGTACTTCAGGTATCAGCATTTTTAAATACCATGTTCCGTTCCTCAGTCCCCAATTCACTGTTTGTTGAATTCTGTTCAGCTAGTATCTTCCATATAGAACTTTCTCCCCCCTCGGGTTCTGTTTTGGCTATGCACTGTAAAAAAAACCAGTATCATTTAAAGGTCTTCAGAGTAGTGTTATACTCAGTTCGGTTCAGAAATGCTGTCACCCAGGTAAACTGAAGCAGCAGTAATAGTCTAGTGGGATTTTTCCTCAAAAGGGTATATTTTACTTTCTGCAAGGATTGTGGGAAAAAGTTGCATCAAGTGTGAAAGAGAATGGGTAGATTGGTAGCACTAGAGAATATGGTACAGTGGATGAGGCTTTTTAAAATGTAGAGTATCTTACATTATTTTTTGAAAAACTCTTAAAAAGGTTTTGGGGATTTTGTATTTGGTTATGCATATTTGAGAAAATGTGCTGTAGGTTTCAGTATGTTAATCTCGGGGAGAGAGAATAAGCCATCTCTTTATGCTTACTGCATTCTTGCTTTCCACAGTCATCTGACTCCTTTACAGTTGTGTTCTTCTGTTTGGACTAAAAGCCATATGCATACATATGCTTCTGTTATTAAGGACTGGAGAAAATGAAGTGAAAAGAAGGTTTATCATATTTTTGTTACTGATACACCATATTAGTGCTCTTTTTTTTATTTGTGGGGGAGTAGTTTTAATTATGTTGACATTCACATTCCTTTGAAAGAAAAGCAGTTTAATATGTAGTTCGCAAAGAAATCTGTTTTACTGTAATGTCCGTAAATAATTACAGGAAAATTCATCTGGTGTGTATGAGAATTCTGTTCACTTTGGAGTTCAGTATGTGTGGCTACATATTAAGAACCTTTTTCTGTTTCTAATAATTGTATATTTCTTTCTAATGCAGACTTCTGGAAGGTAGAACTAAAGCAAAATCAAGTCTGATTCAACAGGAATTAGGAATTTGGATTCAAGTTTCTGTAAAGCTTAGGGTAAAAGTTGAAGGGAAGGTGAGGAGTTGATTTTAAGGATATTTAGTGAGAAGTCTTCCTAAGCATGTGAAAGCACATGCATGTTGTTAGAAACATATTAAATGACATGTGGATTAGAGGAGAAGCTCATTGGTCCTGATAATACATGAGTAGATGTGGTAGCTGATAATGTTGGTTTTTTTTTTTAATGCAATCTGAACAGAGATTTATTTTTAAATAATTTTTATGCTTTCAAAATTCATTGGTGTTGTATTTAAGTGAGATAACTTGGAGCTAACACATCTACTCATAACTTCCTTTAAAAGAACAGTTAAAAGATTGACAAACTGTGTAGGCATCATAAAAACATGGGAAAAGAAGGAATGAGGAGTAAAATGTCAGCTCCTTTGAATCATAACGAAGAATTACTTAGGGTTAGAGTATAGGCGCAGGTAGAACAAAAATCCAAATGATGTGGTATCTTCCAGCTGTGGTACCCTTAGCCAAAGAACACAGCAAAAACAAGTGTAAGATTTTTCTCTCCTATGAGGAAAGGCTGGGACAATTGGGATTGTTTAGCCAGAAGAGAAAGCCCCAGAGTAACCTAATTGTGGCATTCCCAATACCTAAAATGGGCCTGCCAGATGGCTGCAGGGGTACTCATTAGAAGGGCAAGACAAGGGGGAATGCCTTTAAACTGGAAAAGAGTAAGTTTAGATTGGATGGTCAAAAGAAATTCTTTGCTGTGAGGGGTTGAAACTGGTTACTCTGAATAGTGGTGGATGCCCCATCCCTCAAGTGTTCAAGGCCAAGCTGAATGGGGCTCTGAGCAACCTAGTCTAGTGGAAGGTGTGTGTCCCTGTCTGTGGCAAGGGGTTGGAGCTAGATGGTCTTTAGGGCCCCTTCCAGCCCAAACCATTCTATGGTTCATCCTGGTTTCTAGCTTTCTTTAATTTCAGAGTGTGTTGTATCTGTTCTGGGGGGTTTATGTTGTTTGTTTGTTTGGGTTTTTTTCTCTAAAGCCTCAAAGAGCCTTGCCAAGAATCTCGGATTCTGTTTACACTTTGGCATCTTTCAGCAGTCTTGTTCCTGGCTGTTTCCCAATTTAATTATGAAATCCTATGGAAAATGTTTTGCAGGGCGGAGGTTTGTTGCATTTTGTTTGGGTTCTGTTTATGTTTTACTATTTAAAACATTCTAGATGTGATAGCAGAAGTGAGAAAGTGTTTTGTGTTGGCTGATTAGAGAGATGATAAATAATTCTATCAGGGCAACTCATAATCCCATTGGCCTTCAGTTCCTTGATCATTGCTGAGCTGAAGAGCCCATGCCTGCTTAGTTGGTTCTGTCAAGAAAGGTATTCCATGTTTCTGATGATTCTTGTTATCTCCTGAAACTCATGGTTCTGTTGCTGTCATTTTATAAGGGAGTAATCAGAATTCTAAACAGTTTTCTAAATGTGACCCTTTTAGATTTTTAATGACCGTGGTGGTTTCTGCTTTGTTCTTTTCTGTTCTGCTGGCTTCCAGATTTCTGAGCTGATATAAGATAGCTCTGAAAACAGTGACTAAACTTCAGGAGTTCAAGTCAGTTTAGAAACCACTCTATGGGTATTTGTGCAATTGAAAATGTTTATTTCATCATTATTTGCAAACCAATATAAGCCACATATTATGGGCTTATACAAAAGGTTTCAACTTCATTTAGTGTGCACTAAGAGTCAAAATGAAGCATGAGAAAGGTGATGTATATGGATGAATATAGTGTCTGATGCAATACATGAGTACCAAAGTTGCTTGATTAACTTGTGCGCTGTTTTAAGTGGCAGTGTTCTTCCAAAGCTTTGCTTGTTTTTACGTAATCTTTGTATTAGACAGATCTTTGTTTCTGTACCTAAGGGGAAGAGATTCCTGCTAGCATCCTTTGAAGTTAGGACTGAATAAAAATGCTGTCAATTGCAGGTGGCTTCAGAGGACTCTTGGTCAGTCTGGCCCTCAAGAAAAGCTGCTGTTTGGTCCCTGCAATGACTGATGTGATGCATGAGGTTATAACTGCAAGGGTGGGTGGGTGAGTTGCTGTTGATTCTTTCGCCCTTTGGAATTCAAGGAGCTTGCCTTCAGGTATACTTAGTGGCTGGAGGCAGAGCAAGGGACATATAAACCCTATAATTTAATTTTAAGTTCCTAACAAGGGAAGGTGGTAACTGGTTCTGCCAATGGTGCCCTGATGGGAACCAGCACCTTAGAAGGTTGGAGCATTATTTCACATTTGGACCAGTGAAGTACATCTTCACCCCATTATTGCTCCAGTGTTCAGCATCATGTGATCCTTCTCCAACTCTTGGTTTTGACTTACTTGATGGATCTTCTATTTGGTACATTTAGTTACGTTATTGTTTGCCTTTTTTTTGGAATGCTTATGCGCATGGTGAACAGCACATTCATTTAGGGCTCCTCTGCAAATTTCCATTCCTTGTGAAAACTAACAACTTTCGATCCATTATGGAACCCGTTATTAATACACAAGGAGAAGTTCTTTCTTGCTGCATGTCACCTTGAAGTCTTGAAGAACTCCCGCTAAAAGATCTTGCATTGTCCATATTGGAAGTCTAGGTGTTCAGCTAGATCATCCTTCCTCATGTACATCTTGGTTGCTTGAGGGAAAAAAAAAAAAAGAGATTTGTGAAGTATGATTTCATTTTCCATTACATTTATCTAGCTGTCTTCTGACTTGTGTTTCTCATAACTTTAGACAGTTTTTCTGGTATAAAGTTATTCTGCAGCTACTGCAATGTTTCTTTAGAGCTCTTCAAAAAAAAAAAAAAACAGAAAGCAACGAAATTCTTTTAATTGTCTTTATATTCTTTGTAGACAAAGAAAGTATCAGTATTTCAGTTATTTTTTTGTATTTTTTTCCTTTTTATCCATAAGTATGGCTTAAAGAATTATTATGAAAAATTTGGACACGTAGAATGTAATCTGGAATCATAAGGCTTGAAAGAATTCTTTTTCTGTGGCTTTTGTGTAAACATTTGGGATTAACCGAAGATTTAACGAAAATAGGTCTTTCACTTGCTTAGAAAACTATGTCTGTGTAACACTAGCTTTGAATAATCTTCACCTTGATTCTTATTTTACTTTATTATAACAATGGGAGCAATGCATGCTTTTGCTGCCAAAAGAAAAGAGTTGAAGAGGTGGGGGGGAGGGAAAGGAGGAAGCTGTATGTTCAATATCAAAGCAACTTGGGGGCTTATTTTAGAAAAACGGTGTTACAGTTAAGACTGTGCTCTGTTGAAAACGTACTTGGCACTCTCCCAAGTGACTTGCAAAGTAAAACACCACCATTTGCTGTAGTAGATAAATGACAGGTAATAGTCTCACACTGTAAGAGACAACTTAAAGGTTTGTGATACTAACATTTGGACTGATTTGTGTGGTGTCTTGTACATTGGAGCATGTGGATGACACAACAGCATGGCTTGAATAGATGCTTTCATTCTTGTATCTTGGTATCCTTTAGTTGTCTTGCAATAAGTTCACTGTTAACAGTCCTTTCAAAATGTAGCAGAACACTTTTGAGAGAGATGTTTTATGAACAAAATTGCATGGTTTTGCAGTAGACTTAAATATTGACTCTGTCAATTCTAAAATACTTATGTCTGCTTTACTTGTTTATGTAAAGCTTGAGACATTCTTCTTTCCTTTACACTGGCTCCTTTACAGTCCTAATGAATGTTAAAAACATTTCTATTCCTTTTTCCTGTAATCTGCAATTTACCTTGTTTCACTGGGGCACAGTGCACTCTTTTGAAACATAATACAGAGAGGTATAAATAACAACATGCGTGTAAAAGTTTAAATAAGTATTTATTATTAGAAGGGGGCTAGAACACAATTCTAAAGTATAAGTTTTAGTTAATGTATTTTCTTTCTTATTCAAACTTGCATTAAGACCAAATATTCTTTGCTTCTAACAAAGCTTGCAGTTTTGATAGGCCTAATATTAAATTATTCATATGACTTTAATTGAATGTAACTCTTCACTGTATAATTGGTTTTTCTCCAGTTTGAAAATATATAAAAGTCATGAGAAAGTAGAGGTTTACTTAGCCATGTAAAATTCAGATTAAAGTTTGTGGAGTGCGTAAGAGATCAGATACAAATTAAATTAATGCCTCTTTCTCTGTAGGGTGCTGGTCAAGACAAACTTGGAATATATGTCAAGTCTGTTGTGAAAGGAGGTGCTGCAGATGTGGTTAGTAATGTTCTTAAACATCAGATTTCAAAGGTAGAAAGAGCCTTTGGAAATGCTTTAAAATCCTTTGTGTACTATTGTTACGATCCAGTTTTAATGTTCTTAGAAATGCCTCTGCCCGAATTAAGGTGCAAACGAGACCATATGCCAGTGACAACAGTAAGGGTTTTTTTGATTGTAAATATGAGAGAGAGAGAGAGAGAGAGAGAAAGGAATAAAGAAGTAGAAGATAGTTGGGGGGAGCAGAAAGAGTGACAGGGACAAAATAAGGAAAATACCACCACTCCGTGGATCCCAGCGCTGTTCGTTGGTCCTCTCCAGCTGGTCTCTTGGTGGTGAAGGTCCCCCCCGGAAGGCACAGAGTCCCATGGGTGTACATGCTCAGGCTGGGTGGGCATGTCCAGCCATGTCCCCCTGGGGTGGGGGTCAGTCTCTCACAGCACACTCTGGGTCTGTTGCACCACGTGCAGCCCCTCTCACGTGAAAGTCCCATGGATGTGCCCTGTGGGGTTGGGGGTTCCACAGCTGGGCCAGTTTGTGTAACGGAGGATGGGTGTTTATTGCCTCTCACCAGAGGTTGCACCATGCACCCAAAACCTCCTCCTCCCCCTCGGTTGGGGGGAGTCTGTGTAAACCTGGCTTCTGTGAGCTGTGCTCTCCCCCACCCCAAACTCACCCGGGGATAGTTGCAGCTGGTGGCTTTGGCCTTTTGTGGGTGCATACCTTTCCCTCCGCGTAAAACGATTGAACAATGCATTTCCCTTTATCTAATCAACAGTTTGACTTCCAGTTCAAAGTCCCACTCTTCAGGGAGGCTTCTTCGGTTGTAGCTTCTTTATCATGAGCAAAACTTTATATCAATGTTTGAGGCATGAACTATTTTCAGTCTCTGACAACTATTTTGTGTGAATGATTGTTTTAATTGAGATCATGTTAGCATTGGTGTATGATTTTGCTTCTCTTGAATACGTATTTAGGATGGTCGTCTGGCTGCAGGGGATCAGTTGCTTAGTGTGGATGGTCGAAGTTTGGTGGGCCTGTCCCAGGAAAGGTACGGAGTGCTTTCCTTGGTTGTTTTTATGGGAAGAAAATATTAGCTTAATAATGTACTGAAGAGGAGAGAAGCTAATTTTTTTTTACACTTTAGGCTTTGTCTTGTCTTTTGATAACTGCCTGTGAATAACCTTAGTAGCAAATTCAACTGTTCGTACTATTTTTCCCCTCTTTTCATACAAAACGGGTTATCTATATAGAAGAGATTGTATTACACATTTGGGTTTTGGTTTTGAACTTTTTTTTTTTTTTTTTTTTTTTTTTTTTTTAGCTCTAATTTTAAATATTTTGGCTTTTGACCTCTAAAGCAGAAACTGGGAATAAATAGTACTTGCCAGTAGGTATTGTCTGTACGCATAAGCCTGTGTTCTTGTCATAGTCTTGGAATTTTTTTCAATGTGATTTTAAGTACTAGTCAGAGAAAGGGTGCTTTGTTAAGCAACAGATTACTGATAATAAGGGTAACAAGTAATACAGTGCCTAATTTAATTTTGTTTTATTTGCTTCACCTTTTATTGCAGGGCAGCAGAACTTATGACTAGGACAGGTTCTGTAGTAACACTAGAAGTAGCAAAACAAGGAGCAATTTACCATGGTCTGGCAACCCTGCTTAATCAGCCATCCCCAATGATGCAAAGAGGTAAAGATACTAATATTGTTGATGTTAATAACAGCTTTGTGTGTTTGCTTTCTGAATTTGTAAGAATGCAGAAAATAAAATCATTTACAGTATCTTACCAAGTATTACCATAATATTAAATCAGAAAAGAAATATAATTGCACAGAAAAACAAAAATTTCTTTTCTGATCAGAAATTCGTCTGGTTTTAAATACCACTTGAAATTTCCCTAGTCTAATAATTAATAAATCCTTTGCACATGTACCTTTCAGAACTTAATTATGTGTTTAAACACAATTCTGATTTGAATTTTTTTTGTCCCTTTCATAAGAGCTTCTCTCCTCCCAGAATATGTCTTCCATGTAATCACAGAGTGCAGTGTAATTAGTAGGAGAGAAATAAATGGAAACAGAAGCCCTGGAATGTATTTTGCCATGGAATTTTAATTTTTTTTTTTTTTAAACTAGACATGTTGAAATGTATCTCCTTAAGTTTCTGTGTCTGATCATAAGAAGTTCTTGGATGTTTCTCCAGTGTTACATTTTATCATCCTACTTCAGTAGGATACTAACAAAAGACATATTAAAGTCCAATATAAAACAATATTTTATAGGAAATAATTTTGTCAATGAAGGCATTTTTTACATACAGGGTAGTACCACAGTATAGAAAAGAATGGGTTAAAAGAACAAATCCTTATTATCCCAGTTCACAACACCATCCCAGATGCCATATGCTTCAGTCATCCAGAGACCTTTCAGTATAACACATTTGGCTTTTCCAAATAATGTGGTACCTTGTCAGAAGTTCTTTTGAAGAATACAGATTGAAGGAAATCTGTATATTTGATACAGGATTGGGATTACATATTAGAAGAAGTAAAGATTTTTAAACCTAGTATTTGCTTTACTGAGAACTTAATTTTTAAATATAAGCTCAGGGTAGCTCTGGTTTGAAAAAAAAATACGCTAGACAGTAGTTAAGTGAAAGGGAGAAACTACATATCCAACTGTTACAGTTTCTGACCGCCGTGGCTCAGGTAAACCCCGACCAAAGAGTGAAGGCTTTGAGCTGTATAACAACTCCACGCAAAATGGATCACCTGAGAGTCCTCAGCTGCCATGGACGGAGTACAGTGAACCAAAGAAGCTGCCAGGGGATGACAGATTGATGAAGAACAGAGCCGATCATCGTTCCAGTCCCAATGTAGCAAGTAAGAAAAATTGTCCTTCTTTTGGGGATAGATGTTTCCTCCAGTAGTTTTAGAGGCTGTTGTATTCAAAAGGGGGTGATTGTTTTTAAAAATGGATTATCTTTAAAATACCCGTGTAGTGGTAACATTTGGAGCAAGCCTCTTGCTAGAACTACTTAAAAGAAAAAATAATAGTTATTTTGTGAATATTGTTACTTTATTAAGTCTTTATTAACTTTTGTAAATTATTATTAACAGTCTTGTAAATGCTTCCTTTAACTTTCCAACAGATCAGCCTCCAAGCCCTGGGGGAAAGAATGCTTATGCATCTGGAACTACCACCAAAATAACCTCAGTCTCTACTGGAAATCTTTGTACAGAGGTCAGAAGTGGCAAGCAAAATGCTGGCTATTAAACTTTTCTATCAATTAGTGTCAGTGTGCTTGACTCAAACCAGTGTCTTACTGAACTGACCACAGTGCTGGCACTTGTGACTGGGTGGGGTTTTGCTTATTACGGCTAATGAAAGGTTGAGACCGTTTTCAATGATTTCATTAAATTTTGTTCATGAAGTTGTCCTTGTGATTTCTTAGGTTTGTACAGTATTGCATACTCGCTTTGAGACCATAAAAACATGAGTCATAGCCACAGTTACGTTTGATTCTAGGCAGCCTCGTTATCTCCTGTCCCAGATGAGTAATGCTCTTACGGGCCAAAAGAAAGTATTTGAAAAATGCATGTTTAGAACAATCTTCCATACAGATCTGTGTGATTAGAGAATTCTACCTTACTTTCTTTCTCCCTTTTTCAGGAACAGATTCTGCCACCACGACCTGAAGCTTATCCCATCCCAACACAGACCTATACTAGAGAATATTTCACATTCCCAGCGTCAAAGTCCCAGGATCGAATGGGTCCAGCTCAGAGTCAGTGGCCAAATTATGAAGAAAAGCCACAGATCCAGGCAGAAAGTAATCATTCTATCAATACTACCATGCAGGTGAGAAGTAATTTTTTTCAGCATAAGGAAACAAACCAGAAAGAAGCTGCTTGCTTTCCACTCCCAGACTGCTAGAGACTTTTTTCAGAATAGTCAGCTCTTTATAGGTATGCCATAGATGGGAACAACTATACTTTTGCCAAGATGGGCTTGGGTTCAGGATCCCTATGCCTTTTTTTTCTTTTTTTTCTCATTTTGCCTTTTTTCCCCTCCTTTCTTTCACAGAATTTATGTTACCATGTTCTGCAGACCTGTTATCTGGGATATTTTAATGCCCTGTTAGAGGTAATGGGGTGTAAGTGGTAGTAGGGTTTGTCTTGTAAAATATTCTGTGGTTTTCTGAAAAGCAAACTAAGTCTTCCATTCTTCCAAGAAGGTTTATGTGGAAAAATGTTTGCCTGAAGGGCGTGTTAAGTGATAAAGTAAAGTATTAAAATTGAAATAAAACAGTACTTTGAGAGCTATCCAAGGTCTTCACTAAAACACATTCCCTGCTTCCAGTTAAAAAAAAATAAATTTCAAGTTGTATCTATTATCAAAGTGTAGATGCATCTTGACATGAAATGAATTTACAATCATGGTATTTTTAGAAATTCAGAAATAGTGTTGTTTTGTTCCTGTTAATGAGAACTTCACTCAAATCCATACAGGAAATTAAACGTAGATCTACTAAATCTAGTTACTGGATGATCTTTTTCTCTAATCCACCAGACTTGAAAATACAGAGAGCTTTTTTTTTCTGTTATTTCTTAATTAGTGATAAGAGCAGAGCCTTACACCACGCTTACATTTTACTTTTGGAAAAAGTGTCATGTAAATTATCTTGAGATTCTATCCAAGGAAGCAAAGTAAGAATTTTTTATTGGTTACTCACACATACATGGGCAAGCAAATTCAGTAAAAGGTTGCTGTAGTTTTGAAGGGGAGTGCTGTAAGTTGAACGACTGTGGCAAATAGATACACAAGTATTTAGCTGAATTTCCACGCTTAACTCTTTCACATTTCATGATTTCATCTCACTTAATCGTAGCTGCATAGTTAAAATCTAGGTGCTCTCTGTCAGTGGTGGGAGAAGGGGAGGTGAGTGCCTCCAGAGAATGTTCCTACCCATTTGTCTTAACTGCATTTTATGATAATTGCTGCCTGGACATGCATCTCTCCCTGCTTAAGAAAAGCTTAAGTGAGTATCTTAGATGAGGTGGTTAAAGCTGGTAAAGATGAAGCCCATCTATTAAAGTTGTTGACAGACACTGAATTGGAGCTATAAGCCTTGGCAGTGCAGAAAAGCATTTTGCTAAAGCAAAATAGAAGCTTTAACTCCTTACATGCATTGAAAGTGTTCACAGTTTTTCCCTGCCATACAACAGTTCTTTTAAGTTGAAAATTAGAGGAAAACAGACTTTTTACAAGAAATAAAGAAATACACTTTAATCTTTGCAGTGAGAGTTGGGCTTGTCAAAAAAGCGGCTAAAATGTGTGTCTTCTGTTCTGAAGGCATTAGCAAACTGTTGGGCTAGGTGCATCTTTACAGCAAATTTAACACAAATAACTGTGTGTTCAGCTCTGTTGGACTAATAGAGCATAAAAAATACACTTGTTCTTCTCAAAGAAGGCATTCTTTAGAGGTCATGGTTAAGGTCATTGATGGAGGAAAATAAAAGGAGTTTGCTTTGTTAGTCTTCTCTCAGTTGTTGATAATTGGTGCATTATGTGTTCAGTGCTTAGCAGTTCCTAACATTCAAAGTATGAATATTTGCTTCAAGAAAATCATTAATAGATTTAATAATCTTGGTTTATGGTCCAGTGTTCCTTTTCAGGTGGTTGTTCAGTGCGATAAGACCCTGGGGTTGTATAGAAAAAGATTCGGTGTTTGATGCACTAAAGTGACAAAAATCTCAGACCATTATACTCATGCTCCAGGAGCAGGTAGAATTAGACTGCCTGCCTGGATTCTCTACCCTGAATGGCATTAGCAATGGGAGCTTCCTCTGGGGCATCTTGCCTGTTAATATGGAGGAGGGTGGGCAGAGGTGCTCTTTTCTCTGTGTCTCTCTGTCTCTGTCTCTCTCTCTCTCTCTGTCTCTGCAGCCTTTCTGTTTGCTTTCCCATTAGGAAAGATGTTCAGTGAAGCCAGTTGAAGCTCAGTCAGTAATGGCAGAGCTGGTATGACTGAGCCTCTGCTCAGAGCTGCCAGGACTCTCATACTCATGTGGGGGGAGGGGGTGCCAGAGACAGTCCTGAGAAACTCTGCGAGCTGGGGAGGTTTTCAGCTTAAACTCTGTTTTGCATTCATTCTTCCTCCCAGTCCAGTTACCAGGCAGTTCCCAAGAGCTTGCCAAGTCTTCCATCACTTGAATGAGTTAAGACGACTGAGAAGAGTATTTTATTTTTGGTTTTGGAAAACCTACTGGGCATGAAAATGCTGAAACTCGTTAAAAGTAATTACCTTCAGTAATAAGAAAGTGTTTTGTAAGCCATTTTCAAATCTGTTTTAATGTAGATGGACTCTAATACACATGCCTTGTTTAATTTTTTTTCAGCGTGTAGCTCGTTCCCAGGAAGAGCTCAGAGATAAAGTTTTCCAGCCAGAGAGGAGTCGTTTGGAAGTTGTTATACGGAAGGATGTGGAGTACATCGATCGGAAGTCGGACAGCGATCAGTGGATGAATTCATCTGTGGATTCTAGCACATCTAGCCAGGAACACCTGAACCATTCCTCCAAACCAGTCTCGCCTGGTTCTTGTTTAACTAAAAGTGGACCTGGCCGTTGGAAAACTCCAGCCACTAGCCAGCCAACTCCAGTGGCCATTTCCCAGCCCATCAGAACAGATCTTCCCCCTCCACCACCACCTCCTCCAGTGCATTATGCTGCCGAATTTGATGAACTACAAATGGATTTGCCTCTGCCTCCCCCTCCTCCTCCAAATCAGATAGGAGCACAAGCATCCTCCCAGGTAGCTGCTGCTGAGCGTAAAAAAAGAGAAGAGCATCAGAGGTGGTATGAAAAGGAAAAGGCACGTTTGGAAGAAGAACGAGAAAGGAAACGTCGTGAGCAGGAGAGAAAACTGGGTCAAATGCGTTCTCAGCCACTAATTCCTGCTCAGCCTGTGGTTCCTCCCGTCTCCCTTCAACAAGTGAAATCAGAAAAACCCTCAACTTTGCAGAGGTCTCAAGAAACAGTTATTCGAGAGCTGCAGCCCCAACAGCAGCCACGGACTATTGAGCGGAGAGATCTGCAGTACATTACTATCAGCAAGGAAGAACTGTCCTCTGGTGATAGCCTCTCTCCAGATCCTTGGAAACGGGATGCTAAGGAGAAACTGGAGAAGCAGCAACAGATGCACATTGTGGACATGCTGAGTAAAGAGATTCAGGAACTTCAGAACAAGCCTGATCGTACAGCGGAAGACAATGACCGCCTCCGCAAACTCATGCTTGAGTGGCAGTTCCAAAAGCGACTGCAAGAATCAAAGCAGAAGGATGAAGATGACGATGAAGAGGAGGATGATGAGGTGGATACTATGCTCATCATGCAGCGACTGGAGGCAGAAAGAAGAGCAAGGGTAAAAGGGGATAATCTTTTCTAGAAAAAAATATTGTAAATTTCTAGCTTGGTGGAGTTTCATGCTTTGAGTATTTTGATGTTCTCAGGTGGTAAAGGAGGATGACGCTTTCTTAAATGTTCTGAATTTTAAGATTAATAACTTAGAGTGGTTTCACCAGTTAAGGAATGTGTTACAAAAGTATCTAAGCTACCTTTTATAGCATACGATTTAGCAGTTGAATTTACTTTCCTGGTTTGGGGGAGAGAAAAGTTCCCTTTGGATAAAGTATTTTTGCCATGTACCTAGAGTATGGTTAGAAAGTAAAATATGGCAGAAATTTGCTTGCAGAAAGGTAAGAAAAAAATATTTGAAATTAAGAAAGTCTGTAGGAGAATCAGAAATAAAAATAGTGTGATTTCTCCCTCCCCTCCCTAGTGTATTTACCTTTAGAAGTTCTTATTTATAGTGTTGGGACATGAACACAGACACTGAATGCATACTGTTTCCAGGGAACAGTGAGCTGAACAGACACTCCAACTTGTTGGTCTGATTCAGCTGCTACCTCTGTCTTTACCATCACCTGTGTGCTGACCCCAGCAGTAGTGGGAGCATTGGTTGAGCCATGTGGTTTTGGGTGGTGTAACAGCTAATACACCCTGTCTAGGGCTCCACCTCATGTATGCCTGGATTTTTCATGGTGTCCAGTTTAATTAGCATCTGAGAAGGTTTGCTTACCTTAGATTCAGTTTTGTGAAAGCTCATAATATATGTAATAAGATAATGCAACTGAATAGTATGATGCAATTTTTAACCCCTCTGCTGGTGGCTGTTGTCTCCCAAGACTGCTAAATCTACTGTTACTGAGAAAAAGTTTCTTTAGGAAAATCTGTTCTTTCCTGAATAACAGCATGGATTCCCAAGTTACATACCAATAGCTATGCTTTTCCAGGCTTAAAAGCTAGCTCTGTAATATGTTCAGTGTCTTCTGTGTGTTTGTCTTGAAAAGTTGACTTAATTCGGTGATAAGCAATGTTTAATTCCTGAGAAATGTTTGGACATGCTTGTTTCGACATTCAGAGATAGCTAGTGGCTTGAGTAGGATTTGAATTCAGGATTGTTTTGGCAGCTTCATTTCCTAAGTTACTCTCCTCATATTTGCTGCAGTCTGCATTGCTTTCCTTTTTTTCTTGTGCCTAACTTTATTACTGTGTAAAACAATAGATACCTCAAACTTGGAAACTGAAGAAAGGAAAAGCTAAGTATATTTGGCAAACAGGTTGCCCTAAAGTCCAGCATTGCTAACAGGCAATATGTGGCACGTAGACAGTTACCTATGGGCATAAAAAATTCATGTAGAACTGCCATTTTAACAAACATTGTCTTTAAAATTTTACTGTAGCAAGGCTAAGAAAGCCATGTGTCATTAAAAAAAAGCCAGTTGTATTGCATAACAGTATTAGTCTTCTCTGCAAGTGCTGGCTTTAAAACACTATTTGTGCATAAAGTTCTTCCAGCTTTTTGGAACATTTTGAAACTAAAAAATAACACTTGTCTTGAACTGAATTCATGTGTGCATTTTGGTTACATTTCACTTTTAGAGATGCAGTTAAGTAGCGTCTCTGCAGAACTACTGAGGTGTTGAATGAGTCAATACTGATAAAAATTTTGGATTATTTGTTTTCATTTCTGTATTTCAGGTTTATATCCATTCAGTTCCTTGTTCTAAAGCAGCCAACTAAACAAATAAAAGAAAATGCTTTTGAAATAGCGCAAGTCTAACCTATCTTTATTTACACTGTGCATCTTTCTTTTTTTTCCCCTTTCTTACTACCTGCAGCAGACTGCTGTGCCAGCAATCTCTGTTCTAGATTTGGTATGTTTGTTTCTTTCTCTTCAATATCTCTTTCCCATTTCCTTATTAATAACAACCCTATGCGCTTTGGATGATGATTTGGCATCTTTGGGTGTTCAAAGATCATTACGATACAGTAAGCAGTAAGTTAACTGCAAGCATGCATTTGAATGTTTTCAGATGTGGTGATTCCTTTCCCTGTGTTTCCTTCCTCTTAGATGTTGTGTTCTGCTTGCAGTCTTGATTTGTTTGTTGCAGCAGTGGTCTAATATAAAACTATATATCTGCTGTTTTGTGCAGTTTTGTTTGTAAAATCTTACTAATAACTTGGAATGAACAGGCTGTGAGGTAAGATTCCTTCCTTTCCCTTTCCCACCCGTGCAGGTTTTAGAAGAGCTCTAAGAGCACTGTTCTTTTCCAGTTTGAAGTGAAGTTGTACTGAGAGCCTAATAATACAGCATACTTTTTCAGCAAATACTGAAAAATACATACCCTGTTGTTTGCAGGTGTTATATGTGTTATCTTTTTTCATTAACATAAAAATGGATTGTAAATTCAGAAATTACTTCTGAACTGATATTTCCAAATTGGTTGCATAAACATGCCATCATTAACGTACAATATAATTTCGGTTTCAATTGGTTAATACTATTCTCTTGCGTCTAAAACATTACAGGCTTTCAAACTGGAGCAGTAATTGCTATGACTCCAGCTAATTCTGTATGTTATTGCACTCATTGGACATGGGGACATGGAAAAGGAGTTTTGTAGTCTTCTAGAGCAGAAATACATCCCCTTCAAAGTCATTTTGTGTATAATCAGTGTACCAGTTTGAAAGACAGGTGATGCTTGCAAGTCCTGTTAGTAAAATTTAATTTGTGCTGTATGAAAAAACTGTCAGTGTTTTGGTTCAAAATACGGGTTTGGATATTCAGCACTGCCTTATGAAAAAAAAAAATCACCTTTTAAAATGCATACTTCAAGTAACTTATAAAATCTAAGGTGTTCAATTTTGTATCTGTGTGTTATGTGAGCATTAAGCAGTTTTACAGCAGTGGAACAGGTGAAGCATTTCTCCTTTCTGAATTAATGGACAAGCCAGGAGTCATGGAGTTTTCAGACTTAGTATCTTATCAATATTTTCTTATTACTATGCCTATATTTTTTTGCTCAAACCTTGATCCCTGGAGCTGCAGCTAGATAGATAAAGTACTTTTCCAAGCAGACTGCAAGCACCTGGATCTTTCTGCGACAGGAGGTTGGTGAAGACAGATGGTATCATCAGCTTGAAAAATGGATTAGATAAATGCATAGACATCACACCTGCAAACAGCTACTCAGAGGATTACACAGGGCTGTACCAGCTGACGTCTCTAGTAGTGAGCTAAATGCTGGGGGAATACTAGAAGAAAAGGCCAGGCTCATGTGTAGCTCTTCTTGCCATGGTCAGAGACAGCAGAATACTGAGCTAGTTGGATGCATGGCCTAAATCAGTTGATGATTTATGATGTTTATAAATTTAGCTTTAAAAAAAGACAGCAAGCTAATTCTGAAACAGTTGAACACTACACCCAGCAAATACTGCTTTTTCATAATGTCATCATTTTCATACCATTCACATGACTTTCCAGACATAAACTCATCTAAACAATGCCACTTCATATACCCAAGTAATTGCTACTTTGTTTCTTAAAAAAAAACCCCAAACCACACAACAGAACTTTCTCATGTTTGATGCTTTTTTTGTATGTCTAGGGTGAGCATTGGTAACAGCTGTTCTGCTAATTACAAGGCTGAAGGAAGATGAAGAACAGTTAATGCATGAATTGTCAGCTTAGCTACTGTTAGTTTTTTTAATTCCCCAGGCCACTATGAGATCTGACCCAGCTTTTTAGCTGTCATTAAATAAATAGGTATAAATTTAAAGTTCTCCTGGAACATCTTTTAGAGTGTTCTAAGCAGTGCTTGGAGAAATGAACTTTGAATCTGAGACTTCCTGGATGCTTGCCAGTCCTGTGAATATCTTAACATTCCTGACAGGATCAACCCACTGGCCCCTTTACAAGGAGCAACAGCCTGGAAGAAAGGTGGGCTTCTTTGTCCTGCTAGGTGTAGAAGTGCTGCGAGTATATGTTGGCAATAGGGAGGCAAAGTTGCCTGGCTGAGCAAACAGTTGGCACTTTGCAACAGAGCTGGGTCAAAGCAGGGGAAAAGAATTGGTGCTTTGTGCTCAGCTGTTTTGCTCAGTTACAGCTGGGAGAATGCTCTTCTCCATCACTCTGGCTGTACAAATTAGTTGTTCTTCCCTGTTACAATATAAACACGCAGCTTTGGAGGAGATGTGGAAGTAGAGTAAATCGGGTGAAAACGTGACTTCTAAACAAGAGAAAAACTGATTGGGATAGAGAAGCATCCGATCAAAATACTTAACCTGGGGATTTTATAGGCCTCTTACTAGAAATGGGACACAAAGCTGATTTTCCTTTGCATCTCGAAAATTTGGGATGAAGTTAGAATTGGGTACTGTTGTACACACAGAATTACAGACACAAATGCCTGCCAAGTGCTCTGGCATGCCTCATCATTCCACAGCTTCCTGCCTTGGTCTGGGAATGCCCTGAAGGAGAAACTAGTTACTGATCATAAAGAAATGAAATGGAATCTCTTAATAGTTGCTGTATTCTCACTTCTGCCTTCCATATAATTTTTAGCCATTTTCCTATAGGTATTATTTTTACAGTAGCCTCTGACCTGGATACAGTTGTCTTTGCAATTCTTCCGATTCAGATGCTAACAACAGTTCCTGGGTGGGCAGCTTGGTCACTTTTGCCTTCTTTAGTTAAGGTCAGAAGACAACTAAACAAACCAGTCCTACTTTCTCTTTGATTTAGTTGGAAATTCTTTCTTGTTTAAATGCTTTTGAATAGGAATATTTGCTGCTAAGCAGTAAAGCATCCATGCCATAACCTGGGAGCAGTAACTGCCATGTTCAGGGTGTTTTTCTAAATGTAGTTGAGACAGGAATTTTCCTGTATTTTCTCACCATTCAGTTTTTTCTTCCTTTTTTTCTTCCTTTTTTTTTTTTTTGTTAAGAGGAAATGACTTCTCTTGTATAAACTTTTGTGAATTACTAGCTGTCTTTCCTTTTGACAGCAATATTATCTCCTTTGCTAAAATAATGTCTTTCTAATAACTAAGACAAGAAATCTTAATCCAAGCAGGGAGTTGGTTAACTACCCTGTTCCCTGCTTTATAGTGCAAACTGAGCTTGATCTTTGTCATTTTCAGTTGGAATGACAAAGTTTTAGCCCTAAATTCAGGGAATTTACTCAGAGATGCTACTCTAGAGGTAGCATCCTCTAGAATACATTCACCAAATTTGTGCCTAAATTAAATGAATTAATTTTGTTCTTTAGCTTTCATGCTCAAAAATAAACAGTGGGGGGAAGTAATTGTAAGAAATCAGCCAAAAATGTTTAGACTTTTTAAAATTAATTAATTGGGGAAGAAGATACTGACATGAAGCTTGTCCTTACAAAGTCTATTAAGACTTAATTTCTCTTTCTCTCTTGTACTGCTTTGTGTCTTAAGGGTCTTTTTCTGTAAGTGAAATTGGATTGTAAAATCAAATCCAGTAGAAAAGTATCCCTGTTACGTGCAGTTGATAGCAAGATCAAGTAATTTACTGATTTATACCAATAAGGATAAAAAACAATTGTGTGGAGGGAAAAAAATTGCTTTAAAACATATGCTACTGTAAGAAATAACACAGCATGTAGTCCAGTTAATTCCTACTTCGATTATTGTGCCAGTGAATATTCCTGTCCATCAGGGGCTTATATACAGTTAGCTTTAAAGAATCATGCAGAGTTTGGATTGTGCTCTACTATCATACACATATATAAACCAGTACTGTTTGTTGGACCTGAGTTGTTCTTGTGAGCTGTTTAATCCCAGTAGTCAAAAGTTTTCTTTCCTTCACTCTCTGTTATTTCCAAAACACATCTGCTGCAGATACAGTGGGAGACTTTCTTTATCTCCTGAGACTATTTGCAGACTTGCTGAATGAGCCTGTTACTTTAAATGGATTGACCCTTTGACTAATGAGTCATGATTTTCCGGTGCTTAAATTCTAATCCAGAATGAAAAAAAACAATTGACTGCTGGAGCTGTGGACTCTTGGTTCCAAGTATTTAATTTCACTTTACCGTACCTATGAGACTATGGGTGTTGAAGCTCTTTGGAACGTGAGTCACCTCAGTCTTCTGCTAAGGGTTCAGATATGACTGCTAAAAATGTCTCCCTGTGTACTTTGTGCTTTCATGTACGTAGTTCTGTGCGCCTCTCTTTTGCTTTTTTTTTCCCCTTAGGGATTTGAGGCAAGCCAGTGTAACAAAGCTTACTCTTAATGGCTGGAAATCATAGTGATGTATCTGTAGCATAGCATTTTCTACTGAATGAATTATTTTTAGATGCCAGTATTTGGTTACATTTTTCTGACCCATCTTGCCCATATGAGTGACCAATTAAAATTGTGTCTCTGTTAGTTACAGGATGAAGAACGCAGACGGCAGCAACAATTGGAAGAAATGCGGAAGCGAGAAGCAGAAGACAGGGCCAGGCAGGAAGAAGAGCGCCGACAGCAAGAGGAGGAGCGGACCAGGAGAGAGGCTGAAGAAAAGGTTGTGGTCTTCTGAGTGCCACAGGGGTTCTTGCAGGCCTTTCCTCTTCAGCCTGGCCACTATGAGCTCAGTGTTGGGTCAGCAGGGTTTAAACACAGTAGCTCTGGTGATAAGGGTCATGGGCCAAGGCTTCAGTTTGTTCTATCTGAACCAACAAGTAATTAAACACACAGCCCGTTCCTGCTGGCTGGAGTTGACTGGTATTGCAGAAATAGTACTGTGGGCTTACTGGCTGACGGTTTTTATCAGTGGCAAGGCTCTTACCTTCAGAGCCTTTCTGAAAATTACGGAAGAAATCAGTTACTTCCTGTTTCCCTTCAGCTCCCGACATAACTTGCATACCCTCTTTATTATCACGGCTCAGTTAGTGGTGTTGGGTTTTCCTATGTCCCAGAGATGGCACTTGTATATTTCTGTAGTATTTTTT
Organism: Corvus kubaryi; assembly: GCF_017639235.1. Taxonomy (NCBI): domain Eukaryota; kingdom Metazoa; phylum Chordata; class Aves; order Passeriformes; family Corvidae; genus Corvus; species Corvus kubaryi. The sequence goes on from NW_024581081.1 coordinate 4,446,731, forward strand.
AATACAGATACAGAGAGAAGTATGAAATACAGCAAAGTAGTGATGAATATTCCATGTTGGTTTTTATGTTTGGACTGTGGGAAGGAAATAGTTTCTAGAAAGCGAGTAGATAATTTCAGCAGATAAGTGTGCAGTCAAATTATAAAAATTCAGGGTGGTAGGTTCCTTCAAAACATTATACGTGAATTTGAGAAGCTTTACTGATAATACTAGAAGATAAGGCAACTTATTTGACTCAGCATTTTTCTTAGGACCTTTTTGTTCCTAGAGAAATTAGTTACTTTTGTTTAGTTTGCCCGTTAGTAACACTGACTTCAGAAAGAAGAAAGAAGGCTAGCTTCTAAAGTTGTTCATCTTGGAAGGTTGAGCAAATACATTTAAAAAAACCCCAAACTGTAAATACAATCACTGTGTTCATTTATTTTTGTTAGATTGTTTTCAAGCTTAGTTAAATTGTTTCCCATAAACAGTATGAGTTGGTGAGTGGAAGAGGTGGTAGTAAGAGAGAAGTGAGGAAGACGTATCTGCAGTGAGGAAAGTATTTAAAAGTATACTGTGTGGAGCTTAAAAAAAAAAGGGAACCAAGAGAAAACAACCATGGTTTTCTTAACTTCTGACAATGATGCGGCCAAATGACATTTGGATCATACACTTGAAAGTGTTTTTTCACTGGCAGATGTTGACTGAGGTACTTTTACCAACTCAGTACCATCAGTAAAATGGTTTTAGAGAGTAGTACAAGGAGACGAGTTTCACATCTTTGCTGTAGATGAACAAGATTAGATTTATTTATTATTTTTTTCAGGATAACTGATTCAGTGTTGGACAGATAAGCAGATAAAGTGGATTTTTTTTAAACATGTGGATTAAAACCAGAAATGATGGTTGTTTAGAATGCCATATATTCCCAGCAGAAGTTATACTATGCTTATACCCAAAGGGTTTTGTAACGTACCTACAGTTCCCAAGTACACCTTCTCATTTGTTATCAAACTACTCAATAAACCCTTGTATTAATTTACAATGTGTCTGAGACAAGAGCTGAACAGAATTAAATGCTGTTTAGTTTAAAAACAGAACAGTCTTTTAAAGTGGAAAAATACATAGAAGATATTTCATGACTTTTTAAATGGTCATTAACCTCATATAAATATCATTAGTATAGTTTCTCTTTTAAATGCTTTTTAACAGCATTTATTTGATGTCTCTTTTGGAAGACTTCTTTGTAAACGATTTTTGTATGAAAATAGTTTTCCTGTTGTTTATACTAGAAACTTTGTCAACAGTCATCTGTTCCAAGGCTCTGTTGACTAATTTACATTGTATAAGCATGAAACAAAATTACAAAGTTCCTTTTTTAAGGTGGTAGTTAATTTTAGTTATTCTCCTCTCCCACAGATTCTTTACAGCTTTAGTAAATCTGCCCCTTATTAACTGTAGTTACATTTTGGGTAATAAATGTTGGAATGCCCTTAGTTTACACAGGCAGTTGCCTTAGTGACCACAGGCAGTGGTAAATCTGTAAATAACAGCTACATTGTTATTGGATGGCTGCTGCTTTTCTGCATAGTAGTAAATGATTCTTTGTATGAGTCCATATAGATGCTCTGCTTACTGCCAGAAAAGGAGACAAAAAAGATTTATGGAAGATGTTTGTAGCTCAGTGGTGGAAAGCTTAAATCTCATAGATTGAAATGTCTGACCGCTGTGTTTCTGTTTCCTCTGGGCTTTCAGAGGCGCCAGGAAGAGGAGTATTACAGTCGCTTAGAGGCTGAAAGGCGCAGGCAGCACGATGAAGCTGAACGAAGATTGCTGGAACCTGACGAGCCTGGTCTGTACAGACCTCCACTTCCACGGGAATATGAACTCCCATCCCCAACCCCTTCATCTAACGCTCCTCCTCCCCCACCTCAGCGAAACACCTCTTACCTCAAAACACAGGTCCTCTCCCCTGACACGATTTATACTGCCAAGTTTGTTGCATACAATGATGATGATGATGATGAGGAGGAGGATTCCAATCTAGCAGGTCAGGATAAGTACTCCAGCACAAGAAAATCTTATGGTGACTTTCCTCCTGCCACCCTTAAGCCACAGCAGCCCTCCCGCCAGCCTCGCCCAGTTTCAGATGGCATCTTTCTTTCCAACTCATTCCAGTCATCTCCTGTCAATGCCAACAGTACTACTGTCAAAAAAAGCCAGCCCCTACCCCCGTCAAACAAACCAAGTTTCATCCATGCCAGCAGCTCTAAAGGTAGAAACAATGAAATCAGTCATCTCTACAAAACTATCCTCATATTTTCAACTCCAGTGCTCTAGATTGAATCACTTATTTTGTGATTTCCCCCTCCCTTAATTACTGTTTTCACTCTGGTGATCTAACTTAAATTCTGATATTAATATGAATCCTTCAATTTTTAATTATTTTGATCTCTCAAATTTTCTTGCTCTTTACCCAAACTTTTCAAAAGAAAAATTCTGTCTTTCACGTACGAATCAGAAATTATTTTAACTGCTACTCAATCAATTCGAAGTACTGTTGGTTTTGGCTTTCACTCTGTATCTTTAAGTGATTTGTTTTGTATGATTGATCGCTGTTTACTCAGGGCATCTGGAAGTGCACCTTTCTTGAACACAGGAAACCTCTCCTAATGGGTTCATGGACAGAACTTATCTTCTGCTTTGTTACTGGTACCAGGGTCCTCTCTCTTTTAATAGTGTGTGCAAATGGCTTTAAAAATTACATTTGTAGATGCAGTTCTTAAATACACAAGCACCAAGAGAAATACAGGTCTTGCAGCTAGTTTCATGTATTAGGCACCATTCCTGAAGTTCTGGTTTGTACAGTGCAGTTTCCTTGCAGAGAGACATAAATCTAAATTTCATCTTGGCACTGCTTGCTTTGCCCCTTCCCTTCCCTTCCCTTCCCTTCCCTTCCCTTCCCTTCCCTTCCCTTCCCTTCCCTTCCCTTCCCTTCCCTTCCCTTCCCTTCCCTTCCCTTCCCTTCCCTTCCCTTCCCTTCCCTTCCCTTCCCTTCCCTTCCCTTCCCTTCCCTTCCCTTCCCTTCCCTTCCCTTCCC
>NW_024581081.1:4449909-4818519 GCF_017639235.1 Corvus kubaryi
CCTTCCCTTCCCTTCCCTTCCCTTCCCTTCCCTTCCCTTCCCCACCTCTGTGTTTCTTTGACTCCTCATCTTGTTGTGCAACTCCATCTGGCCAACCATAATGGAGTTTAATTTCAGTTAGAGCTCTAGCTGCCAGTAACTTCAGCACCATATTTTACTTGCAGAGTACTAGTTGAGCTATATTCCTGAATTCAAAGCCAATTCAATCTAAAGTTTTGGGATTTTTAAAAATTGCTGCTGTATAGGAGAGATCTTGTATACTTGACTCTTTGAGTATGTCTCACTCTGATAAGTTTGCTCTTTATTCATATAATACTTCGTCTTTAAACAGTGGCATCTGCTGGTACTTCTACATTTGTTTTATTCTTTTGAAGGAAATTGTGGCCATTACATTCTCCTAGTTTATTCTTTTTGCTTATGCTGGAGGTTAGTAAGTGCTTGACAACCAACTCCAGGTGATCAAATCATCCTTCTAAAATGAAAAGGGTAGCAAGTCACCCGAGATCCCAAGGGAAAGTGTTTATGCTGGCTTCTAGCTGTATGGCTAACATGTTTGCTGGATTCAAGTCTCAGTGGCACAGGTGGATGTTATATCCCTCATCACTTTCTTGGCCACGTAACAAATTAGGAAAATCGCTCACTTGCTTTATTCAGCAGTGTGCCCTCAGCATAGGGAGGACATGAGCCTCCAAATAGGTTCCATCTATTAGAAGCACTTCTAATCCAGCTGCAGTAGTATATGAATCTGACTTAGGACATATATGAGGCCGCTGAGCTTGTCCACATCCTTTTCAGTTGAGGCTCAAGTAGTCATTTTCCAGCAAGGCATCCTTTCCTTTGCAGGGCAAATTAGCTTCTGCTACAGTTGGACTGCTTCCGGTGCTGAAGAGAAGCTCTGCACAGTATTGCATAGCTTTTAATACTGCTGAAGGGACAGTTTAGCTGAATTACAATTACTGTCCCACTGGTGCAGTTGATGATTAGTAGTTCCACTGTTTGGGGTCAGCACAACACCCAAGTTACATAAAAAAAGTATCCACACTGATTATTGTGTGAAGGTGGGGGAAGCCTGGTCATTTACGCTGGTGTTGCCTGTGAGATCTCAGGATGTAGTAGTCTCTGTGGTAATAGCCTCTCTCTGCAAGCCCATCTGTCTGGCTCTGTAATAGCTTCTGAATCTTAAAGGAAGATGAGGGAAGGTTTTAGCTTTTCAGTGTGTTTTCATTCGACTGCAGTATAAGCAGACATTCGGGATGCTACCTCCTCTGTGCTACCATTATGCCTATCCACCGTGCACATGAAGCCACTGATAAACCCACAGCCAGTTTTCTATCAGAAGGACTTCAGCATTTGAACACTGAATATCTCAAAGAACTAAGAATATTCTGAAATGGCAGGCTTTGACATGAAGCTTTGGTACTGTATGACTGTACTGAATTTTTTCTTTCAAAGCACTTTCTTTTTCTAGAAATTCTTATTGAAACTAACTGTAATAAAGAGTAAAATGTGCCTTCCATCACAGCATGTAGGCTTCCAAAAGCCCTTGCTTTCCTTCCTTATTTGGCACTTTGAAGGCTGTACATGTAATGAATTAAGCAACCCTAGAGCCATCAGTCACTAGTTGTCACCACCACTCTCCCTTGCCTCCCATCATCCAAAACCCAGAATGCCATTTCATATATAATTGCATTTCTAATCCTGCTTTCTGTTAATTTTAATTGAAAAATTAATCTCAGGAAAGTGAAACGTTCAGTGGTATTGTGTGTGCACATTTGTTTTTCCTGGAAAACAATCAAAAGGACAATTTACAAAGATTTGGTCAGGGTTTTGGTAACAATTAAGGAATATTGTAGTATGATGCTTCGCCTTTAATAGCCTAATTCATAAACCATACAACTAATTCTGAATACTCTTATTTCATAATTTTTAAAATAGCTATGAGAACAGGTTAACTTCACTTGATTGCTCAAGCTTCTATGAAGACTGCCTGCGTAACGTACAAAGCCGTTTGCACAAAATGCAGAATTCACTGTGCAGTTTGACCATCTCCCATCTCGCTGACTCTGTTACATTCCTGTCCTTTACAGCTCTTTCCTGTTCTGAGTGTTAACTCTAGTAAACCACGCTTCTGCAAATTTTGCTCTCGTGCCTTCTTCCACTGGGTCTCTTAAGACCATTGGGTCTGTCAGCTCACTAAAGAAAAAGTCAACACCCAAATGAAAACCACTATCCTAATGCAAATGAAACTATGAACCGCAGCTTGTGCATCCAGCCTTTTCAAACTAGGGAAGGCAGTACTTAAACAGGAATGTAAGACTCACAACTGAGAAGAAAAAAGTCTTCATATGCCTGGCATACCTAGCATGATTTGGTTTGCTGCAAATTTTTGGTGTAAAAAATCTGGCCTACAACACATGAGCTAAACTGGCTTTTGTGTTCCAGCCTCATTTGTGTATTACAGAATATTTCTGAGAAGTTAGATGTACCAGTGGAAGAAGCAAACATCTCCTTTTGTACCAAAGAAGGTTCACAAGACATAACATGTACGATATTGAGACCAGAACTGACTGAAGACAAATCTGAGTAGTGTGCTGACACTTCTTTTTACTCTTTTCCTGATAGTTAATAAGAGAATATGGTCTTAAATATAAATTAAATTATTAAACTTCTGATTGGAAATAAAAGGTTGTGTCTTGTGGCCTTTAGAAAGAATTAATATAATGTGTAAAACCTGTGTGTTATATCAGCTTAAAGGTGCAGTGCTGCAAGAGTTGCTTGAAATTTAAATATAGGGACGGGAGGAAAGAGGCATCTTCTGAGTGATACAGTTTGCTTACTCAGACTTAACAGAGACTAAAATTCTAATTCTGCTGAATTGCAAAGATGTTATATACTAATCTTTGCTTACTTTTAGCCTCAGAGAGAGAGGCGCTGCAGCTAACTTACTTTCTGTGGAGCTTGTCACAGGATAATGAAGAGTGTTGCTCTTTCTGTTCATCTCCTTGAACAGCTTCTAATGTCTGTCTTACAATAAGCCATAATAAGATAAAGACCATGATTTGGCATGTGCTGGATAATCTAAACAAAATGGGTTCTGACTCGAAATTCGGAACCAAAAAAATTAAGCTGTTTAAAGAGGGTTGTAATTAAATAGTACTGGGTTTAAATATTCTAGAGATCAGATGACCTCTAATTAATTATGATTCTTATTTGAGATTGTTTCTTGAAAGAAGCACTGCACCTTTTTTGGAGGACTACAGTACAAAACTTTTGTGTTGTAACTGCTGTCCTTAAACTTCTTTCTTTTGCATAAGGAATAAATTCATACACTGGATCTACAGGAGCAGCTGCTGGGGAAGTTTATCGGGATCCAAGAGACAAAAGATCTAAAAGGTGATATACAGGAGTCCATTAACTTTTATACAACTGATTGGCTAACTTCTGCAGTATTTTCTGTTGTCATCGTTGTATCTCTGGGGGCTGCTCAAGAGTTCTGCAGTTGGCTCTGTTATGGGTTACTATAAAACACAACTAAGTTCTCTCCACAAGTCCTTAGATGATCTGAAGCCCTGCTAAACAGCAACAAATTTTGGCACTACAACTAAGTAAACCAAATGATTACTGTAAATGAAAAACTTCAGCTGGTTTAGGTGTATTTATAAATCTGAACAGGACCTCTCCAGTGGGATTCTTACCAAACTTGTAATAAGCATAAATAATACAGGCTGTATATATGTCTCACACAGTGCTTTTTCTTAGAAATGTGCCACCACAGAAAAGCTTGCTAGTTTGGCCAAAGCAGTAATGCTGTGCTAATACAGAGAGAGCCTTACTTTATACCTGCCATGCATGTTGAAAATTGGCCAGCCTTTCCATTTATTTTGACGTGCAATAAATGGTCAAGTTATAAATTTCTCTTAAGTGATAGCACAATGTCAGAGTTAAAGGTATGTGTGAGGAACAAAACCTTTCAGAACAGAAACAAAGACTCCTTTGCTGTAGTCAAAGAAGCTGTCATTACATGTCATCAAGAATTACTATGTTTAAGGATCTTGTAGATGAGAATTATAAAAAATACTTTTTGTTTCCTTTCCAGTCAAGATGCAGATTTACCTGGAGCACCAGAAAACTTGACGTTCAGGGAACGCCAGCGACTTTTTTCACAGGGTCAGGATGTATCCAATAAAGTAAAAGCTTCTAGGAAACTAATGGAACTGGAAAATGAGTTGAACACAAAATAAGATTAAAGCACCTTATGAGATGTAACGGATGATTTCCAAATTGAGGGATTGAGATTGGGGGCACACTACTAAGTATGAACAGAAAATGAATGTTTTCTGAAAGGACTGACTTTGATTCCTCTATATCTAAGACTGTTAATTAAGACTTAGAGATGTTGCAATAGCAAGAAAACTGATTACTTTGCCAGGAGCTTGTGGTTTATACAATGAAAGCACTGTAAAATTTTAAAGATATGAATCACGTGAAGGTAACTTTTTTCTGTTTTGGGGGTTAAGTTCTTTTGCACCAGACCAAGTAGCACTTGTCAAAGATAAGTTCTGTTTCCTGGTGTTTCACAGACACACTTTTGTTTTAGCTGCTGAGCAGAGAGAGTGAGAATAGCTTGAACTGCCTAAACTAAACTGTGCACTAGCAATTAGTATTTTAGGTTGTTTGACAAGAAGCCAATGTCTGGGCCACCTTAAATAAGATTTCATATGCAAGTTTTACATACTGAATGGTGTTCATAGAAGGATCAGCATATCAATACAGATCTTACCATTACTCAGTACTGGCATAACACACATTCTCTAGATAGAATCTTGGAATAGAAATGTTTCTATTCCTATGTACTTGTTGGGTCTAAAATGGATGCCTAAGATTTTACCTGTAGTTATGCAAAAGTCTATGTTGATGCATCCCCACTATATGTGCTTCAGACTTTGAAAAATGTGAAAAACCTTTGGATAACTGTTTCATTAAAAATTACATAAGCAATAGACAGTAGGCTACACTTAGTGGCCCTTCATCAGCTAGGACCAAAATGTTAGTAGTGTGTTAAAGGCAAGGATTCCAGTTACGAGGTGAGCAGAACAGATGGGTATGTTTTCTGAGAAATTCTGAGAAATTGGGCAATTAGGCATGGAACAGTATTGATAAGTCTGTTATTACCAGTTCAGCAATAGATTATTTTTTTTCTATGGAGATACGAATTGGCATTAGAGAAGAAGACTGAAGTGTAAAGCATCAAATACAATGCTGCAGTCTGGAAGTGGGAATGTTCGTAAGGTCATTAACAGGGCTGGTGTGCTGGCAAGGAACCATCTCTGCTCACACTGAGAAGCAGTTGCTAGCAAGCTCTTCTTCAGTCTAGCTGGCTTTACTGACATCCTGTTACTGTTGTACTGAAAGCCTTTTTGGCAGTTCAAGCTATTTTTTCACACTTATAGCCTTATTTAATTTTAAATTGTTAATCTTTTTCCTCCCACTATTTCTTCAGCTATGCTTATGTGGCTGATGATGTTGGGAATAAGGACCTCATCAGAATCTTTCTCATTGTGTGATGTTAAGACAATATATATTGCGATTCCAAACAAATTTTCTATTTGACAAAGCCCTTTACTGGCTTTAGATGATTTTTTTTCCTGTATCATATTGTTCTCTTATAAATATATATTTAGGGATTTGTGCACACTTCCAAATACAAAGGGGTAGACTTTCACTGCCTTAGGAAAGAAATCACTTTTAATAAGAGTTGTATGATAAATAAATGCAAGTTAATGAAAATTGGAGTGTAAATATTTTTTACGTATTTCAGGTTTCTTATTTGAAAGTGTGCTTTTACCGTTTCACCTGTTAAATATGAAGTAGAAGATTAAACTGCTTCAAAGTGTTAATGAAGGATCTGCATGCTTGCTATGTCTGTTCATCAGGAAAAGCAAGCCTCTCCCAATTTATCTTGAGAACACTAGCAGCCTTACAGTGACAAATTTTTCTTGAGGAAAAAAACTTATGCTGTGGCTGAATTACTGTTGCTGCTAGACTGAAAAAGGCTTAGCAAAAAAAATACCTATAACCTTCAGTTGAGTGGATTTGGCCGCTATTGGGCATTCGGGTCAAGTGTGAATATGTGTAAAAGTGCTTTTCATATTTGTCTGTGCATTATTTGAAAAACATCAGAACTGCTGTAGTTTCCCATTTCTACTGTATTTCACTTGCAACCTATTTTTAATAAAGTTTGTATTGTATTTAACTTTGCATTAAATGTTTTTTGTACTCTTATTTAATTCTGCATTCCTAACAACATCATCATAAACCAGAGGGGCTCTTAATATGTTTTGCCTTGCCTTCCCTCCTAAAATGTATTTACAAGCAAAGTCAGTGTATCTCCTAATAAGTGGATGAAAACCTCAAATTAATTTTACATGGAAAATCAACAAAGGAGGCTGACCTTCCCTAACCAGAGAGAATTTTTTAGCCTAATGTTTAATACCTATAGTGCTGACTTGAAAGAAGCGATTTTTACAGCTTAACCAGCAACTTATGAAGTAGTAAATATCAGTGGGGTCGACTCTACAGACTAGTCATACTGTATTTGTATCTTTCTCAAGTGAAAAGTTGTTTTTCTAACAGCAAAGAGTAACCTAGAACATGGCATCTTTTGGAAAAGTAAATAGTATATGAAGAGTCTCCATTGGGAGTGCTGTGGTTTAATGGGAGTCAGTTCAAGCTCTGCTTGGGGAGGGAGCCAGGCCCCTGTGAAGTGCTGTGATGCCTTCTGCTGTAGCTGTACATATGCTGAAGATGGGGATTGAGAGCCACCTATAATCTCAAAAGAACTCAACTTTTAATTTTGAATGTAGAATGTCTAGCCTGGAATAAAATGGAAACAATCCATTGCCCTTTGTGTATGAGCCCCTCAGTCTAAACAAGAGAAAAGAGCCAGCACAAGCAAAAAGTGGTGTATTTGATGAGTCTGTAGTTACTGCAGCTGTGAACTCTGTCATAGAACGTTTTATTTCCAGACCAAAGTATTCCAGGGGGTTTGAGAGAGGAACTGTGTGTGATGTGCAGAAGTGGTAATGCATTTTCAGTGGGAGAAAGCTTTGGGCTACGCCTTCAGGTCAGGTTTGCTCAGTGAGCACACCCGTGCGATGCTGTTGGGCAGTGCAGCAGCTGCTTTGCTTTAGGGGCATGAGCTGGCAGCCGGGGCAGCGTAGCTCTTGGTGTTTCTACTGACACGGTGATAACTGTGAAGTTACAGTTAAATATGCAGTCAGCTCTCTACAAAACTAATTATTTTAAACCTGTGTGTGGATAATTCAGGAGAGGGCAGGGGGGAAATGTAGGAGATTAGGGACAGGCGTTCGGAAGATACCGTGTTGTTCGGGACAGGTAGAACCCCTCCCCTCTACAGGTAATACCTGACCAGAAGGAAGTGACGCGGTAAACCCAGGTTATTTAACCCTATGTAACCCATGAATAAACGCCATTTGCCGTCCACCACATTGGTGCCTGTGAGCTGATGGCCTGAACAACCTGAGGTGGTTGTCGTACCGTTCCTGAACCAGGTCGCTACGCCTCCGAGAGGCAACACCTGTGTTAAATTCTCCCTTCTGCACCTATCATCCATATACACTGTTTTTCAACTCCTTTAGGTAGTCTGTACTACAATCTTGCTGCTTTTTGAGGAAAAGACAGGGAAATGGAAGATGTTGACGAAGTCCATAGTATGCATTCTGTTCCCTGAAATAATAAGCAATATATTTGATCATACAGATTGCTGTTTGTAAATCAAGCAGTGACTACACAAGTAGCAGAATAAAGAAGACTGTTCTTTACCTCCTAATTCAATTAGGTAACACAAAACATACTGCTGGTAAAAAATGAGCTTCAGTAATAACAGTCTTAAAACACACTCAGTGACAATAAGGATTGGCTCTTCCTCCTGTTAATCAAAGGAAACTGCTCTCTTGGGGTCAGATACTGGTTGTGTGGCCCAGAAGGCAAAGCCTCACAGGTTAAATTTTGGAGTTGGCTGACTTCTTTCCCAGCTGTCATGGCAGCTAAACTTAAAGAGACCACAGTGCACTACACCCGCCCAGAGAATCTCAGTTTATTGTTACTGACAGGGGCTCAGAACTGAACTACAGTTCCCAAAAAATGTGGAATGAAGTATTTACAGCTTCACCAAGTAATGTTTACAGGCTCTGTGCAGTACAGAAGTCTCAATTACCATCTGCTGAGTATGGAGAATGCCACCTCATACAGCCAGTAGAAAATGCAGAGGCATACAGCAGAATCTCTCTGTGTTTGGCAGAAGAGGGATAATGGCCTTCTTTCCTGGTCTTTTTCCCAAATGCTCTTCTACCCCTCGTGTTTCTTGTTATTGCATTTAGGAATGCTGTAATGGACAACTCAGCAGAAGTTGCCGAAACTGGAACCTCTTAGGTCTTGTTGCTTCCACTGCTGGGGTTAAAGGGAAATGCATCAGAAGTATGCAAGACAATGCCTACTTAACAGTATCCTAAGATTTATAATCCACTGACAGATTTATAATCCACATATGGTATTTCACTGATGCTAAAATTAAGAGTTAAATGTGGATTTAGACAATTTCATTAAATTTCTGGCCCTGAAATTCCACAGAAGGATCTGTAATATGGCAGGGCCCTGCATTTGCAGGGGAAATACAGGATCAAGTTGGTAAAAGTTTGGGGAAAAAATATTATTCAAAGCTGATAATAGTGTAGAAGGGTGTGCTGGACTACAGTCTGGCAGCATTTCCAGAAGATATCTGGATTTTATATTCGTTTCTTGCCTAGGTCTCACCAACAGGCTGTTTTGTTACCTGCCCATCAAGCAACCTCTCCTAAGCTTTGGAAATAGAAAGAAGATCCCTAAGGAGATTTGCTGCTGTTACGATGAGTTACACATCATTCTGTGATTTGTTGTTTTTATACTGATGGGACAATTTTCAGTACTATTTGATCTTCAGAGATGCTCAGAGAAATTACTAAATTAGAGTAGTGGATGCTCAGTTTTAGGTTACTACTTAAAAGAGTGATAGTAAATTAAGTATTGTTACAACCTACAGAAACAAGATCCTTAATCTCATTAAGAGTGGGTAAAATCCACAGTAAGGGAGAGATTAACCATTACACTTCAGAGGTGATCCTTCTGAGATGAAGTTGAGTTTTGCTGGAAAAAACCATTGTTCTGACTTGATTGCTGCTGCAGGACAAGCATTACATATAAAATCACAGCTCATTGTCAAGAACTGTGAGTCACACCCTGCAAGCAACTAAGTCATCCTCCCCAAAATAGCTGATGTTGATTAAAATCTTGTCTGCCTTACTTAGTGCCAACATCTTGTAACATCCACATCATTGCAGCACTTTTGAACTCTTTTTAGCCTGCATCCATTTGTCAGTTCTCATTTTTCATCAAAGCAGAACTAGTTGCAAGGAGGAACTGCTGAGTTACACTTTAGTGTGCCAAACCCAACTGCAACCGTTCAGATGGGTCTTTTTTTTTAAACGGAGGCTACAGATTCTAGCAACTTGTTGAAGATGCAGGATCCCAGAAGATGGTGGATAGAGCTGCACAGGCGTGTTTGGTTTGGTCTGTGATAGATGGGCTGTATCTGGGTTCCTCTGCAGAGGAGCGCTGTCCCTTTTGTGCCACACATGGCGGGATTCACTGGTGTGTGTCTTTGGATTTTCTACTGCCTGCATGAGAGCACGTCTGCCATGTTCAGCAGAAAGTAACTTGAGACTGCTATTTTGCAGAACTGGATTCCTCTGTAATTATCATGGTGGTTTTGGTTTAAAAAAAAAAAAACAAAACAACCTGAAACAACTGTAGTGCAAAAATAGTGCTATTTCCCACTTCCAAGAAGCTGACATGTCTGTATCTGGTATACTTATATATTTTATAGCCAGAAAGTATAATGACTGCTTTCAAGACCATGTAAATCTTTCACTGCAATACAGTAGATCACTTAATAGTATTGCTAATGTATGTCACATTTTCGCCTTGGAAACCTCAGTGTGAGACCCCTAGCCATAGCCGGGATGAATAGCTCCTGTTCTGGGCAGCCTCTCAGGACTCCCACACCACCTGAACCCACAGGCTTTGTGCTTCTAACACCGGCTGTGTTCACAGTTACTAAACAGACTCCGTGGTGCATCGTCCAGCCCAGCGTCAAAGCTACAGCTGCTTGCTCAGGGCTGGGTCTAACTGGGGTTTGAATAGCTCCAAGGGTGGAGACTCCATCATCTCTCTGGGCAGCCTGTGCCAGTGTTTGACTACCCTCACATTCCTGCTTCTTGTCCTGACCGCTGGGCACCACAGAGCACTGTCTGTGGTGTTCATACTCTCCCCTCAGGTATTTGCACATATTGACTGGATCCCCCTCAGCCTTCCCTTCCTCCAGGCTGCACATCCCCCAGCACGATCCATCTAACAGATGTTCCTATCCCTTAATCTTCTTTGTGGCCCTTACAGCCTTACCCCAAAGCACACATCACCAACTGCTTAGGGGGCAAGTCCTGTAGCCAATATGGGAGCTCTCGGCTCTGTCCTTCTCCTCCTCTCCCTTTGTGCTGGTGTGACGTTTGTGCCCCTGGGCCCCGGAACCCGGTATCCGTACACCAGCCTTGCGAGCTCCTGGCTTTCCTTCTATTCCTGCACTCCCTGCCCTAACCCTTGGTCTCTGAGATCACTTATCCCACGGGATGCCGCAGGCGGAGGGATCCCCCAGCCCCTCTGGATAATGGATAAAGACCTCTGAGGTCACTCGTCCCCGGAGACGCTGCAGGCGGAGGGATCCCGCTGCCCTTCTGGATAATGGACACGGAGCGGACAGCACGACCGGTCCCTGCTCAGCCGCCCTGCTGGGGGCGCTCTCCGTCACAGGCGCCCGCCATGGCCCCGCCCCGTCCCCACTCCCTGCTCGCGGATTGGTTGGCGGCCCTGCCACTCAGGGACGGGGTGTGCCTGGCAGGCGGTGGCGCTCGCTCAGCCAATCGTAGCGCTGGGCGGGGAAGAGGCGGGCCCGTCGCCATGGCAGCCGCGCTACCGCCCCAGACGCGTCCCGGGTTAAATCCCCGCTGGAGCCGGAGCCGCGGGAGTTCTTGCTCCGCTTCGGCGCGGGACCCGGGAGGATGATGTGGCCCCGCCGCGGGCTCGACCCGGGTTCCGTGTGGGCGCAGCGCCTGCGGCAGCTGGAGCAGCGGTTGCGCGTGAGGGGGCGAGGGGCGGGGCCTGCGGGCGGGCACGTGCTGCGGGGCCGCGCCTCGGCCGCCGGGCGGGAGGGCCTGGAGGGCGCTCCCAAATCCTGCGCGGTCCTAGGCGGGGACACCGAATCCGGCAGCCTGTGGCGGCCTGTTGGGCCCCCACGTGTTCGGGGAGGCTGCTCCAGCTGGGGCTGCGATAGAAGTAGAGAGAGCAGTGAGCCGCGCTCCTTCCCCCGGCCCCGCCGCCGGCCCGGGCGGGCGCTCAGCGCTCTCGGGAGGCGCCCCTGTGCTGAGGGAGCGTCTGGCCGCGCCACCGTCGAAGATCTCTCATAGTGCTGCCTTGGAAATGGAAACTTACATGCTCATGTATAAATAAATGAAATAGTGCTTTCCCAAGAACCAGGGTTCTGGAAAATGCCAGGAGGAGGTGGTTTCGCAAAGCAAAAGCGGATTAAAACGTGTACCACCACTAGCAAGCAATGTAACAGAAAGGATAGAAATAAATGAATATTAGGAGTTTATCCTAATTTTTGCATGCTCGTATATAAATACTGTGATTAGGAGATGGGGGTAGGTGGTCCATTGATCTCAGAAGTCTGAGAAATTGGAATATGATAATGAAGCCTAACAGAATGAAACGGTGTTAATCAGACTCGTATTTTTTTAATTTTAATTTTTGTGTATTTGGGTGGGTTTTCTTCCTTAGACCAAAGAAGAAAGAATAGTTGTCCTGGAAACTGAAAATGCTGTTCTCCATCTAAAACTTGCAGAGGTGACTGTTGTTCATTTTTTTCAATAAGAATTCTTGGGGAAATAGAAAAAAAAGACATCAAAATCTGCCTTCCTCTTTTCAGGTTTTGCACTCTTCAGTTGAAGGGATTAAGGCTCAGTGTTTCTTTCATTCCAAAATCATGAATGGTAGCAGTAATGATAGGCTGATTAAGTAATTAGAAATTTGCTTAAATTTAAATATTTGCTATTGTTTTAGATCTATAAAACTGAACTGAGGGAATGACTCTGGAAGCATTAAATATGGAATATTTCTTTCTTCTTACAGGGGGCATGTTTGTCTAAAAGACAATGGCAGACTTTTCAGGAATACTTTTTAAACACAATTAGGATGATGCTTTAGAAGAACTATTCACAGAGTGCAGGAGAGACATTTCATTATTAGTAGGCTTACCAGGGATGCTCTGCTGTGTGTGTTCCTAGAAGTGGTGTTACACTTGTCTAGAAAAGAAGAGGTATTGTTGCACGTGTACCTTGTCACAGAGCATACTGCAACAGCTGGATGCCTTCATTTCCTTATATCCTTCTACAGAAGCATGGGTTATTCCTAGATCCTCACTGAAATAAGGAGCAGCCTGTGATAGTGTTTAGGGCCTTCAAAGGGGGCATTCCAGAGATTTAAAGAAGTTTGAGTATAGATCTAGGCTGCTGGAGCAAAGCCAGTGGTGGGTATTAGTAGTGATGCAAACTGTTGGCCAAGAGTTTCTAATCTGGGCTGAAACATTAACTGCTTGGGTGACCTCAGGGAAGCCATTTGCCCTCCATGTGGGTTTGTTAACACCCGTGGATAAAAGTGGGTTTAACATTTTTCAAAGTCTAACTGGAAACAGGTGGTATATCTGAAATGAGTTTTGCTGGGTATACACAAGAACATTAATTTATTCTGAGGAAATGTTTTTATTGTCTTTGTTCTGCTTTACAGTATTCACTGAAAGCCTTAAGTATTTCAGCTGATTATTTTTTATTCTCACAAGCTCAAGAAATAAATTATTCTAGTCAGTGAGGTGTATCAGATGTAGGAAGGAGTTGCCTGTGTATTAGAGAATGAAGCCTTGTTTTTGAAATAGAGCACTCCTTCATTTTATTGAAAAATGTGCTGGAACAAATGGGTGCCTGTAGACACACAAGGAGTGTGGGCAGTGTTACCACCAAGAATCAGAAACAATGTCAAGTGAAATCCTTTGCAGCTAACCTTGCACTGATGTTTCTATTCAGGCAGGTATTTAAATACACTTTAAAAACTTGCCTCTTCTTAGTTAATTTGCCCCAGCAATCTGAAAATATGAGCTGAACTGAGATCTATGAAATAGTTTTACCTTTAGTGAAGACTGTCTATTAAAAACAATACTAATTGAAATTAGTATTATTTAAGGTTGTGCAATATTGCACCATATGTCCTAATATTCTACCAGCTGTGCTGGTGAGAAAAGCTGCTGCCCTTGACTTGTCTTTCCCTGATCCTTCAGATCTGCTGGTGGAGATGCCTGAGTGATTGAGCCGTAACATGTTCAGTCACAGGGACCAGGGTTAACAGAGGTCTCGTTCTTAACTTGTAAAAGCTAATTGGATTTGTTTTGGCTGGAGTGAGTTGGGAAGCTTTGGAGACAAACTTATGAGGATTGCCATAAATTAGGATTTGCAGTGTAAATGTTTATCTATGGGTTGCATCAGTCTCATTAAACTGTTATCTCCTGCTCTAGACCGTCCCTTACATCCTTGAGACAGTGATGAATTTCAGCACCTCTGCTGTGTTCTGCAGCCTCAGCTATTGTTATCCCAGCAGTATACTGGAAGGGTTGTTACTGAACGTAGGAAGTCAGATTCTCTCTTGGTAGACCTCCTTTTGTCCTGTTTTTTCCAATTTGGAAGTCTGTTTATCTACCTGCATAGCCCTTGCTTTTATTAGCAGTCTTTGAGGTCCTGATCCTGCAGCCTTCTTTACACAAAGCCAAATCTGCCAGAATGGATCTGATTGCAAAACTGAGATTTCACTTTGGAGAAAGCTATGAGTAGTTCAGTTTCACTTCTGCTTATAATACAGCTGACTATAAAAATGGTTTAGTCCATTTTTTCCTTAGCGCAGGTTTGCAAGTTCTGGCCTATGAACAACTCTGATAAATATTAAAACTATTTTAGTGGAGAAAACCCCAAAATCAAGGCAACATTTGCAATAAAGATGAACTTGATAGTGGAAGTGATGAGGGGATGACTGCAATAACAATAGCATCGACCTTTCTGCTTTTATCGTCAGTGTTGAGAAATGTGGAGGGTCAAGGGGAATCTGTGCAGATGGTGCAGATTAGGTGCTAAAAGGAGGTTTTAGCTACCCTAAGCTGCCTTAACAACAAGGCTTGGCTACTGCAATTGCTTATATAGATATGCTTAAGTTTTCACGTGTGATTAGAGATACTAATTCTGGTGCACTACTCCTGTGCATTTTTGTGAAGCTGTTTGTAAATATTGTATCTGAGTAACGTGAGTCTTGAAAATCCTTAGATTTTCAGAGCATCTAAACACTGTATAGAGTCAGTCTCAGTATCTTAAAGCCTGTAAAAATTAAAAAAAAAAAAAAAAAGGCTTCTGGTCTTTCTTGTAAGAACTTTTGATATTAGTACTAAGGTGGTGCATTGTTGTATAGAGCTTCTGGTTGCATGTGTAAATAGAAGATTCATGCTTTGTGAAGGTGCAAAAGCCACATGAAAATGCTGGTTTCAATAAGTGAAGTACTGTTTTTTTTGGAAATACAATCTTTGTTTATCCTAACAGCTGTAGGATGTTACACTGTTTTTGCTGATATCATCTGTAGTTAAACTGCAATTAAATGTTTGCATTTTACCTATTGTTATCAGATGGTTGGAATTAAACCCATTGTGTGAGCAGATTTAGCTCTTTCATGTCTTTTGTTGTACTCTTCTATTCTTTTCTATTTTAAATAACAGGGGATTGCAATCACGGAATGTATGGTGTTAATAAAGCAGGAAATAAGTCTGTGCAAGAGACAAGTGCGTTTCAAAAACAAAGGAAGAGGCAATTAGTACTGGTTAAGGAGTGATGGATGTCAACAGGTGGCAGGGGAAAGTAGCTTAAGAACTTGCAGCTCATTTTAAGCACCAGGACTGTCAGAAAATTACAAAATTACATTTTTACTGTAATACAGATTCTTTCGTATTGCAGAATTTCACAAGAAATCTCTACAGAGATACCTTTTTTTGCATTCGTGTCTGTAAATATTTAAAGTTGTATTATTTCTATTTTCCTTTTGATTTCAATGTCTCAAAATTTTCTCCAGTTGGCCATAAAATTTGCTTTTGCATAATAGGTAAGTTTAGACTGCTAGAAAGCATTCTTCTTCACTTCCTTTAAAAATTGCTTTGGTTGCTGTGATCTCTGAAGACCCAGAGTAGGCTTTATTGGCACAGCTTGGCACCATTGCAACCCTACTGATTGTAGTGGAGTTGGTATTGTCAGGGACAGAATGCAACAGGAAACATGAGTGTTCAAAGTGATTTTTATTGTGATTTTTTTTGTGATTTTTAAAAAAATTTTAAATAGTATCAAGGGTTGGCTGGAGGAAGCACTAAAGAAGTATTGCAGCTCTATGCTGCTCATGGCCAGCAGATGAAGTTGCAGAAGAGTTCTGTTGTAACCCAGCTGCATGGAGCAATAAAGGTAAAGACATTTAGTAATAACATAGGCATGATCTATGCCCTAAACATTTACATGCTTATCAAATATAGTAAACCCCAGAAAATGGTGTGCTATGAACCTGAACTGTGGCTTTATTGTATTCACAACAGAGCTTACAGTGAGGTGTAACAATGATTTCATAGTGGTTTTGCTGTAATAGGCTGCAAAGTCGCTTGAAGAGGCTGGTAAAAGTGGATGCTCCTGAGCTCCAGGATCTTACATACACAGTGCTATTAATACCTGAGCTAGATATTTTTGTAATCAAAACTTCACAATTTCCCATTTGACTGTCATACAGACATCCCCTAAAAAACAATAATTGTGATATACTTTAATCAGATAGGCAAATCCTTTCAAAAAAGCATTTGAGAGCTCCACTGATTACTAAGAGCTCTCTGGCAGATCTCACAAGAGGAGTAGTTTGCTGTGTGCTCACTCAGGTTTTAATTTTGCATCAGAGAGACTGAAACTGTTCTCCCAGTGTACCGTAATATTTTCCTCAGTTGAAGTACTTATTTGTGAAGTTACTCTATAGAATAGTGAGTTCCTTTTAGGGACACTACCAAATACCAGCTTTTCTCAGGGCAGCACTGAATGCCTGCATAAAATGACTGACAAGTGTCTCGGGAAAAAATCTGATTCTTAACAGGCAGAAGGATGCAGCTTGACTTTACCCTTGTTGGACTAGATGATTGTTGTAGGTCCCTTCCAAAAGAGCTGTTCTGTTTTATTCTAATCACAGTGGTTCTGCTTTGTAAATTTTATGGTGGTAGTTTACATTTTTGTTTAGCTAGAATGGCAGAACTGCTTGTGATGCAATACCAGTGGATTGAGATAGCAAACTATCAGATGTCAACGAATACTAGGAGAGAGCAAAGCTCTCCAAATAAAAGTCTAGATGAACAGTCATCCTGTACCCATAATAACAAAAAAATACTTCTTCCCACTTAAATTGTGTGGCTTTCAAGAGTGAGAAATGCAGTGATTTTGTCCCTTTAGTTTAGATTGCTTTTTATCACTGAAACGAATTAATTAGTTCAACTAATTAGTACCACAGTACTAGTCAGTTTCACAGTTAGAAAAATAAAATGTCACAGAATATGTAACACTTTGTACCAGGCTGACAGTGAAACATCACAGTGCTTCTGTGAGATAAGGTATTGTTAATTTCACCTTAGAGATGGCTTTACATGTCCATTTCAGGACTTGGATGTCAAGAAGTTTACTAATCCTAAAATCAGATCAATTTGGTTTTTCTTAGGTGGACTTTTAAGTGAATATAGGCTGATCTTACAAACATTTAAAAGACTCATCATATATGTTACACTGAGTTACATCCATAATACAAATACTTTTCTGAACAGTAGCAGTTTCTGATCTCTTCAAAATACATCTGTTCTCATAGGAAGACATAGAACCAGCCTATATAAGAAATGACTTAAGAGTGAATCCTAGCAAATACCTTCTGATCAAATTGTGGAAAATGAAAGCAGTAAGGGATATATGGATCATGATTTTTCATTGCTGCTTCTGGATATGACTTAAAAGTGGACAGAGCCCACACATGTTCACACACACTTATTTTTGTCTGGTGAAATAACAAAGAGACTTGGTTATACCTGTAGCTGTGTTACGGTCAAAATAGGTATGATAAAATAATAAGGATCTATAAAGTCTTGCTGAAATTTTTAGGAAATTACATTGCTAAATGTTGTGCAGGATCCTTCTCTAAGCATGCTGAAAGATATGCTCCTGAAGGCTTCCTTCCATCAAGTAGAAGGTTCTTCCTGCCTGTGATATCTCACCATAAGAATTTGAGCTGTTAGATTGAGTGTTCTTAACTGCTGGTTTTGTGTCTTTATAACATATTTTTCTTCTTGCTGAGAAGAGGCTTAAGCAAGACCTGAAGAGCCTTCATTCATTTGCTCTTGAGCTTTCAAAAGACTTCCAACGTCAAAGCAAGACTTGTCTTTACCAAGTTCTGGCAGCAGTCCATGGGATACAGCTGCAAAATGAAGCAATGCGAAGTAAGGCTCATTGCACTTGCATTTTGAACATGTAACATCAACAATGTAATTGTTCAACGTTACTAACATTAAAAGGTTGAGTTTGATTTTTGGGAGGTGTGTCACTGAAATTGTAGCACTTGTTTCTTGTTTGACCTTAAATCATCAAGGAGTTCTGAAGCATTAGAAGAAGTACAAATAACTCTGCAGAGGTTTTGAGTGATAATTTGGATTTGTGTTTTGTGTGGATTACAGCTGCTATTAGACTGCTGCTGAGTTGGCTCAGCTGTAACATTTTTAAAGTGAAGTTCTCAAGCTTGTTTTCTTGGCTATTTTAGAAGAGCTGAATAAGGAATGTGTTGCATTATAAAGCTGAAATTTGTCTGCTTTTGACTGTACCAGAAAAGGACTTGGCTGATTTCAGAAGTTTCTGAAAATACTGCCTGAAATTAGGATAGACTTGATTTTTAATATTCCTGTGTATTTATTGAAAAAAAATTTACTTCCAAATCAAAAACTAGTTGCACTTGCTGGACTGTAGATACTAACAGCACATGGACTGCTGTTTTGGAATTCAGGTGCTTCCTTGTTCATGTATACATAGGAAGGGGAGCCAGTGCACTGGTGTACACTGCCCTGATCACTGAGGACTAAATGCATTGATCCTACACCTGGATCCCATAGTATGGATCTCTGCACCTGCTTTCAATATCCTTGATTCTGGTGAAGCTCCTACCAGGCTTGAGAAGCACATGAGACATGCACTGCTTAAATTGTTTGAAGTGTAGCAACCTGATGGACTACAACAAATACACAAATTTACAGTCAGAGACCCTTTGTGATGCTCTAATATCCATGTGTTGCCATTTAAAAGGTACATTTTCTTTCCTTGAATTATTTCATTTTCAGACTGATTTGATTCCAGTGGGACTCCTCATGTCAATAGCAACAAACAGCACTCTTGGTGAAGGGTGTTTTTAGAGAACTTATTCCTCTGTGTTATGTACTAAGTTATGATTAAAATGTATTTGATTACTCTATTATCCTTGTAGAGAAAATGCTCCATCAAGGAGTCTTTAAAACAGAAAAAAAAAACCAAAGTGGAAAATAAACTTTAAAAAGTGAATTTTTCTCTTGTTGAAGCAGGGGGCTAAATGAACAGATAGGAGATTGGATTTGGCACCTGAACTATTGTGGTGTAAATAAATAATAAGCATTCATTTGGAGGCCTGGCAAAATTCTGTTGACTGTTCTCAGTTTGCACTTCCTGGTGCACTGTTCTTTGAAATCATAAGCAGGAGAAGCTTCCCTGACTATAATGAAATAGCCTGTTGGTACTTTGGTGGATGACTTTTGTTTTGATTTTGGCTGGTTTTCAGTTTTTTGTGAAATGTTTTGGATGGTGATTCTATTGTTAAGGTTAAATATGACCATTGGAATTGCCATCCTTAAATTACATGTAATCTTTTGTAGACAGAAAGCCCAAAGTACATATTCTGGAGACAGTATATATTACCAGTTTAATCTTAAAATAGAGATTGAAAACAAGGGAGAAAATTACAGAAGAAGTATTTGAGTAGGTAAATTTCAAGGTTGTAGTTGACATGCAACAAACTATAAAACTTTCCTATAATAACGGAGTAGTTCTTTGCTTAGAAATATTTATTCACAGTCTGAAAATCAGGCTACTGCCTCCTTTCCCACTGAAACTTAAGTAGTAGCAATTCATAAGAGAGAGAAGTGCTCGTTATTCTGTTATTATAGGCCTGTTTTCCTCATGAATAAAGCTGCTATCATTTTTGCTAAAATATTGGCCACCGAACTGCAAATGATACTACTGAGAGAGAGGCAGTGATTCAGCAGATTTTTGGAAGGGTGGGAATTTATAAAAATTTAAGATTACTTTTTAGATTGCTTCACCATGCAGATATTATCAGAAAGAGGAAATTATGGTGACTTATAAGCCTAGTGACTTAGATATGCTTTGCAATTCCAAGGCACTTTTCTCTCTGGGCTGGAGAAGATTAAAAAAGGAGCTTATTTCCCATTTTGTCCATATGCTAGCACCTATGTGCTTTGCTCCTGTTGGAGAAAGCTGATCTCTGCACTGTGCTAATGACTTGTATGTGTGGAATGTGAACTATCATCATCTTTTATCCTCAGCTCCACAGGTGATTTCCACCAGCTCGGCCGCCTTATGAAAGCGTTTCCCTTAGTGTGGAGTAGGGAAGTAGGAGAGGGACCTTGGATCCAGCAACAAAAATATTGTAGCAGCCCAAAGAATAATCACAGAACCATAGAATGGTTTGGAAGGAGTCTGGAAAGGTCATCTATTTTCATTCCCCCTGCAGTGAGTAGGGACATCTTCAACTAGATCAGGTTCTCAGAGGCCCATCCAATCTGACCTTGAATGTTTCCAGGGATGGGCAATCCACCACCGCTCTGCACACCCTCTTCCAGTGTTTTGCCACCCACATTATAAAAACCACCTTTCTTTTATCTGATCTAAATCGACCCTATTTTAGTTTAAAACCATTACCCTTTGAGCTGTCACAACAGGCTGTGCTAAAAATAATGTTACAGTGTGGAATATAAAACACAGCTGAACTCGAAAGAAGTTTTGGTATTAGGTCTATTGCATCATAGCTGCTAGAAGACATGATCAGATTGATCTCCTTTTTTAAACTGGACTCTAGACTGGCAAGAAACGTTAAAAACCCCAGGGAACTATGGGGAAAACGATACATCCATATCTCAGATATGTTGTGGCTGTGCTAGGTTGTGCTGCTCCTGTTTTTCATGTCCCTGTTACGGACCTTTCTGTTATGTTTGTGTAACTCTTTGTGAAACCACACACAGGACAGATCAGGGAGCTGATCCAGGGCAGAATTTTCTCAGAAGGAAGGATTGCTTTTAGACCTCTGTGTGACTGAGGGAACACTTGTGTGATCACAGCAGACGGTCCAGTGCAGCACTGGAGGGAGGGAATGAAAAGCTCCTTAACCAGGACTGTCAGTTAAAGGAAAGGGACTGTGAAGGTTACAGTCCTGAATATGCTTGCAAGACATCACAACTGGTAGACTGATGTTACCGTGATCAGTAACATTTCAACAGAAAAACTGCTGGCGTTCCCAGCTCCCAGAAAATTTCCATATAGATCAATGAAGTGGGCAAAGGATGGGGAAAAGGGATGTCTATAATGGCTGCATTCATGTAGTGACTACTTCTCTTGCATAATGAAGAGTGTTATTAGTATTTTAAAACAGATGTACACAATGTCTACCTCTAGGTTAAGGATGAAAATGTAACTCCTGTATAGCTTGCATCTGATGTCAAGCAGGAAACTAGGAAAATGTTGAATGAGTGTTTATATTTGTTACTGTATAACTCTACTTTCAGAAAAAAATAAAATTTCAGAAATAATTTATGCATTAGGAAACTTTTGTTCTTTCAAGGCTGCAATAATGGAAGAGTACCCTCAGCATCTATTGCTTTGCCTTACTGCTTGTTTAAGAGACTTAGGTAACTCAAAATGTGTACACAAATTTGTAAATGAAGATACCTATTATGGAGATTACTTGAATAATGGATTCTAGCCTTGTGTTTTTAAAGGTACAGTATGATTAGGGATCAGTGACTGTAAGTGGCCCTTTTGATAATTTATGGTAACAGATTTGCATGGGATTCTCCAAACCAAAGCATGCTAGTGTTACTCTACATGCAGGATGCAAGAGGATTTTTTCATAGTGAAACTCCTAGACTTTGATTCCCCAGCTATTAAT
The DNA here is from genome assembly GCF_017639235.1 of Corvus kubaryi. Lineage (NCBI taxonomy): Eukaryota > Metazoa > Chordata > Aves > Passeriformes > Corvidae > Corvus > Corvus kubaryi. The sequence continues at coordinate 4,471,414 of NW_024581081.1, forward strand.
GTCATGTTTCCCCTGCGTGCGTGTACTTGAGGAGGAAGACTGTGAGTTGGAGGTGAACTGGTTGGAGGTCAACTGGTTATTAGCAAAAAAGATCTGAGAAATCTCTAGTGTAGACAAATGTCCCATGAAATTATCTGATTTTTAGTCTATACCAGAGAGAATAAATCATTTGTGTGACCATGCTGAGATACTGAGCCTGATCCTTGCTCTGTAAGGTAGCACACTGAGGTTGGTGGCCATCTGCTAACTCAGCTCTCAGACCTTGGTTTTGACTGCTCGATACCCTACATCTCCAAACTGCTCACTCGTTGCTGGGGACCTTGATTTCCCACTGGGGTTCCTAGAAGCTTGCTTTTGCACAAGCTTGCCAGTCACATAATATGTCTTCTGGTCTTTATGTTTGCTTTAGGCCTGCTCAGTGTTAATGTAATTGGACTGAAATAAAACCATTTGTGAAGTTAGAAGGCTTTTGTAATAACCCATATCACTCTTCTCCATTTTGTGAAGGAGACTCCCTAGGGTTCAAATGATCGGTCTTTCCTATGAATTCCTCATGGAGTGATGGACCTATCTTAAAGGCGAACCTTGTAACTGTTCAAAGGATTACTAGCACTGTAAGTGAGGCTGAGGATAAATGACATGTTAACTTCTTGTAAAGTTAGCCCACATGAGTCTAATAACTGCAGATGTGGTATGAGCCTTGCAAGTGACAGCCCCAGCTAGCAGCAGGCTGCTTCAAGTTCAGGTTTCAGGCTTCACTGGCAGGTAACATCACTCTAACTAAACTGACACATTTGAACTGCCTTTAAATATCTTATGATCTTGATTGCTTTTCAAGACTTCACATGTATACTTGTGGTAATTATTTGTAGCTTCACATAGCAAGAACTATGATGGGATTTTTCATAGGTGTCTAGTAAATCAGAAACTAACCTTCCTAACTGAAATTTGGTGAAGTTGAGAAGGTTTGTGCCTGTATTTCATGAGGTGCTACTGGACAATTCCTTTTGTAAAGTCATGGAGTTTATTTCTCTGAAACTGCCTTCTTCTAGTGTTTCAGATAAAAGCTTTTGATCTTGAACAGTCTCTGCAAGAGGTGACAGAGAGATATGAGAAAGAAAAGCAGAAGAGGAAGGCTCTACATAACAGCTTAGTTGTAAGTATGTTTAATAACAGAAAATTGGCTTATTTTGTTGAAATTATTCCCATAATTTCCTCACCAGTAAAAGTAAAGAATGTACTTCACATGGGTATATCACCTCCCCCAGCTGTCTATATATGATGTGTTTATTTGCTGAGGCACATTTGTCTTATAATAAACCCCACCCCTTTCTTTTTACACAAGATCTTCCAAATGCACTCATGTGACCTATTGCCCTAAGGAGTAGCATCTATTTTAAATAGTGGACAAAACTTGAGTTTCTTCATCCTCTTCTCTAAATTTGCAGCTTCTGAAATTGTTTTAAAATTCTTAAAATTATTAACTTGATATTGCAAAGTAGTCATCTTTTATTTTTCCAAATATCTCTAGCTGTAACCTGCTCAGCCATTAGTGATGGTTCATTTGGGATTAATTTTTTCCTATTTGTACTTTAAATTTACTCTTTCTCCCATCTTCACAAATGACTAGTTTTGGGTTTCCTGATTTAGGACCTGATTTTTAGAAACACAAGCCTCCTTCAAATAAAATTTTTAAAAGTTTTCCTACCTGGGATTATGAAGCTCTTCATTAAAAAGTACTTACCTTCTAAATTTTGCCTCGTTTCAGTTTACTGAAAGGATATTCCCCAGAGCAGTGGGGTATTAATTCCAGTGGTTAATAATCCTCATAGGCAAGCTGTGTTTAGTCACACAAAATGAGAAGAACTGATCACCAGCAAAAAGGAAGAGATAAACTGGTCTAAAATGGCCTACAGCAAAAAATCAGCTACTGGCTTTTTAATCATATAGGAACACAGTGGAGAGGAAAATATACAACATATTTTATATTCCACATCTTCCTCAGGACTGGTGGAAGAGAAATGGAGTGCGTAATGTTGTCTATTGAGTTAATACAGGTATCTGAAGAAGCTCAGGTAAGGAGGAAGGAGAAAAAAGAAGGGAAGGGAAAGATGGCTAAGAGGGGTTTTTTTTGTCCATGTGAACTGGAGAGGGCTATACAATTCCAGTGGTCTGGAGAGCTCATACTTCCTCAAATACTTTCTCCTACTTTACTAAGACAAATTACCTTGATTCTGTTTTGCTCCCCACAGAGTCTAGGGCTATGATGTGGTAAACACCTGCTTTCTTAAACATGTTCATGTCTGTTTGATAAATTTCAGTGTATTTATCCTCTCCAGTAACTTGTGTTAAAAGCAGCTTAATATTCTTATCCCAGGAACTGAGAGGAAATATCAGAGTCCACTGCAGGATTCGACCATTGCTACCTTTTGATGATGCTGCTGGACATTCAGTATCACAAGACAGGTAATCTGTTTTGGTTGTGTTAGATCCTACCTGACTCAAAATACAGAGAAAACAATAGTTATATTTATATGAGAACAACGGTGTCCTTGATTTTTTCTGGTTTTCTGTGTGTGGGGAGACAATATTGGTATCATAAAAACTAATTGCTGTTTTCTTTCTCCTGCTAAATTGGCTCTAGCCAATCTCATCCTCCTGTCTAAAAGTATGTTGACCTCAATAGAAAGCCATAGCTGTTCTGCCAAGCCAGGATTATCCTTGGCTTGGCAGAAGTAACACAGCTGCAATCAGTTTAGACTCTATTCACTATCCTATACAAATTCTGGGATGCAGTAATGTAACAGCTGCCAGAAGTCGTGGGTAGAGAAACACACTCAGCGTTACAATTGTTTTGTGATGCTATAGAACACATTGGCTGTCTGCACAAACATTGGTAATTCTATTTCAGTCTAATTTGGCTCTGCATACCTTATTTATAATACACTTACTGTAACTGACGTGTCAAAACATTCCAAGATCCAAAAGGAAAGAGGGATTAGATGCAAGTATCTGCTTAAAAAGCTGAATTCTCCATAGATGACTAACATGAAAGAAAATAGGGATTGAAGTGTATACAAAGAAAGAAAGAAAGAAGGGGAAAACTAGGTGGGTGGCTAGAAACCAGTAATGTTATCATTTGCTTTATCAGTAAATAGCTGATTTGGGGCTTTATTTTACTTTTACTGCCTGGTAATTTTAAAAGAGTACATTCAGTGTTTTAAAGTTTCAATTTTTGGCAAATCTTGCAAAAAAAAAAAAAAGAAAAAAAAAGATTGTTTTAATTAAAACAACGTCAAAAATAACAGACAAGGTATTTCAAGAAGCCTGAAGTTGACACTTGCATTAGCCTGTGCTTGGGATACCTGGGGAGGAACCCACTCCCTTTTTTTGTTGCCGTATGAAATAGTGCAATCAGGTGCTGACTTGCAGTGTAAAACAGGATGGACTGGGGTGAACAAATAATTGTCAAGAGTTCTTAAGGCAATAGAAAGTAATTTAAATAAAATTTATCTGTAAAGCTATGGACTGATTCTCCAAAAACTCTCACACATAAATAGATTTATACACCTCAGTAATCCCAGTCAGTGTTCGGACTAATCATGGATTCAAGATCAGGGATCTTGAAAAAGAGGGTGTTTTTTGCTTTAATGTTCTAAAGTGAAAGCTTCTTGTTACAAGCTCATGCAACAATCTCAAAATAATAGAATGGCTTGCATGTGAATTCTTCTTAATTTGGTTTGTTCTGAATGCCCTTTCTAAAGCAGATTATTTTGCTTGATTGCACTTTAATTTGTTTTTTATTCACAATTAACTGTGGTGTTAGTATGTACATAGGGTACAATAATAGTGGCAATTCTGAAAGGTACTCTTCAGACAATGTGTAGTTCACAGACACTTTAAACTTTGGTTTTCCTCAGCTAAGTGGAACACTTACGGTTTGAAAGGTACCTATTTTTCCCCTATTGGTGCTTTTTTCTTCCCTTACAGGCAAAGAAACTTTTCAGAAAAAGCGGCATATGCAGCTGATGATGTGAGTATTTGAGGGTGGAATTCAAAAGCACATTGGTAAATACTAGAAGAAGAAACAAGAGGGGCATGAGAATCATGAGTTTAAAAAAAACCCCAACAAGGTCAGGTGGTGCTCAGATTTGATTATCCATGGGTGCAATAGCAGGTGGTTTGTGCTATTTTCATCCTGACTCTTTGTAGGGGTAATAGCTTAGAGCTGCTGCTGGTGCAGCCATCCTTTGACTGGAGGTTGAATGTTTGCAGCAGTCAAACTGCTGCTGACTTCCTGCAGTCAGTCCCTTTGAGCCCCTTGTATGTGCTGTAGCTATTTCTAAAGTTATGTCAGGCTTTCTTCAGATTTTACTATTGCAACACAGCCAATGCATTAGGGCAGAAATATGATACCTCATGAAGCACAGCAGCCTCTGTGGTGCTGCAGTCAAGCATGTTAAAGTATCCTGGCTTAGATCCATCGGAGCAGGCATGGTCATTGAGGCTGCAAATCCAAATGACGTTCCAGCATTAATTGAGGCCATTACCAAGATATAAAATTTAAAAAGGCACAGTAGTGTGAGCTAAGGTCAAAGTATTAACTTGGATTTTAATTTTCTTAGCTCCCATAGTTCTTAGTTGGCTGCTCACTGTTACTTACATGGTGATGAGCCAAATTCTCTTTTATAGTGTAGTGCTTAAAATATTGCTGAAGTGACTGGAAGTATGTTATGCATTTAAATCTCCCAGATTATAGTTTCATTAGGCAGATATCACTTTCATAATGTGGATAATTATATATATCCATATCTATATCTGTATATATGTGCAATTAGGTAACTAATGGAGCACATGAAGAGATGAAGAAAGAGTAAATATGTCAGGAGATAAAAAACAGGGATCTGTAATGGCAGACATTGTATTCTGGATATCCTGACACATTTATTGTACTATAAAATGCTACAACCATTTCTGACCTGTTAAATTTTATTGCACAAGGATGAAATTTGCCAATATTTAGGTTTTGGATTATTTTGTATAGATATCTGATGTATTACAGTATCTATATGTTTACAGGCAAGGCTTGTCTGCTTGTTTATGCCAATTTATGAATTTTACTTTGTATGAAAGAGTGACCTTCAATATGCTAATCGTATGAAATATTTCAGGAATATAAATATAAGCACAGGCTTGATTGAGAAATGAAATTCGCAAAATATTAACTTCCTGGTTTTGGAAAACACAACATAGGCTTCAAATGTTTTATTGGTTTGCCTTGACATTTATTTAGTTAAAATACTTTCCAGTTTTGGTCAAATACCTGAAGTCTTTATGTTAGATTCTTAATATGAATTTATCTTTCTTTAAGAAAAAAATATTGTTGCAAGAATCCTTCTTACAAGAAACACTCAATTTAGACTAATCTTACAAAAGTAAAGGAAAAAAAATGTTTATTGCCTATTTATTTTGCTATTAACAACTGAAGCTGTTATGCTTGTGGCTACGATAAATGTGCAATTTTCAGATTAAAATATGGGGCTTGACTTGTTATTGAGCTTTTAGTTGCAACACAGTCAAAGATTATATTTCTGAAAACAACCATTTCCCAGACAATGATTTAAAGGAAATTTTAGATCAAGGTGAAGGAAGACTGTCTGTGGTAAAGGTGCTGAGTTTATTTGTTTTGCTTTTTAGATCATGACTGTCTCTCAAGATTTTTTTCCTGAAAATACTTTGTGTGTAACATAACCAGGCAGTTATTTGCCATGATTGTGTTAGAAAGCAGCACATTTGAGAACCAGATCCATGGAGACAACATGACTTCCATTTAGTCTTTGAGTGTTTTTTCTTTTGTTTGTTTAGAGATTCATATCATTCTTAAGACACATGATCTCTTTTCTGATCTTGCTCATCTTGTCTAGAAAATCATTATTCTGATTTTAAGTCTAAAGAAGGCTTAAAGTTTTACTAGATGTATGGAAAAGTATTTCCTTTCAGTTTTTGAGTTACTTGGAGATTTTTGAAGTTTTCTTTTTGCTGTCCTGTGCATGCTCAGCTCCTCAATATAACATTAACCTCTGTGTGAGTCTTTCTTCTGAAGCTTGTTGTGCAATAACTGTGGAGAGTGAGTACACGCCACACATCAGGTTGAACCACTCCACACGGATTAGGATACTGAGCAGTGCTGGTATTGTCAGTATCAGAGAAAATGAGCAGGTGAGGAGGTACTGAATGCACAGACTCTTCCTGGTGATGACAGCCCAAGGGGGAATGAGTGCGATCTGAAATACAGCCTAAACATGAGAAGAAGCTGTGAGGGTAGTCAAACACTGCACAGGTTGCCAAGAGAAGGTTTGGCTCTCCAAATATTAGAGATATTCAAAACCAGACTGGACGTGGTCATTACAAATGCTTATGTGAAACTTCTGCCTATTAACAGTCAATTCTTTTGTTTCTATGTTATGCAAATAGAGGTTTTTCTGTCTCGTTTCTCACCTTAGAGAAAGCTGGTTTACAAGTAAATTTGATATCTGAATCAGAAATGTGTTCCATCATTCTCTATCCTTTTCAGTTTTTTTCCTTTTCCCTTGCCCCAGAACCTGTTGATTACCAATCCTATTAGAATGTTGTGTCAGGCCATTTTGTAGCAGGGCTGTACTGACATCTGTTCTCAGCTAAATTTGCCAGTACTGGGGTGGGTAACATAGTTTTCATTCTGTAGAGTGTTTTGTCATCATTAGTTTGATATTGATACATTTCTTTTCTCCAGAAGTAGAAGTACTCGTAAACTCAAAGGAAGAAATTTGATGTTTATTAGCCTTTTGCATGCTGGACATACTGATATGTGATTATTATTTGCTCAGCTCTTTATAACTTCAGTCTGTGGCAATACTTACTTGAAGGCCACTAGTTCAGCACTCCAAGGCTACTTGTTGGAAGCACATTAGGAATTTCAGCACTCCCATCAAATGCAGTAATGTAACCACAGGTTAGTAAGCTAGAAAATCTCCTTGAATTGATGAAGTATTTTGTGTGCTGGAGAGCTTCCACCCAAATTGTTGAGCCCTCCCCCCATCTTTTTTCTTTGCTTTTCTCGGCAATTAAGCAACATTTGCCATGAGGAGCAGAAGAGCACAGAATTTGCTACAGAATCCACGTCAGACTGCTGTGATTGTACTCTGGTAATAGTTTAGAGAGCTGCTTACATATTTGTCAGACTTACAAAGTTATCATATAACTCATCTGGAAAGTAAATTCTACTCAAAACTCATGGAATTCTATGGATTGTGGTGGTGCAGCTCTTTCTCTTAGTTGTGGACTAGCATGTTATTTAATGAAATGCACATCTGCTTAGTTCTAGACATAGCTATGTATGAAATCAATCTGAAAAGGCACTTTTCAGTGCACTTTTACAGTGAAAATTTTCCCAACAATTAAAAAAAGAATTCTTCTTTGCAATTTTTTTGTGCCAGTGGTGGCAGCTGGGGAGCTTGTGTTTACTTGCCTATGACTTTCTAGGTACAAAGAAAGTTCAGGTAAGGGTTTGGATCTTTCTCTTGAACTTAAGTGCATGTTTTGTGTTGGTTGTTGTTTAATAACTTTAATGGGTTTTGAGAGCCTTTCTTACAGTTTTGCAAGTTCACTGCATTCTACAGGCTCTAAAGCCTTGTGTATTGGCGACTGCTGGAGAAGGGCCTTGGGCTTCCTGATCCTTAAAGCTGTCTCCTGATACAGAATTGATGCATATTTGCTTTTCTGTCTGTGCCTGTGATACTAACAGTCAGTAATTTGCTTTTTTCTCTTAGGAAACTGTCCTTGTCAAATGTAGCCGTCCTGGTCATGCCTCAGTAAACAAGACATTCCAGTTTGAGAGGTGGGTAGTCCTGTGTAGCAATCTGGAAATCTGAATTGCTGGAGGATTTGTATAGTGAAGACTAATTTTTTTAGTAGGCATTAGCTAGAGGGTAATGCTCTTTTTGGTTGGGTTTTTTGAGTGGTGGAGGTGGGGGGGAGAATTCTTGAGGTTTTTTTAGTGTGATAATTATATTCTTCCCAGGACAGAATAATCCATTTCAGGCAATAGATATCAGTTTTCCCTCTCAGCAAAGACTACTGATATGGCTAAGTTTAAACCTGTATAGAGACTTACATGACTCTTTTAACAATCTGAGTAGCTGTTGTGATCCTCACAACATGTTGCAAGGTAGCAGAATGTTTTAAAGGTAAGGAAGTGTTGTCTACCTTTGAGTACTTAAAGGGAGCTCATAAGAAAATGGGGCCAAACTTTTTAGTAGGGCCTGTTGCAATAGGAACAGAGGTAATGGTTTTAAACTGAAAGAGGGTCAACTGAGACTAGATATAAGGAAGAATATTTTCACTATGAATGTGGTGAAACACCGGAATAGGTTTCCCAGAGAGGGGCTAGATATCAGCTTCCTGGAAACATCTGAGGTCAGGTGGGATGGGACTCTGAGTAACCTGATCTAGTTGATGTCCCAGCTCATTGCAGGGGGATTGGACTAGGAGACCTTTAAAGGTTCATTAAAACCCAGACAATTCAGTGATTCTATGAATTGAGGTGGATTTCATGATTTCAGCATTAGACATAGAGCATGACTGCGGCAGGACCTGGACTGAGCACTAGTATGAGTTGATGTTCAACAGCCTGACCATAAGCAGCAAGGCAGAGCAGTGACATGGGAATCAGTTCTCCCCAAAGGAAAGGCTACAGTATGACTGCTTTCCATATTAGATGCTCAAAAATCCACAGAGACTAATCGGATTTTGAAAGCACCATGTGTGATAAGGGCTTTAATGGGACACCAGAGTCACTGACGGTTTCCGTCAGTGAGACAGAAAACTGCTGGGAGTCAGGCTGAAGGGTGCCTTCTGTTCTTTCGAAACAGGTGCTGACCTGGACCTCTGAAAAAAGGAGTATTCGTTCCTTTTAAATAGTACAGTGAGAACTCTGTAAACAGAGAAATACAAAATTTTACCCCAATGCCTCTTTCTAGTGCAAACTTTGCATCTATATATTGCAATGACTCAGGAGACTGCCTGCTCTGAACCATGCTCCAAAACCCTCTGGAAACGGAATACAAGAGGATGATTTTATGTTTCCATGCTTGAAGGCAAAACTTGATTTAAAGTCAGATGTACCCAATGTGAATTATCTGTCCTGGTTTAAACTTAATGTCTGAGCCTGTTCAGCCGAAAATCCTGTAGGTTTGCTAAACGTTATTAGTCATTGACCCTTTCCTCAAGGAGTCCTTCTAAAGTGCTGCAGTTTTCTACTCACAGGAGAATGGGGATTACTGTCCTGTAGGCCGTCAATCACCTGAAAAATCCTGAGATAATGCAGATCTTGGGAAAGCTTTACTGATCCCGTAGGTTATAGGAGTCCTTTGATTTGAGGCATATGAGATCTCTTAGGGTACAAGGCCCCCTCACATGTCTTTTAAGCTGCTCAAAGTAATTCTTTTCACTCTTCAGCTGTACCTAACCCAGCCATAACAGTTGAAGCAAACACAGAATAATGCTGGAATTCAACTCTGTAGAGCAGCACAGTTAATGGTATTGACACAGAACTCCAGAGGTGTTGTGATTTTGGAAACGTGGTGTAGATCCTGGTAATCAGGAAAAGGGTTAAAAAAATGTAAATCCCCCAAAGAATGCAGTTCTCCAGGAATGTTTTTCTAGTGTCCCAGTACAGCTATTTTTTTATAAACAGAAAAGCATATGGTTCTTATGAACTCTAAAATGTTTATTTTTTTAGCAACATTTTATGGAACTAATAAATGTCAAAATATTTGATTTCAGCTCAGGAAGAAAATTCCAGCTTTCAGCATGTTATGCTTTTATAATTTTATTGGCAAATCGTTAGCAAAATAAAAAGGAAGCTCAGAATTTTCAATGTGAGATTCACATTAATCATTACACAGGGACAAATCTATCCTTCTGGTAAAAATACATGGGGTTTTAGAAAGAGACTCTTTGGATTTGCAGCATCTTTCATGGTTTCAGAGAGCTGATGAAGTGGGTGTCCATGCTTCAGCCAAGGCTGTGGTTACAGTGTAGCATAAACTAGTTCAAGACTACTTTAAACCACTTTATTTCAGTATGGATAGCGTTTGAACCACAGCAGCTAAGTAGTGGCAGTAAAACCCCTTTAGGAAGCTGAGTAAATATTTGAGTAGTTACTGTAACATGGAAGCCAGTGCCTTTCCTCGGATCAGCTACTGGAGCCTGACCCTGACATGGCTGTACTGACACCAGCTGTGGCTGTTCTTGGAAGAAATGGCCTCATCTGCACTAGGGCTTAGGTGTGTGTCCAACCTGTGTTCGGGTTGGACGTCAGGAAGATTTTCTTCACAGAAAGGGTGCTTAAGCACTGGAAGGGACTGCCCAGGGAGGTGGTGGAGTCACCATCCCTGGAAGTGTTCAAGAAGTGACTGGAGGTGACACCTACTGCTATGGGTTAGTTGACAAGGTGGCGTTCAGTCAAAAGTTGGACTTGATGGCTCTGGAGGTCTTCTCCAAGCTAATTGATTCTGTGATTCTACTTTGCTGTGCAAATTAACTGCTAAGACTGATTGATTCTAGCCCGGGTTGTGTTTGGTTTTTTAGGCAACAAAAGTCATCAACTGTGAATGTTTTAATCTTTAAAATACCTAAGTATTTTTTTCTTTTTGCTTTTTTAAAATGTATGTAGTAGCTCTGAGATATTTTGATGTGTGAAGAAAAAGTATTTCAACACATACTGAGTTAGAGACCTCAGATGGAGGTTAAGATGGAGGACTGGGTGCTAATGAATATTTCATCAATTGCAGATGATAGATGAAGCAGAGAAGAGTGTTTGGAAGTGCTTTTGCTCTTTTATATTGACCTTGCAGATTTGATGTGCAAAGTTTACTGAAGCATATGCTCATGTGCATGCAAAGCAGGGACAGAGTATTCAGTGCCTGTGTCTTCCTGGTCCAAACTGTGCCACATCCCTGCATATTTGTTGGTTTCTCAGTGCACTATGATGGCACATCAGTGGAATAGCAACAAGCAGTATTTGTCTGTCAAGCCAGACAAGTGCTCCGTTTCTTATTAAAGAGAGTACATTTTCATGCAGCTTACAATTAGTCTGTGGAAAACGTTGCCACAGGATGTTGCTCCGGGCCAAGAATTCAGCAAGATGCAAAAAAAACCCTGAATGCTAATTCTAATAATATTTTTTTTGAAACAGAGATTCAACTCATATTTCAGTTTTGAGGCCAGTATACAACTTTTAAGGATTAGGATAAGGCACAGAGATGAATTATTGTGTCTCTGGCTACCATATTGTTTCTTGCTCCTTCCTCTGGCTGTTGTCAGGAAAAATGCTGAATTCAGTGCATTGGCTCCAATTCTGTATCCATTTATCAGTGATCCCTCTGTACAATCTTGTTTGTGGAGAGCATGAATACAAAAACTCTATTTGTGCAGTTTATAGAGTATAGCAGACAGATCATGGTCAGATATACAAAGAGGTTTGAGTAAATGCTGAAGAGCACGCTTTGTCTTCATTCAGTTAACCTTGTAGTATCCTGTACAGTCTCTGGGATGCTGTTGAGTGAAGTGTGCTGGTGTACTGTATACACAGAGAAGTGTCTATGCTTTGTAATGGTTATGCTACCAAAATTCCTGTTTCTAATTAGCCCTTTTGCTGTGAGCTATAAAGAACATATATCACCTTTTGGAAAACAGAGCTAGACCAAAAGAAAAAAAATCACCACAGAAAGATACCAGAAAAGGAAACCTTTTCAAAAGATAAGCATTCATACCTCAAGTATTTAACTGTGGGTAATGACATTCATGTTTTAGATTCTCTTCATCTTGTATAAACATGGGTGCTGCAGGCTGTAATCTTGGGGAGGATACATTTTTGGTGTGCTGCAGAAGAAATGAACAAGTTAGGATATCCACGTTTTATGATCAGAATTTCCTCTCCTGGATGATTTCCTGTTTTCAGGTCTTGATTTTATGTTGTACAAACCTGAAAGGGTTGGAGGAAAGATTTCTTTGAAGATAACGGTTGTTTGGTTTTTTTTCTCCTTGCATTCAAAAAACATATGGAGTTGTTTCAGACATCATTTTAGCCCAAGTATTGAACTGTTATTGCTCTTTTCTAAGAGGTGGAATAACTCATGCAATTTACTTGTCTTCCATTCTGTTTAAAAATAGGCCTGCACTCCACATCATTATGTAAAAGAAAGTCTTCCCTTGAGTGAGAAGTGTTGATTTCAGAGTAGGTAGTTCATCAGGGGTGGGGGTGGAAGTACCTTTGGTTGACAGTGCATCCTTAAACATGCCTTCAGGAGCATTCTGATTTCTGCTTTGCCACTGAGTCTTCTGAGACAAGTCCTCAGCAAGTTTGCAGCCTCCATGCCTCTTTTTTTCCCCCCTGAACTTTACCCACATCTAAAGGGCAGTACGACTTGACTGACCACCATCTTCTATAACGTGATACAAAGGAGGTCCAGGCAGCAGGGCTATTTCACATTCTAGTAGGTGGGAAAAAGTAATAGGGATCCAGTACAGCCTAAAAAAGGACTCTGTGGCCAGAGAGGCAGGCAGGAGGTTTAGGATGAGGTCAGAAATCCACAAGTGTACACCTATGGGTTGTTCGCTCCAAAACACAACAACAGCTGCTCCCAAAATGTTAGTGAGAACTTCGGAGTTCTAATTTTCAGTTCTCTTGACACAGAAATGTCAGCAGGTCCCAAGTTTCATGTCACTGGCCTACAGTTTCTATAGTCTGTGTTCTTGTGACAACATTTTTATTTTTTCTTTGGTTAATCATTGCACTTTGTTCCTCAGAGTTTACAATGATTTAGAGTCTCAAGATGCAGTATTTGCAGATGTGGCCCCTTTGCTAACATCTCTCCTGGATGGGTAAGTTAAAAGGTTGCAATAAGAAAGCTAGAGCTGAACGTACTGAAATCTATCAGTTAAAAAAAACCCACTTAATAGTGGTGATCTAGTCAAGTTTTGTGGCTTTGCAGTTCCATTTTCCTGTTTTCTTTCTACTCAGCCCCAAGTAAATGTTGTTTCCCTGTATAAACAGTGAAAAAATGGTTTGCAAAATTTAGCAGAGGAGACAAATTTGTAAAAATAAAAAAAACCCAGTTTTTTCCTCTGATCTTCTGTTGAACTGATGCTTCTAATGGAGGATGTTGTCTCTTTTTCTTCATATTCTTGTAGGTTATGTTTTGTAACTTTTGCAGACATTGTATGATACATCTTTTCCAACAGTGTGTTCACTGTGAACACTGTGTTTAATGCAAAAGGCTGTCCTGGTTTTGTGTCCAGCACAGGCCATAGGAGGTGGTGGGATCAATTCCTGGTTGAACCAGAACTGAGCATTCTCAGTCATTCTACTGCTCCTTCAGGCACTGGGGTAAAACTGAATTCTGGTTTGAATACAAAACTGATCAGTAACAAGCACTAACAAATACATGAAATTACTTCTAGCTACTGAAGCTCATAAAGTGTGATTTTTCATAAGTCCTGAGCCAACTTAAGCTACTCTTGCAAAGAAGCTTTGAAGTGCATATTGTTATAATCCTTGAGGCTTGAACTGAGATTTATACATAACTTCCTTTCTGCTCCTTTTTCATCCCTGTTCCAATACCACTTAATTATATGGTAGGGCTGTCATGGACCTTTCCCTCCCTGTAGAGGAAAAGACAGTCCCTTTCCATCCACAGTGGCATAGTTGAACAGTGGCAATCCTTGTTCCCAGAAGCTTGTGCACTGAAGTTTCCAAGGCTCCTTTTCTTAAAAGCGTCCTAGAAGAGGTATCTAAAGATTCTGTGAATATTGGGAATTCCTTATGCCACAGAGGGGCCCCCAAGGGCTCCCTGGCTGAGGGAAGTCATAGATTGCATTGTTCTTGTTTACCAGTGATAAGTAACCACAGTTTCTTTAGCTGAGCAATCTAGGGACCACTAGGTTGCAGGATTTTAAAGAAGTCTTTATACTACTGCTTTCTCTCCCTACTTTTTCTTTTGCAACGATAATTTTGCCTTGGTTCAATACATCCTTAAGTGTCTTCAGACCTATGTGATCTGTACCTTGATCTGCTGTACTTCCCACTCCTAATTTTTAGGTGGGGAGAATCCTGTCCTAAAAGCTAAGATTTTTGTATTCAGTTAGGAAATGTTCTGTTATTGAAAACAAGACCTGTCTTGTTCTTCCAGAAGTGCTGTTTAAACAGAAGCAGATTCTCAGGAAAGGCAAGTCTGTGCATTTGAGCACAGCAGCCTTCCCACTGTAAATGGGAAACAGACATGCTTAGTCTGAACATTGAACCTCTTTGCTGCTCCTGATTGTTTTAGTCTTGGTTCCAAAGTGGTCTGTAACAACTTCTAGCTTGAGTAGAAGGGAGTGTTCTCTCCTTTTCCTTATTTTTTTCTATGTTTTTCTTTCTTAATGGATTGTTTCATTTTTCAGTATAAATATGCAGGAAGAAAAGATTGTTTCATATGTAAAACAGACAAAGTATAGCAGGTTTCAAAGTTTACCGTGAGCCATACAGGGCCAACAAGGAGTAAGATAACTTTTCTTTTCTTTACAGCGTTGAAGAATCCAACTTGTTTGTTTAAAGAATAAATTTCTGCTTCTTTCATTTCCTTTAACAGTGTTCTCTCCTAGGGGTCACTTTGCTAGAGTGAACACCTGCACTCTTTTCTGGAGAGAAGTGCTACAACACTATTGGTATTTTTGCTTGATGATGAGAACTTTTCTAAGCAAGAATATAACTGTTACATATAATAATAAACAAAGTGGGGAAGGAAGAATAGCAGGGCACAGGGGTGAATCATAGTCAAAAATCTTCAGACTTCTCTATTTGAAATCTTTATGCTGGAGCTAGAACACCAATGAAGTAAACTATAATAAATAACTATTATTATATGGGTAAATATAAAGTAATCTGCTTCTTGTCTTCCTATTGAATTCCCCAACAATTCATTATCTCCCATACCTACTTAGATATGATACTGCTTTGGCCAGTTTTAGCTCATTTGGGCTGACTGAAACACTGTTTTGGCTTTGGCAGAGAAGTTACCACTGACTGATACCTGATTTGCATCTCTGTCTTCAATGTTACAATCCTCTGCCCACTTAACTTCTAATCATATCATCTGCATCTTGTCAGAACTATTTTGTCCAGGATTCTTCCTGTCTTACAGCAAGCAGCAATTAAGGAAAATTTGAATAGCTCGACTATAGGAAATTCCTTTAGGAGAGACTTTTAAGAAGACTAATTCTGTTTTTCCCAAGGAAAATGACCACTTGCAAACATCTGGCTCCCTTTTTGGTTCCAAAGATCTGTTTAACTTTGAAATAGGGCTAGAAGTCTCAGTAAGGTACAGGCTGGCCAGGCGGTGTGCATGAGGGGTGGAACTGTGAAAATTACTCATTGTTAGTCTAGCTAAAAACTACCAAAATTAGCATGAGCTTTTCTACTGAGTTATGTCAGCAGTGAATATTTCAAGAAATCCCTCATTTCAGATTTACAGCCCTAATTTCTATCACATTTCCTTTTACTGTAGTGCTCTTTGTTTTCAGTTATCTCCTTTACTTCATCAGATCTATGACTAGACTTCTGTTCTATACTCTGCAGTTCATGCTAAAATCTGGAGGGACCTTACTATAGATTCATTGACTGCAACTTTGACTTCACATTCCCAGAAAGGGTACTCGGGTATTTTCCATGTGGCTTATCAGCCCACATTTGTTTCTAACAAGGAAAGTTTTCAAAATAATCCTCCTGAAATAACTGCTTCTAGGCATGTTTAATATGCAAAAAATCACTGAAATGCCATATAAGTATTTCATTACTTGAAACTGTACATTTAAAATAATTAGATGAGGGGTCTTCATTGAAATATGCTGGTATGGGATTGAAACTACATTTTTGATACGAGGAAAAACATCAGATAATCAAAAGCAGCTTTTTCAGGTCTGCCCACAGCAGAGGTAGTTTAGGCTGTGAAATTTTATTCTCTGGCAGGAGGAGCAAGCCCATTCTTGCAGCTCTCTAGTAGAGCAGATGTTTCTGCAAACTGGGAAGCACTCCTCGTGCATGAAGGTTCTGCTAATGTCGTATCTCCGAACAAACAAGATAGTCCAGGGATAGGACAGTCCTATCAGCATAACTGCATGTCTTCCAAGGGTTTTGCTGGCACAGTACTGTGGTCAACATCGAGGTGCTGGCAGGGGCAGCAGAGCAGGCACAGCCAAGAAGGGGCAAAACTTCAGCTGCACAACACAGTGTTGGTCCTCCATACAAAGCAGTACTGTGGCTGGATGTGTCTGTGTCCAACCACTTATTTTGCTTAAGATGTTGACTTTGATCTGATTGTGTTAGTAACACACTTTCTAAATAGGATTCATACGTCTCAGTTCAGATCCCTGTGGCACAGACCACAACAGTGCTCACAGCTGTGAACAATTCTTTTTCTGTTATTATTTTCAGCGCAGTGAAAGAGGCTTTTTCAGAGTTCTGTTCATTAGACATATTTACTTGTCTGCTTCAGAAGATGATGTTTCACAGGTTCCTGTTCCTCTGCACTGACACTGTACATTTTCATTTTCTACTTGTCCTTATCAGAGCAGTTCCTGCCACCTTTGTTGCAGAGTAGTCGTTGTGTGCATGCTCATTCTGAACTGGTGCTGTTGGTTTAAAATTTGTGCCCCCTATTCTTAGGGGGCTGTCTTCTCTGACTGAAGGCTATGACTGATGAGCCTGCCTGAAAAAGGCTATGAGAGATGAAGAGTTCCCAGCTGTTAAGATACAAGTGCAGTGGGGTTTGCAGCACAGCACTGTAACACAAATCAAGCCCATCAATGGTTTACTTTAAAATGCTATACTGTAAACTGCAGTGTTTCAGGAGCTGATTAACAAGCAGCTCAGTAGTGCACAAGCTGGAAGTTGGGCAGGCGAGGAGGTCTAACAGCATCAGTCATTCCAAGCTAAGGATCCCTTAAACGTCTTCTTAGAAGCATCCCTTCAACTCTGCTTAAAAAATAAAATCTGTTTAGGTCATGTTATGAACAGTAATTACTGTCAGACTTTGAGACCTGCAGAAAGAAATCAGGGGCAGTGTATTTATTTTCTTGTTTAAGTTTGTGTTCCCAAATTGTTTGGAGTTTGACTTGCCACCTAACAGACACATTTGGTAATGGTAAAATATATTACAGCACTTCTGTTTTTCAGGTACAATGTGTGTATCATGGCTTATGGGCAAACGGGAAGTGGGAAGACATACACAATGTTGGGACCACAGTTAGAGGGGAACTTAGCATTCTCCATAGAAGAGGAATCAGAACTTGGAATTATTCCCCGAGCTACCCAAGAAGTGTTCAGGTAAAAATGAAGTAAAGGTTTGCTGTCAGTGGCAGTCACTTTAAACTGTATAGAAAGGGTGAAATAATGTTTGTAATGTATTTATCATTATAGATTTCAGCTTCACAATGGTTAATATTTTTAGCTTCTCTGACTACCATTTGATATTTGAGGCTTTATACAGGTTTCTAGTCTTTCTCCTGCTTAATCTGATTTTCTAAGACAATAAGATTATGCAGTTTTACTGTGTGTTATCTGTCCATCTGGCTTTCAGACTCTTAATTAAACTTTTGAAAATATTTTAACCATAGTTGTGGGAGTCCAAAAGACTATTAAGTTCCTAAAAGTTTTGTGAGAATTGACAATTGGAATACATGAAGAAGATTTAAATTAGAAGCCAGTCCCAAGGAAGAACAATAGTAGAATTTTTAACTACAGTCTGTTCTTGTTTTAAGAGTTCTTAGATTTTTATAGTTGAACCTAATACAGGATTGAACTGATATGCTCCTATGTTACAGTAGAAGAGCCATTAGAAGTTTTTCCAGCTAAGCCTGTTTCTTTTGGAGAAGGGTATAAGATAAATCAAAGAACCAATTTTGTATGAGAATAACTAACTAATGTCTAACTCTGAATACTCTCCTGAATAGAGAAGCCCTTAATTTGTGGGTTTTCTGAGGCTGTGAACAGATAACTTCTTACAGATATAGTTTGCCATCTCTGTCTGTTCACTGCTTGCACTCTGCCAGATTTTATACTCGGAGTTCTGAGTGCAATAACTGCCAGCAGAGAAATGGTATAAAAAAAATCATGAGGTGGGAGGCTAGTGGAAAAAAAACAAGCTGGCACAGCTGTTTGGGAAATTAAATTCTATTTACTTCTTCATGTATAAATAAACTGTATATTCTGATTCTTCAAGTTAACATTAACATATGGATGAGGCAAATCCATGGCTGCAGATACTTAGTAAACACTTTATCAGATTGTAATTATATTACAATTAAATAATAGATCTCTATTTACAGATTGTTCATTTGGGGTTGGACTTCAACATTTTTGGGCTTTCTTCAATTTTTTTTCTTTTTTTTTTTTTTATTTGCCAGGCTTATTTCAGAAAAGCCCCAAGGAAGTTACTGGGTTGAGGTTTCTGTTGTAGAAGTGTATAATAATGAAATTTTTGATCTTCTGGCCAAAGACAGTTATGGAAAAGCATTTGGCATCAAACGTGATGTTGTCACAACCAGAGAAGGGAAGAGCGATGTGCCATTGCTGACGCACGAGTAAGTACATGGCTTGTTCCTACCATTGGTGTTAATGCCATGAAGAGCTGTCACAAAGCTGCATTATTGGCACCAGATTGCTTCTAAATAATGAGTTCTTACCATATGTAAAAGAACAGCTCTGTTTCTGTTAGCTCAGTCTATTAGATTGCTGTTGGCTGCAAATGTCAAAATACTTCCCAGAAATAACTGTACAATTACTTTGCATTATACTCCTGTTTTAAGGAGTATAATGTGCCTTTCACTCAGAATGCCTGAAGATTGCTGCATATTTTGTTGTTGCTGGATCTAGGGCATCTTGTCAGCTGTAGAAGAAGAAGAGATAATCCAGTCACAAAGCACTTTCCATCCAGTCTTACTGAATTATAAAATTTACAGATTATAATAGAAATTTATGTACCAGTTGCAAATTTTTAAGCAGCTGTAGGGTTTTAGCTCTCCCTTTATGGGTTAGAGTTAAAAAAATTATAATAAGATTTTAAGTGATCTTTTAATACAAATACTCATCTTAATATTGCTTAATATTCTGTTTTCATAACTGGAGGTGTTAAAGCTGGATTTGTTGTGTTGGCATTTGAACTTGTAGGTCTTGAAAATTGAGGTTCTTCAAACTAAAACCTAAGAAGCAGCAAAGCTTCTCACCATTCACTTTTAAGATGTACCTTCCCAGCATCGGTGCATGCCAGGTTTGATCCTTATTTACACAACTTGACAGTGTAGGAAGAGGTAGGGTATTTAAGGCTACAGCTATACTTTAATGCCTTCTTTTACTTACTAAGCATTACAAAGACTTGTTCTAGTACTCATGGGAATGATTCTTGGCATTATGTAAGTGTGGCATATAAAGCAGATGTACAGTGCTTTCTTGTTATATATAAAAAGCTTACCTGGGTAGTTAGGTGTTAAAAATCATGTGTTCATAAAATTTCATCCATTAGCACAAGAGAATCTGTTTCAGATGCTTCATTTTAGTAATGGCTATCACAGAATGTCCTGAGTGGGAAGGGGCTCACAAATCGTAGAGTCCAACTCATAGCCCTGCACAGAACAGCCCCAAGAATCACATTCCAGTATCTGGCCACCCCCTGGGTAAAGAACCTTGTCCTAATATCCAGTGTAAACCTCCCCTGATACAACTTGAGGCTGTTCCCCCAGGTCACCAAAGAGAAGAGATGGGTTCCTGCACCTCTGCTTCCCCTCACAAGGAAGTTGTAGCTGCAGTGAGGTCTCCCCTCAGTCTCCTCCAGGCTGAATAAACCAAGTGACCTCAACTTCTGCTCACATGGCTTCCCCTCTAGGCCTTTCACCATTTTTGTGGCCTTTATTCAGGTCTTACACTAGTAGAATCAGCATTAGCTAGGAAAAAAAAAAAAAAATGGGACTAGCAGTACAAGTGGTACCAGAATCGTGATGGTACCCAGTGGAATTAAACTGGACATCTCTCTATGAGTACCCAGCATGAGAACAGATTCCAGAAGGGAGCATGTGCATTATCGAGATGTCTAAAAACATTAAAAAGTGTCCTGCTCCTTGAGTAAATAATGTTTATGAAAAGGAACATCTTGCTCTATTGAAATGTTTAGAAGAGCATTAGAGTTTTCTATGTTTCTGGAGAAAAGTGATGTTTTTCTTCACTTCTCTATAATAATTCTTGTCATGGTCTAATCTCTACTTTTCCAATGGGAATTAGCAGTCAGATATGAAATGTATCCCATGCCAATTAAAATAAAATGCAGCCTCAGTGGAAATAATTTTGTCCTGTGGGACTTAGTCACATAAGCTGACCAATAGTTTGTTTATCTGGGGTTAATGCTATTCCCAGCAAGCCTTGATAAAAATACAAGAATGTACTGGAGGATTGTGCAAACATACTTTTATTCTACCTAGTGATACACATTTATTGATTTGTACTTTCTAGCAATTTAATTGCTCATAGAAAAGTGGGAGCCCAGAGAAATTGTCAAGTGGTTTTCTTCATTGTAGGAGCTACAGAACTTCTTTCTTTCTATGAAATAATAAGCACTGCAATATTCTTGGAAGGATTAACAAACATTTGTATCTAGGGTATGCCTGCTCTTTGGTCTTGAGGTTAAATACAATTTCCATAGAAATTCTGCAAGCTTGATTGCACTCTGCATGCTCCATAAGAACATGGAATGTATGAAAAATGACTGGAACTTAAAGTGATGAATCCTCTTGCCCTTTCTGTCTGTATTATGCTGACTGGTGGGTTTCTCTGTCTCTATTCTTGTATTTCCCCAACTGTGACTCTACTCCAACTTTTAGTATCTAGCTAAGGCTCTGCTGTCAAGGGAATGAAAAACTCCTGAAAAGGCTGGGAGCAGAACGTAACCTGTGTGTGCTGAATCTTTCTTGGAGGAGCTAATTTTTTACTTTGACTAGACAGGAAAGGAGCCACACAACTTAGAAAATGAAGATGGGTGCATGTAGTGTAGGCATGATGGAAGTTGAACTTTCCCTGTTTCATCAGAACCTCCAAGTAGTTTTTAATTATGGTATTTCAGTAACTAAGATGCTGGCCTGGCATAATTTTATTCCTGAAAAGTGCCTGTTCCACTTCCCAAGGGAGCTTTGCATAGCTAGTGGGTGACCCATCTCTTTTCATAGGTTTTGGGGAAGGGAGAGGTGAGAAGCAGCAGGACTTGTGCCATAGAGACAAAAAAAAATGAGCTGCAATAAGGTTTCATGTGTCCTTCTAGTCCTTCTAGTTAATAAAATGGCTGCTCTGTTTATTTCTGTAAATTTTAATTTATGGCGTAGGAACCTGGCGCCTTGAACTAAAACTCTTAAAAGCCACTTATCTCAGTCGGTTAATACTAAATTCTAATGCAAATATAAATAAAAATATGGACTTGTATCTCAATTACAATGCAAGCAGCGAAAAAAGTCCAATTCATAAACAAGTTATATTAATAATTACACAGAAAGGTTAATAAGAAAAAACAAACCCAAACAAAGTAAGGGAACCATTGAATGAGGCCACCCAGCTGCCCAAAATCTAAAGTAAACAGCTCGTGCTTTGAATAAAAACACATCCTCATTTATGATAATATTTCATCTAGAATATATTGGCCTGCTGGGTCTTATTGGCTTCTCCATATATCCATTAAAGTACAGTAGTCTCTTTCCTGCTAACATGTTCATCTTACTGAATCACAAAAACCTCAGTCTCTTTCTTCTTTTATAGCTTGGTTGACTTTGGAGAACTTTCAGCATCAAATTTTTAATGTAACCACAACAGGGCTTCTCTTTGTAGAATCTGGTCCTGGAACGTGCAGCACACAGAGCACGATGCAGTCGTAGAGATTATACGAAAATATTATTTCTGTCAGTCCTGCTGGGGAGCTACTGTGCCAAGGTTGCCACACTGGGTTGGGGATGTTGCTTGTCTTCAAAGCCAGCTGCAGCTTCCCAGTGTAGGTGACCAGCACTGGCAGCACACCCTGAGCCCTGTCTTAGTTGGCAAATGTAGGGATGGGGCAGCAGCTTGGAGCATTGACCCTTTGCCAGCTCCCAGCAGCAGTTTGCAAAAGCTGACAGCCTGGTGCTGCATCCTAGCCAAGGCTGCTTCCCTGTCAGGCCTTCCAGTCCTGGCTGACTAGCCACTGGAAGATGCAGTTCAAGACTTGGGAAGGCAGGATGTGTGAGGCAATAGTCAGATCACCCCAGTGTGAGGCTTTGACTGTAGGAACTAGAGCCACTGGTTCTCTGCTGGCACCAGGTCAGACAAGCAGGAGACATCCCCAGTGGGTGCCGGAAGCAGCGGTGTCACAGTGGAGGCCGGCATGTGTGGCTCAGGATTGATTGGGGAAGTCTGTAGTGATTGTTTACCTCACGCAGCCCTGGATACACAGGGAACTGCGCTGAGGTGGCCGCTTCTCCTCAGTGCCTACAGATATGGTGTGGCCAAATGCTTTTCTGTTCTTCAGATGCCCTTGCTCTGGTTTTCGAGGAAATTGTTTTAGTTGAGTGTAGTTTGTTTTCTTTTGTTCTTCTGTCTCCAAACTCTTCAAGTATGGCTCTTAGCATAAAATAAGCTTTTGCCCAGTGTGACTTTTACTGAAATCAGCCAAATCTAAGTCATAAAGACCTTGCCTAAACACATGCTTGTTTTTGCTGACTGCAGCATTGTGGAACCAAGCCTGAGGCCTGTCATGAGAGTTATTAATGGTTGTGCTGTTACAGAGCATTCAGTGACCAGGCTATGATACGCAGTCGTCATTTATAGCCCCACTTAAAAACAATTATTTAGGTGTTCTACCTTCAGTGATTATTGAAGATGGCAATACTGAAAGAAGAGGGTAGGCACTCTTATCTCATTTGTTTTAAACATTGCAAACCTAGGGAAAATCTTTACCTAACCAGTTTATTTCATTTTCTGTGTTTAGTTCACTGTGTGCGTTAGGTCTTTGCCCTTTGATTGATCATATTTGCAGCACTTCCTTTAACAGGAAAACAGATAATATGAGATAAATGGTCCATAGAAACTTACGTCTATCTATTCTGACACTGTGCTCATTGAACAGTGGAACTGAACTTTTTTCCAAGGATTCTGGATTTAATTCCAAATGTGAAATATGACTTCCAGAGGCCTAGAGAATTTTTGGGGGGTTTTGCCTAATTCTGTACCTAAGAAAATGAGCTACCTTAGCATAAATTGGACAAATCCACTTCTGTAAGACCAGAGATTCCAGCAGTGTCTTAACCTGTGTCTTTTCTTCCAAAGTGTGGAGATGCAGAAATTTCCATTGCCTCAAGAGCTGAGCTACAGTACCTCTGGACCTGCAAGGCTGGCAGGCCACTTCTGCAGCACTTTCAGGCTGCATCACAGCTTTTGTCTTGAATTTTCATCTTTATCCCACCTGAAAAAGTCAAAATACAGTTGTTTGTGCAGCTCAAAACTGAGAGTAGTATAAGGAGAAGAGCAGGGAAGTGGAAGTGCTGAGATTCTCATTCAAGTTGTCAGCTTTCTTGTGTGATTTTTCCTTCAAGTCAGTTAAATATCCTTTCTGTTTCTTTACTTCTTAGGACTGTTAAAAATGCATCGGAATTTTTGCATCTAGTCAATAAAGGCCTACAGCTGAGAGTCACGCACCCAACACTGGTGCATGCCCATTCCTCTCGTTCTCATCTGGTAGTGACATTGACCATAACCACAGTTGTCTTTGGAGATAACTTTGGTAAGTAGAATGTTACTAAAATACATCTAGAGCCAATTGTTTTTAGAAAAACAGTCTGTGGACTGGGAGATCTTCCTGTTGCTTTTTCTTCCTTTTTCCAATGTTTGATACATTCCCTCAGTTCTTTTCCATTTTTCTAACTTCTTCGTATCTCCTTAAATAACAGACCATTTTCATGTTTGAATGCTGCTTTCAGTTTCATAAAATCTTAGCACTTTTCTTTATATGTCTTGACTTAGAGTTGTTGAAGTTTTATTGCATGAGGCAACTAATAAATAATGTTTTCAGAAAGTCATAAGGTATAAGATAGTAAAGATCTTGGTAAGATAGGTACTCAAAGTAGTTAAATTACTTAGAATTACTAATTACATGTCGTATAAAGTTTGTGGTTAAGCTAACCATAATTTTAGAGATCATCATATGCTTTTGGGTGAGAAAGAATTAAATTTTTTTACCCTCTGCCTTGCAAAAATGTCCATCAAATTCAGAATCCTTTCAACTGTTAATAATAGGCTACTGTATGAAAGGACAAAATACTTGTCTAATTTACTATGGAAATATTGATATTTCTACTTTTCACTACTACACCAAGACTTACCAGTTTATTGGTTGAGGAACAACTTCCTTTTGGGACTCTGGGGGGAACTTTGTTTTCTTTTGCTCATGTTATAATTTCAGGCTCTCTGTTTGAGTGGTGGGCCCATCTCCTTCATACTCTGTAACAACAATGTGATTTTAGAAAGTGGGAAATATTTAACATTTTTTTACCTTAGATTGCTATCAGAAATTAAACCAACTGTATCAGCAAAGCAGAACAAACAGTGCCCTCACTTACCTATGGGCCTTGCCAAAAGACACAGTTACTTCACAAATTGCAGCTCCAGCATTCCTGATGTTAACTCGCTCCAGATTCTCGTCAATTAGACTGATGGTACTTTTCTACACTCAGAGTTTGCACCATTAGCACAGCAGCCATCTTGTCTAGTCCAGAATTCCCTTTGCCACTTCAAAGGGTAGCCACCCCACTGTGCCGGTTGCCTGGCAGCAAAGCTCCACAGAAATGTCTAATTGTTGTTGAATGCAGACTCTGGCTTTTGACTCACAGCACATGGATGAAGATGTGCATTGTAAGGGAACAGAGCAGCACTGCAGTTGGGACCTCACTGCAGCAGTGTGTGACAGTGCAGCCTGCCTTGTTTAAAAGAAAAGGATCCTGATTTAAAAGCTAGGTGCCATTGTTGACATCAGATACCTAAGATATCATCAGATATCTAAGCCACTAAATAAAAAGTTCTAAACTCTGTGATGAGTTCTTCACCTTAAGCCAGGGTTGACAAGCCAGCACTTTTCCAGGTTTGATTAAGGTAGCATTTTGATCAGAATTATCTCTTGTTTAAGGAGAGCTGTTTCTTAATTTCATTGTCTAAAACTGAAGAGGAGTGAGAACACTTGGTTTGAGACTTTATAGCCTGAAGCCATTTATTCTGTGTAAACCAACACAGCAGCTCTGCCTACACTGCGAAGAGCTGGCTCATGATTTAGCAGCAGCTTACTTGGAGAAGTACAGAGCTCTGCAACGCAAGTCAGTCTTCTCCTTAGTCAAGTTTTGCAGTTGGAAACTTGCTACTATTCCAACTAGAACTCTTTAAGCACTGAAGGAAATCTGCTGTCTCTATGACTTGTAGCAGAATATGTGCCTCTTATTCTTTCATGTCTTTCAGAGGGTGAAAGAAAGAGATAGATGAAAACCAAAACATAAGAAAAAAACAAAACTGCTTTGGGAAATCCATTTTACATATATTCCTGCTAAGCTAATGTGAAAGCAGCTTTCCCAGAGAATCTTTATCTTCCTTCCCAGCACAGAGAAAGCCAGATGCTTCTGCTAAGGAAGAGGAAGGATATTAGTAGGTAACCAACCTGAAGAAGTGGGAATAATACTATTGAGGCTGATAGCTCATCAGGTGGAGATCTTGCAGCGGGATATGAGGGCTGAAGGAAGTCTAAGGGGAACAGCAGCAAAGGACAAAATAGAAGAGGCAGGACGGAGATTTTTTTTTTTTTCCCAGAGCACCAGCAGGTGATATTTCAAATACATAGAACCAGATTTCAGAGCCTACTGCTCCCAAACATCTGAAATCTGCAACTCTAGACTTTGGTTGCAATCAGTCTAAAAATTTGAAAAAAGCCTCTTTAAAGTCCTTACTGGACTCCCATTTCTTGTTTTCCACATGGATATGTGAACAATAGGGATATTGGATACAACACAATCTACACCAAAACTTGTTACCAACTGGTACAATAAGTTTGATGAGTAAAACCTTAGATAAAAAGAAAAAGTAATTTAGAAAAAGTCATGCCTGTGGCATGGATTCTGACTTGTATATTGCTTTTGTTAGAATTGCCTGAAGCAGCAGATACTGTACATCCCCTATTGATGCCCCATTATTTTTCCCATCTCAATTATCAGTGTCAGTGAGAAGCTCTTGTTTTTTTCCATTAACCAGGTACTTTATGGGAAGATGAACAAACCAGTCAGAGACTAACTAAAGAGTCTTCCTGCACTTTTCTACAAAGAATGAGAGACAATAAATCCACCTCTTCTTCCAGACCCTCTTCTCCAGTGCAATTTGAAGCAACTGAGAAAATGAAGCAAGTCAAAACAAGACTGCAGCTGGTGGATCTGGCTGGGAGCGAGTGTGTCGGTAAGCGAACGTGTCTGTTCATGGGCATGGATCCTCGTGGATCTAGGTTACAATAGTTGCCTTAGTTCTTTATGGAGGGATACATGCTACCCTACCATCACACAGTGGTGGTTTGAACCCACAGATCCTGGCATCAACAAAATTTTGAGGGCTGACTGATCTGGTTTTACACTGGCATAGTTTAACTCAAAGTATGACCATATGAGCTTGAAATAAGCCCAGGACAGTTACCCATATCATAGATATACTATTTGTTCAGACTGCTTTTATTAGGCCTGTTTTTCTACTCTGAAAATTAGCATGTCTTTGATACAGAAATGTTTAAAGGGCATAAATTATTTAAATATTACAAATATCTGTAATAATTGAAATCACCATGTGTGGATTTTTCTGCTTTATTATGGAAAAAGTCTTGGAGGAAATTAGTGTTGAAAAGATAATATTGTTTTCATTGTTTCTTCAAAGCATTTTCCTTCTGCCTCCTCTATGCACACAATAATTTCAAAAACTTGATTATTTCCTAAAGGACAAGTTTTCTTACCAAGAAAAACCATGCAGCCAAATGTATCATTCCAGAAATAATGTTTTGAAAAGTGAACCAGTATTATGAAAGAGTCTTTTACTTTACTGCCAAGAATTCTTGCTGTTGCTCACTGTTAAACTTTTGTTCTACAGAGAAACCTAATATAATACGTTATTTTTTCATTTGCCCTAAATGCTGAAAACATGTAATTGAGCAACAGGGTGTGTGTTTGTTCTCTCAGTTAAACTAGGACAAACACTTCCTTGGTCTGGGGCTTGGCAGGCCAGATCCTCTAGTGAAGGCAGAAGAGCTGTGCTCACATCGGTGTTAGATGTGGCCCAGCACACGCAGCAGACTGACTGACCTCTGCCATCAGCTGTGCTGGTGGACATATTCTGCTGAAAGTGAGGGCAGTGTTAACTCGTAATTGTTTTAAAATGTGGACAAATCTAAGTGAGCAGCAGTACCTCAGGCTTCTCACGCACATCAGCACCCGGCCCTGTTGGCTCTACAGCCAGCCTGGGTCATCTGCAGCATTTACAAGCCAAGTGGTCCCTTTTTAGCAAACTATGTTTCACTTTGAAAACTCAGCTAAATGCTTTGTTGACATTCATCTAACCAAATGTAGAGAAACAGCAGTTTAAACACATACCCCCTCCCCTATTTGCAGTTTTCTGCTGTAGGGGGATAGCTGTCCACTTTTCCTTGATATACAAGAAGCCTAGGGATGGCTGTATACATAATGACCCCAGTAAAGTTAGCCTGAGATTCATCCTATCTTGGATTGTTATCCACTCTTTGGCAGGGTCTTCCAAACTGTTTTGCTCTCTCTCTGACAAGAGACTCTACCACTCCAACCTCATCCTCTCCCACAGTCACGGTTCTCCAGCCCTCCCTGTCCAGACTCCTGGGGTTTTTGCTATTACTTCACCTTTTCACATTTCCCTCTTGGACTCCTCATTTGCTCTCCCAGTTTGGAAAATGCTGGCCTAAGGGGAAATCAAGATCTCTAGCCACTCCTTGTACCTGTCTAGAGATGGGAGAGTAGGCAGTAGAGGAAGTTGTTGGCTCCATCTGATCATCCCACAGCCATCAGCTCTGCCTGACATGGATCATGTGCTCTGGGTAAGGAGGAGTGACTGTGGGTGCCTCTGTACCTCATCCACTATCCTGAAGAAAGCTTGAATTTGAATAATGTGATGCTAAATGCTAATAGCATGGTAGAGGTAAGGACAGCAGGAATTAATTACTCTTAACTGCAGCCTCATCCAGACTGATCAAAGAGTTGAGCTTGCGGCACCTCTTTGAATTGGTGCAATGTGTTGCATAGACCAAACCTCTACAGTGTTGCTCAGGGGCAGCATGGCCACATACAACCGTGCTGGGTGGGTGGTAGAAGGGCATCATTTTCCGTTATCCATCTCCTTACAGAAAATCATGCCATAAAGCACCACCTCATAGGATTAGGTGAACACAAATACTTCATACTTGTGGGTGTTGTACAGTTTTGTTTCTGCAGCTTGTGCCATCAGTGCCTCTCCTCTTTTTCCTAAGGGATACAGATGGGGCAGCTAACTCTTATAAAAAATGATGAAACAAAACAGGCTTCTCTTTGGTTGCATTGTGGACTCACATTTTCAAAAGTGGTGTTATTTTGTCTGATCTTAAGGTATTCCTACTTTCTTGGTTCCTTGTTCTTAATACAGGTGGAGCCAAAATGCATTGTACATCTGAAGAGATCAACTTTAACATGAGATGCTTTGGACCATCTGTACACAATGAATCTTTTTTAACCTTTCCTCCACATTACAGCTTTGAAGCAGCTTTGCTTAGTGTTACCACTGCATTTTCCTGTACTGTGCCAGGTATGTCTGGAGTGACAGGGGCAGCACTAAGAGAGACCTCCTTCATTAACCGCAGCCTGTCTGCCCTGGCCGACGTTCTAGGAGCGATAGCAGAGCAGCGAGCTCACGTCCCCTATCGGAACAGCAAACTTACACATCTGCTTCAGGACTCTGTAGGTGAGGGATTATTCTGACTCCTGTTTAACAATATAGATTTCTTCTCCTAATTTTCTGCCCCCTCTTTGCTGTGTAAAACTAGATGATCATCTACTCTTTGCTTGAATGTGGCCTCTATTTCAAAGACTCTGGCTCTGGAGTGTGTGAGTACACAGTGACAGTTCTGAACTCCTTCTGAATTTAGCTAAACCTTGCAGTTTTGAAAGCTCAGCTGAAGAACAACATCTCCATAGGATCATGTGAAGGGTAAAAATTGCATTGCACTGGTGTTTCATGTCAGGTACAGTTTAAAAGTTAAACCTCAATCTTTATTACTACAGGATATAATCACATACTTGCACATTCCTTACCATTGTGCCCTATAGCAGCGAGACAAAGGAGGAAGACAGGACATGGCACTGTGCTACAATTTCTTTTTGTGTTTGGGTCACTTCCTTTTCTTTAACTCCTCATCTACGCAGGAGGAGTTTAAAGCAAGTGTTATTCCTGCAGTACTGTCAGGTTTGTGTCCATTTTTCTTCGGCCAGCAAATATTAGTCCTTATGCTTTTAATCTCCAGTTCAAGACATTGACAGTGAATGAGGTAACAATTCTTCAGAGTTTCTGAAATACTATGAATTTTTGCTTAAGCTTTGATTTTCATTTAGTACTGAAGTCCCTACTGTGAAAAGGGAAAGCCAAAAAGAGAAGTGTTTTGTGGGTGCTGAGCCTGATTTTAACCAAGTTGTATGACTTCAGTGAAGTGTTGAAAATGGCAGTTTCCTCCTTTCTTTAATCATTGTCTGTAAACTTCAAGTCTGTTTTGTTTTATTGTCACACAAGATATTTTGCCATTACCCTAAATTTACAAACATTTGACAAAACTTAAATTAAGTATCCAGAGCCATAACATACATGCTGATTAACTGGTGAAGCTAAAAGGGGAAAAAAGTCTACATTACAAATTGTGAAACGCTTGGGGGCAAATACCATATTGTTAGATACAGACTCTCCATGAAGGAACTGTCTGTTTCAACAGCCCTCTTCAGGAGCAGTCTTCTGCTTCATGAAAGCAGTGGTAACCTGTGCTCACTGTTGTGTAGATCAGTATGGTACCAGTGTATAACTTACTGAAAATAATGAGGTAAATAAGTATGTTTTGTCTTTTCCCCGCTTTTAGGAGGTGATGCTAAACTGTTGGTGATGCTGTGCATCTCTCCTGGCCAGAAGTACTTAACAGAATCAATGCAGTCTCTGGGATTTGGAACTCGTGCTCGACAAGTTCAGAGAGGACAAGTCAAGAAAAAAAATTTCCCATTGCCAAGTAAAGCAAAATAAAGCTTAAGACTCCTGTGGATTAAAGTATCATTAATGAGTTCCTCAGACCAAAATGTATATTATTGTCCTTAAGCCATTCTTTTAGATAGCAACTGCCAGATAAAAGAAACAATCCTCAGCATGGCATTAGTAACCAATAAACCTGCTAATGATGTTCTTGCTCCAAAGATAATATCAAGTATTGACAACAGCTACCAGCCCTGATGGAATGGCAGAGAAATAAACTGGGCTTTAAGACCTGGCTTTGGTGATGTGTTTCCTTAGTTCTACTTGCCCTAAGGCAATAGGGCCCTGATTTAGAGTGGTTCTCTTCTGAAAGGCCAAGGGTGCGTTCTGTTTTCTCAGTAGAAGTCAGGAGTCTAAATATCATTCCAGTGCTTCAAAACAAAGTGAAATACTTCCTCCCAGCTTGGATTAAAATGAGACATGTCATTTTGGATTGCTTTTCTATCTAGCATGGATGGGGTCATTCCTAACGCACTAGCAGCAGGTAGGAGTGTAAAGGAACCCAGCAGCTGTACTGAATGGAGTTTTGTTCTCTGGTTTTAGGTAGGAAATAATGGTATGAGTGAGATGGAGAAAAGAGTAAGGGTGTATATCTGTTATCCCTCTGGAATGTAGCTTAGAAAGCAAATGAGGGATTACACAACTTTTTGAAAACACACTTAGGTTAAATGGTTGGAATGAATCCCAGCTCTGCTGATTTCATTAAACCCACAGCTCTGCCTGTTTGGGGAGTATTTTTGCTCCATGAATGCTGAAAGGCTCTGAACTACACATCCTAATGGGACCCAACTTGTACAACTGTTGCAGTAATCTGGCCTATTGTTTCACTTGCATTTCTGAAGCAAGTTAAACACATCACAACCTTGACGTGGAGCCTGCAGATTAAAAAGGATAACCACACGAATAAAACACCAAACAGCAGCTTTGGTACACTGTTTGTCACCTGCAAGAGGCTTTCACCTTTTACACCAATGGTGAGATAACATCATGCAGGGTTTGTGAATGAAGTGATACTGGGAGAAGTTTCAAGGAAGTTTAAGCAATGTTGGAGGTGAGAAGTAGGTCCAAGATGAGCAATTGGGTTCAAGCATCATCTGATGTGTTCTCTGCATTAAATTATTGCTCAGCAGAGACCTCAAGATCCACTCCTAATATTTTTCCACCAGCAATTACTCTGCCCCTAGTCTGAGAGAGAGGTCATTGTTAGGTCACTGCAAGAAGGCTTAAATTGCAGTGGCCTGCCCCAAAAGCTGGAGTTTATAGTACTCCAAGTCACTTAACCT
The DNA here is from genome assembly GCF_017639235.1 of Corvus kubaryi. NCBI lineage: Eukaryota > Metazoa > Chordata > Aves > Passeriformes > Corvidae > Corvus > Corvus kubaryi. Next base: position 4,503,127 of record NW_024581081.1, read on the forward strand.
TCACAAGCACAAATATTTATCCAGAGATTATGTAGCATACTATTATTGGAATTTCACCCTTGAATATATAACAGCTGCTGTGTTGCTTGCAGTTCTGGTACTCAGAACATAAGCATCCAACCAGAGAGCTCTTGCTTTCTTAAATAATGTCGTGAGGGTAAAAAATGCCTTAACTTTACCCAATTCCAGCAGTAACAGAGGGGTAGAAAAAAAATCTGGCCAAGGGGACTTAGGAAGCTGAGTGGTCAGTAAAGCAGTCTCAGGTGAGAAAGTGTCAGAGTGAAGAATGTCAGCCTGGTAAATGAAATGCAGGAGCAGCTTCAAGCTCACCTTAGTCTGTGGACAGCTGTGCTACTAAAGCCACCTGGATTACAGCTCAAAGAGAGGTTAAGTAACAAGGGCTGATCCCACCAGCAGTTATAAGTAACTTTCTCAAGTATTTTAAGGATTTGACATTTCTAAGTGTTACACAGAAATGCAACTTGCCATGAGCTGTTCTTTCTTTCCTTTTTCTGAAAAACTGCCCTTCAAAACTTTGAATTTATTTATAATCTGTGTTGGAGAAAAGCAGAAACATTTATTATTGAAACAGAGAAATAAACCCCTCAAATATGAGCAAATACCAAAAGGTTAAGTTTCTACATTACCATTAACTCTGCCAAACAGAGTATGCAGCATTCCCTATTCCTGTTTTCCTTGTCAGCGTAGCATATCACTCACTGTTTGACCTGCACAACGGAGTGTACAGGATATGCAGGGCAACAAGGTTAACATTTTGTTCTAAGAACATTCAGGTTTGGAATTTCCTGGGTTATAGAGATGTGGTTGCTCAATCCCTGTGTCAGAAGGGAAGAAGGGTAAAAGTTGTAAGGGTGAAATGGCTTTACTCTCGCGTCTAAGCTGAATTGTCTTCTGTCCCAAGAGTCACTCAGGCCTGCCAAAAGAAGATATTCAGACATGAAACTGATGTCTTGGGGAGCAAGCAAAACAGCATGTGCAAGGCCCTATACTTCTTTGCTGTAATTTTTCAGTGTTTAGATCTTTCATGCTTTGAAATTACATCTATTTTAGAAAAGCAGACTGACAGATATTCACAGAGCTGACCTCAAGGTTTCCCTCATTGGCTAAAGCCTATCCTGATAAACCAGTCCTCACTATCTTGGCACTGTAAAGGTGAAACACACATACCAACACTGGGAGAAAGAAAAAAAAGTGATATTCAAAAGCATTCTAAAATATTGCAAAGAAGGGCATAAGCACCAGGGAAAAGGTGGTTGTTCTTAAGAGTGCCCATGTAGTCAATATGCTAAAACAGCTTTGCTCTCTTCTAGGGCAGGGGCACAAGCAAATAAGAGTAAAAACAACATAAATCAGGAGAAGATCCTTTCAATGAAGTCCACAAGTGCATAATGCAGAATTCAGCTGGTCTGTTGGTGCACTGAAGCGAGAGCACTCTCAACCCTGCTTCGGACAAGTCACTGGGTCACTGTGTCAGAGTGCTGCTCATTATAGAGGGGTGCTCTTTCCTGTCCATGATCCACATGCCTTGGTGGCAGTCGACACATTAACCTTCCACTGCTGGGCTCTCTTTCTCCTCCCCTGGGCCCCAACTTTCTCCTGTGACAGTTCAGTCAGTGTTCATCTATGTCACACCTCCCACTGTCCCCTGGCTAGCCCTAGGAAATAGGCACACATCCACATAATGCTGCAAGGCACCACAAACCCCAGCTACCCATGGAACCGGCCCTCAGAAGCGCCTCTTTAATTTATGCTGCTGCCTTCATCACCCTGCAGAGGAGCCAAGCAAATAATTCCAGCGGCAGTAGCCAGAAGCCTCCAACTCTTCCTCAAAGAGCCTGCTCACTACAGAAACCACAGCAAACACAAGAGAATTTGCTCTTGTGAATACTTTTGGTACTCAGCATCCTGGTTTAATGTCCAGGTGGCCAAGGCACCAATGGTGTGAAGCCTGACCAGCACAGCATCTGCCTGGGAGGCCCAGAGTCTCACAGTCATGCAGATGTACCCCAGACCACCTTACTTAAAAGTGGAAGCAGCTTCCACACTCCTAACCCATAGGCCAAGCACCCTCCCAGAAGCAGAAACTTTGGATCCAGTTCAAAGACAAGTGTTTGGGCTTCTGTCTCTCCCAGTACATGTGAATGCTCTGGCTTGAAGGTCATTCAGCAGATCTGGAGATGGGGCAGGAAAAATGGGACTCTGTGAGACCAATCCTCAAGGCCTAACAGCAGCAAGTGCTTGTCTAAGGTTATATACACAGATACGTCTGCACATAGACCTACACAAAGTTAGGAGAAATCTAGACTTATCTAGAATCACACAATGACCTTTAAAGTACAAATCCGAAATTTTGCCTAAAAGTACAGTTTGCTGCCCACATTTCTCTGTGGATTTATCATTACATATGGAATTTATCATCTGTGGTTGGTGGTTCGCCTTGCAGCCAAAGGAAAGGGATTAACAGGATAGATCCACTTTCTTCAATACCTCTGCCTCCCTAATCTAGCAAGGGAGTCCAGGCAAACGGTTTAGAGCCCCAACTCTCAAGTTTACCACAGCCAGAGGAACTGATCACTCAAGGACCTAATCTTGAAGACCATACAACTGCTGTGGAGGCATTTCACTTACAAGTTTCAGCCTTGAACCCTACCATGCCTGCCCAGCCCTGCCGTGCTGGTCCAACACGTCTTTCAGCCTTTGCAAATCTGTCCCCAGCTCCCTTGCAGCACTCAGCTTTCCGAATAGGGCAAGGCAGCATGAAATGAGGCAGAGCAGACTACATGGCACAGGAACAGGTCCCCATCAGTTCTCTCTGAAGATGTTTTACTTGGCACTTGCAAGAAACATCTTTGTGCAGGGCAGTTTACCATTTTTTAGCTTTGAGTGCTAAGCTCACACTGTAGTTCACAGCACTCTGCACCCTCTCCAGACAAGCCCTAAATCTTCCTCATCACCTAGGAACACTCTTCTCAGCAGAGCCCAAGAAAGCCCTGTGATCCACAGTTGCTTAAGAGAGCTGCATATCATCGTGAGGTTAAAGCAAACTGGTAATTAGACTAGCCAGTGCCTTTTGCCCACTCTTAAACAAAACCTTGACCTGTGCTGACGTTTGAAAATTATATATTTAATTTCCATGTGTGGCTTCATGACTTGGCAGCAGCCACACCACAAAAAGAGGCTGCTTTTAGCCAGGCTAGAAAAACCATAATCAGCATTTAGAACCCAGGGTTCCAACAAGCATTGGAAGGTTCACAAAAATGTTTAATTTGTTATTAAATTGCTGATTCCATTTTGTGAAGCACTTTTCCAAACCCTTGCAAAACGCGAGGAACAGGCAGCATGAAGTGGTTATTGGAAAAGGCTTTTGGCTCTTGCTATAAATAAGCAATTGCAAGCTGATGGGCTTGCAAGAACCTTCCAGCCAGAAGAAGAAGCAGCAGCATCTGGTCATGGAGGAGCAAACAGGCCCAGAGTGCAGGGATGCCAAAAGAGTCTGCAGCCTTTCACAAAACCAACTTGGCATTTGAACAAGGACATTAACCATAGCCTCAGCCAGATCAAAATGCCACACATCATATAATGGAGGGCAGGAGGGGATCTAATTGAAGGGCATGAGTGAGGGGAAACACCGCCTACAACTATTTTTGCCTTCTCTTACATCCACTTTTATCAAACCAAGTTTTATCTTGCAATGCATCTTCCTCTTTTTATTTTTTTTTATTTTAAAAAAATCTAAGATTAAATTTGTGCCTTCTTGAATTCATGAAAGTATCTCATGAGATTAGCACATCTTATTCACAGACTTGCAGGCCTAAAGTTGCACCTCTGCTCATTTCTCTGAGGAACCTCAGTTAAGTCAAATTATCATCCCCTTCTTCTCCCAGCTCCCCTGGCTTCATGTTTGCAAGTATTTCCTCCAACATGTATCCCCCCCCTCTTACTCTTTTTATGCTACATGAAATTGCTATCCTGGCTGGGATGTGTCAGTTCACTTAAAGGCAGTACCAGGAGTGGCTTTCCTTTTCATTTTCCTCTGGACTTTACTTGTGTGCCTCTTCTACATAAAACAAGACAAAACAAATAAACCCAAAGCACCACCAACAAAAAACCCCACCACACTACTATAAAAAGCTTTGGAAGCCACACCAGAGGCTCTGAATTTCCAAGAGACAAAAGATGATAGCTCCTCCCTCACTTCAGCTGTCTGGGTTTTTTGTAGCATGAGCCTCCTCCACCTCCTTCTGAGCATGCACACACACACAGAGACTTTGCCCACTACATTTTCTGTCGTTTTGAATTATACAAGCTCCAGGAAAAACACGCAACTCAATTCAGAAATGGGAACATTTTGCAGGGCAGCCAATACACTAGTGAGCACTCCTTCTTTGGGCATTAGTCCTGGGCCTCCAATAATTCCAGCCTTTTGGCTGAACAGCACCAATGTTCCCGTCACAATGTGCATTACACATGCTCTGATAAGTTTTGTTTGCATTTGAGATCCAGGTGTCTGCAGTCCTTTTCTCCTGACCCATGTCTCACGCCCTCCCCAAGGTAGGTGGCTCAGTGTGGGTGGATGCATGCAGTCATCCATGGGCTACCTAGAAAGGAGGTAGATGAGAAACCCATGCTTCTCTGGCAGGCTCTGCTGCCAAGGCCGAATCCATGGAAAATGTTTAGCAGGTATTTACCATGCCAATGTTCAGTGTCTCCTAATGCAACCAAGTGTAGGCAGTCAGATCTGACAAGTTATTTCACAGTGTCTGGCTTGTGGGAAGCAATTCCCAACAGAGACAGGACAAAGTTCACAAGAGGCACTTCAATATTGCAGTATATATATTTGCACATACAAAATATGCAGTGAGCAGGGCCACCTCATGGAGATGGCACAGGGCTCAGCCCAGAGGGACAACAACCTGGGTTTTGGGAAGGTGGAGGCAAGGCAACAGCCACTGTCTGGGCTGTCTCCAGCAACAGCGAGGGGCCATAAAGGGCATTGTACCTCTGGACAGCCCCCACAGATGCTGCCTTATGGAGATGTTCGCAGTCCACTGTCCTCCCAGTCTCCATCCAGAAGAAAGGGTGACTTCTGCTTCCTTAACCAGAATCTGGTTTACCTGCTAGATTTGGTATAACACTTGCAACAGCGATGGGTAGGATGTAACAGTGATACCTGAACACAAAGCTGTACCTGCACATTCAGCAGCATCAGCTCTTTTGTTGGCCCAAGGAGAGAACAAGGAGAGAGGACTTCTGATGGACGCACTGCTGTGGGCACCACCTGGTTGTAAGCAACTCACAACAGCCACTCTCAGGACACTGGATGCAAGCAGTAGGCTTACAGTTTTCAGCACAGGTACGTCAATGTTAAATCCTTCTTAGGACCTTAGTCCAATAAATCCAGACACATCAAAATGTCACAACCTTTGCAGTCCCAGCTGCATGCCATGAGCTCAGCTCCTGTGGCATACAGACAAAAGGCAGGAGAGTTGGTGAATAACAAAAATGTTAAAATGTGCAGTTGCATGGGAACATGGAGCAGAGGACAATAAGCAAGCTGCCTGCACAGTCCCAGGAAGGGTCCTGAAGTCCTGGTAAAGAAACCTTCCCTGGCCAAATTACATAGCAGGGAAATGCAACACCTGGGGAAACTGAGCACACAGGTACTGCTCCTGATCCTCACATCACCAGGACTTCACCCAGCCTCATTGTGCAGCTCGTATGAGCTTAGAAGTAGCTACAGGGATTACCTCGGGCTGTATTCAGGCCAACAGAGCAGCTGCCCTCTCCACCCATATTTCTCCATTCACTTCCTCTTTTGGAGGGGAGTACCCATGCTCACTCCTGCTGTGTCTCTCTGGAAGTGAGCCTGCACTTCCATGGGATGGTGAGGTGGTCCCACTGCAGAATATCCTGCCAAGCAAGGGAAAGGGCAGTGCCACCGAGGAGACCTCTGCCTGTTTGCAGGCAAGTCTGGTGCTGCACAAGGCAGGACCAACTGCCTTCAGCCAGGACAACTTTTTGGAGAGACCAGCCAAGCACGGAGGATCCCAACACCCCCAAATGCTCTGGGAGAGCCAGAGAGGGTTACATACCACAAGGTCAGGCATGGAGAGCACACAGGAGTCCTGCAGCCAGCTGTGCTCTGGGCCACACACAGTGTCACAGTTACAGGGTGGTGTGGTGATGGGAAGCTTGAAGGCAAGGAGACACCTCACCACAGACACAAGAAAACAAAAGTATCCAGGCTCAAAAAAGGCCAGGGACTTTTGGACACCATCTACTTCCCAAAAGGAGTGGAAAGGGAAAAAGAGAAAAGGGCAGAGGGTCCTGAGGGAGCTCTGATAAAGTAATGGCAAGCACGAGATACTGGAGATGTCGTGACACTGACTCACATATGCTGACTCACTGAAATCCTGAAATCTGATCTGGCAGATCAGATTTCATTGGCACTTTGCACCAGGCAGCTGAGGTCCCATCCTCATTGCTGAGATTTTGCCAGATCCTGGCCAGAGTCTCAGCTTAGGCACCTGCTTTTGAGAGAGCCTCCTGGAGAAATGCCCTGGTGTCTCCCACCCACACTGCCACCAGGTCACTCCCTGCAGGTGTCCCACAGATACATCCGGCTGTCCCCTTCACCCAGCTGCTCACACTGCCAGGCATTTGTGGCCCACAGCTGGGCAGGGTTGCTCCCAGTTTGGACTCAGCAATCACAGCACATGTGCCCTGGGAGAGAACATTGTTGGACAACTGGTATGTGTGAGGCCAAGGTCCTCTGCAGCTCAAGAGACTGCAGAGCTGTTCTTCCAAGAGAATCCCAAGCTCCAGGCAACATGAGAGCCACAGACGTGATAAAATAAGGGCAATCAGGGGTAAGATAAGCCAAGTTACTGCTGCCCTCACCTCTGCCATTGCTGCCTGTAGTCCTTGGAAGTTATTGCTTACACCAGCACATCCCAGGGAAGAGTCAGCAGTTTCACCATTAGGACACACTAAACAGGAGGCAGGTAGAAGCAGCATCTGATATGGTTCTTAGAGTGAACAACATCTGGAAAAGACTAGGAAGCAAGCAAGCCCCATCACCCCAGCAAAGCTCTCCTTACTTCTCTCCTGGGCAGCTCATCCACAGGACTGCAACACTGGAACCTTCTGGTCACTTCTCCCAGAGCTTCTGCTGAGACCTTCTCTCTTGCTTGGCTCTTTGGCTCTGAAGACAGCTGATTTCCTGTGCCTTGATTGCCTTCCTCTGGAGCACCCTCCTCCTGGACCTGCTACCAGCTGCAGCAAGTTAAACACCTGAGCCACTAGGAACCGTTTGTGGTCCCTACTGTCAGGCAGAGGAGAGTGGCTTAGGGACACCAGAAAACACTTCATGCTCCTCCACACCTTGGATGTCACCACTTCACCATCTCTGCTGTCACCATGCCTTGTGGGACTCTCTGTTTTAACCATTCATCCTGAAATGGAAGAAACTGTACTTGGAGCTTTGTGAGCACCTGCCTGGAGTTAGAGGCAGCTCTGAGCTCAGGACAGCCTCAATGAAGCAGGGCCAGAGTGGTGGCAGTATCAGTCTGGGGCAGCAGCTTTGAGGAGTCTTTAAATTTGTCAACCTTAAAGATACTTGTGTTATCCAAAAGCTCAGCTGATGCTCTGGCAGTATCCTTGGGAAAAAGAAGCCTGTAAGATCTCCTATCCACCTGCTTATCCTGAAAACAGGATAAAATCTGCATTATGACTGTGGACCTCTCCTTAATTTTGCCTAAGCTGACCTATGTTTTTCAGTAGTACTGATGAAAATTTTGGAGCTCAAATGGGTTTGTGCTGAAGCGGATTGGAAAGCAGTGGTTTGTGCCCTCTCTATTATTTGCAGAGCACATGCTAAGCAAAATCATACCCAGCTGCTCCCACAGCAAACCCTGCTGTTCATCCTGCTGCAGGATGTGGCTAGCTGAATGCCAGTGCTGACAGCCAGCCTGGGCTGGGACTGGCCGGGGACTCAGCCACTCCAGGGGAGCTGTCCACACTCCCAGCCTCAAGGCATTGTGTAAGTGCGGGCTTGGATCTGGATGTTTCAAAACACACCTGTACTTGAGGCTCTCTATTGCCCTTCTGGCATGGGCCCCTTGAGCATTCCTATTGCCAAATTTTCCCTTCAGCCAGGTATGCTGGGAAACATTCCTTGTTTTCCTTCTTACAAGCTGTAAGACTTATGCAAAAGCATGATTCAGGGAGCTGGGTTTCCAAAGAAAACCTAGAGCACTGCAACTCCTGCACACGCATGAAGACAAAGTTGCCGACACTAACACTATCCCCTGCCCCCAGGTACCTCACCGGCCTTAATGCACCCAGTCTGGTGACTGGCATCTCCTTCCTGACTATCCCAAGAACATGAGCTCCCCAAAATGCACCACATAACACATTAGCACTTTAACATAGGAGTTATGGGAGCCCTCTCTTCATGTCTGACTAAAAGGACAGTAGGCAGAAAGTTAGCATTAGCCACAGAAAGACCACATGGGCAGAAAACCCTCCCTGATGTCCGTAGTGGTGCACTGTGTGTGCCAGAGGAGAGGATGGGGACACTGCTGGTGTCACTGGTTCTGCAAACACAGAGAGTTTAAGGATCCACTTCAGGGGACGATACAGATAAAATCCAGGCTGTCTTCCTGTGTCTCCTCCATGCACCTGGAGAGCCATTTAACCCTAGAGATAGGAGTACAGCTCATAAGCCAGACAGGAAAGATTTCAATACCACTGCCAGGTACAGCAATAAACTGCATCACAGACCTTATTTCCAGCAGTGAGTACCTCAGAACACGGCAAGAAGCCTCCTCCCTCTCATCCCTGGAAGTTATACATGGAGGAGAGAAAAATACCTAGCTTCCTGCAGTGCAAGTTTTTGCTCAGGAATCTCCATCCTAATAGCCAGAGCTGTTTTGAAGGCATTGGAGTTTGAGAGGGTGCTGAGGGGAGGGTAAGCCCAAAGCCTGCATCCAGCAGAAAAGCAGGGAGGGGCTGCCTTGATGCAACTCTTCCAGTCTGAGAGCCCTTGATTTGACAGAGACCCATAGTCAAGGCTTTCTTTTTTACAAGGGTGGAGAACATGGAGGTGGGAATTGGTCTCCATTGCAACAATTGTCAAACAGCTCAGGCTGTTTGTCATCTGGTTGTAGCAAAGGGGCTGAGTGATTTCCGTGGCTAATGCAAAATAATTTTTCCTACACTGAATGCTCTGCTGTTACCAAAGTGGTATCTTCCACGTGGTGGCTCAAGACTTTAGGCTGCTAGCACATGCCATATCCAGTTATCTTATTGCATATTGAGAACAGCATCGATTGGAGGAAGAAAAACAAAAATTTGTATAAACATATTGATGAGACTTAAAATAAAAATGTAATGTTTATATTTCCAGGAATAAAAACAAAGCAGAACTTTAAAATACCACAGCTATGCTCTTCAATAGCCCATACTCGGCTGCCTGCCAGAAAGGATAAATATGATTTTTGATCATTACATCTCTGCAGTAGAACAACAGACATCCCATGCAAGGCTTGCTATGTGGATCTTATTCTAGCAACTACAGTCGCCTCCTTGCAGAGACAGACTCAGGGTTCAGAAGGACAGATACAGCCAGTACCTGGCTGACTGGCAGCATGAAAATGCAGCATGGCCATGGGCTAGAGTGTGCCCCCAAAAAATGAGCTTCAGGGCCAGCAAAGGAAGGATGGGAACTACTTTGAGCTGGGTTTACTTTATAAAATGATGTTTGGATGAGCGAAGTGAAACAAGATCCTTTCTGTACACTTCTCCATCATGTGGTTGATTCCTCCAGCCCATCCCTGCTGACCAAAGGCATTTTTGCCAACACCAGCCTCACCCTCTCCTGTGCTCTCCTCCTGCACCAGTCAGGGCTATCACAGAGTGGGCCATGCCAGGAGGGTGTTGTGCAAGAGGCACCCCATACCTGTGCACTGTTTTGCCAAGCCGTGGGCTCAGCCACTGTGCCAGCTGCCCCTGCTCCACCTGGGCTGAAGGGAAGGGCAGAAGGGCCCAGCTGGGAACAGACAGCAGCCCAACGCTAATATTCAGCTACCAAAGGGGGTCATGGAGGTGGAGTTGGATGGTGGGCAAGTGATTGCAATGGCACTCAGATGTCATTAAAAATTCAGTATGGAATTAAAAATTCAGTATATCTGATTTCCTGGGCGTACCTAAGGGAAATACCCGGTGGTGCTGCTCTGACACTGCAGAGCTTCTGCCGAAAGGAAGCTCGCTCCAGGATGAGGCAGCTCAGCATGGAGACAAAAGCTGCTTCACTGAGTGGTACCTGGGGCTCCCCTACACCCGTCCTGTCTACACCCACGGCCCGTGCGGGACACTGAAGGCAACTACAGGCACAGAGCTGGCTCAGCACGTACACACAAGCCGTGCTGGCCCAGCTACAGCATCTCAGGGTACAGCTGGCCGGGCCCCTGGGACTTCTCATCCCCTTGAACAGGTCTGCCTTTCTTAAACCAACTTGTCAGAGGGGGGAAGGTTCTGAACTTGTATCAGCGTTTCACGGCTAAATCATCCCGTGCCAAGGATGACCAGAAGCTAAGGGCCATCAGCTTTCTCCCCAGTGCAGTTTGAGTACACATCCCCCCTTGCAGCCTCGAGACCTGGAACGACTTCCTTACGCTTTTTGTGTGGGATTCAGTGAAGACCCGACGACCACCGATGGCTTTGGGCTCTGCTCACTCAAGTACCGATCACCCCGGGCTGCCCCGTCCCAGGGGCGACGGTCAGTCTGGACCCCGCAGGGTGCTGACAGCGGCTGCCCGAGGTGCATCGGCCCCACCCGGCCCCGGCCCGGCCCCGGCCTGAGGCAGCAGCGGCCGCCGCGCTCCTCGGGCGCCCCCGCGCGGCCCGGCCCGGCCGCCACAGCCCCGGCCCGGCGGCACCCGGGCTGCGCCCTCGGTGCCCCATCGCATCCCGCGGCCGCCACGGGCCGGGGACAACCTCCAGGGGACGCGCTCGCTCCCTTCCTCCTCCCCACGCCCCAGCTGGTGGGGGGCCAGGAGAGGCATGAAAGTAGGAGCCAGGCCTTAGGCACCACGAGCCCGGGAAGACACTCCAAGAAGGAGGAGGCGTCGGAACAGCAGTTCCGAGGTAGAGGCAGAAGAGAGGAGGGTAGGGATGAGGGAACAGAGCTGCCACGAGAAGCCTGGGCAAAGTAACCAGGAGACAGCCGACCCAGACAGAGGAAGCACAGTTGCTGGTGGGCAAGGAGCTACAGCTTTCCACTGAGAGGCTTTAGGGCCAGTACTCACTCAAAAGTGTTCAAACTCTTGAAACACCCTATCAACCATCAGTGTCTCAGATTTTGCTTCGAAGAAATCCATTGAAGAGTTGATCTCACGTCACCCGAAAGACCTGGGTTGTTTTACCCATCAGCTTTAGCACACACCTGCAGGCCTTACCTCCATGCAGCTCCCAGACCTGGCATGCCTCAAAACAGATCCTGTGTAGTAACCGCGTTGTTCCCCCCCCCCCCCCACTGCAGCACTTGACTGAACCCACACAGCATTTGCTGGTACCATGAGAATCCCCATCTTCTGAGACAGACTCATTCTATGAGTTTTGGTCATCAGCAGTCCACCCTAGAGGGCAAGAAAGTGCTATTACTTGCCAAGCAAAGAAACAAAGAGAAGTGACAAAGTCCTTTGAATTTGGGTGACTTAATATTGATCTGTTATTTAGTTTCACCTCCATACCGATGCCTTGAAGTGGCCACCTGAAAACAGAGGCTAGACAAAAATAAGAAAATAAAAGTAGGTATTTACTTGAAGGGCCTTCAAAGGTACACCTTGGGAGTGTAAAGCCTATGAGGGGCTCCACCCAAGGTGGACACTGGGTCACAGGATCTTCACGCTTTTATCAGTTTGGTCCATTTGCATATCAGGGTTAATTCTCCAATTATAACTTCAGTTAAGGATGTAATTACACTAAGGTTGCTCCTTCTCTCACGGCTTTAGTTTACATATTTTGGGGCCTGCGACAATCAAGGTGTCCTTGAAGAGCAAACCTAGAGAGGTTTGTTATGTCTAACCAGCATGAGTGAACAGTAGTTAACAGACCACATGAAACTTCAGAGTTACACAAAATTTGAAAAATATTATTTGAAAAGTATTTGAAAAATATTTGAAAAAGTTAAAACCTAAGGCATCATACAAAGCTCCATGTGTAATCAGATCACCCTCTTCCAGCATCCCCAAACCAGAGTTTGATGAACTTCTAAAGTCCTTGAAAATTTATATACTGGAAACATAGCCAGTACTGAACAAAAATATGACATACAAGAAAGGAAATCATAAGAATAGGGACAACACTACAACATCAAAATACCTAAAAAGTAAATTTCTTCCAGAGAAAAGAAAAAAAAAAAAACATTTACAAGAGATTCCCAAGTGAGCAAGCTTCTTCAAGAAGAGATCCAAATAGTCATACTGTGGCACTGCTTCATAGATTTATGACCCAAGAAAAGAAAACTTTCCTTTATCCAGGAAATATTGGTTATTTTTTCCAGGCGCCAGGCCAGAAGGTTAGGTGACTTCGGTGCTCTTCAGCAGCACCACTTTGCATCACATGGGCTGGTGGCTGTCTTTGGATGCAGCCCCTGAGAGGATGCTGACAGGATCTCTCTCTACACCCTTGGGAGTTCACACGCTTGGTTTTCTTGATTAACCACCACGAGCAGCTCAACTTGTCTCTTCAGTCAGATTCAGCCCCCTCTAGTGTCCTGCTGACTCCAACCTGCTCAGCTGTGCTCTCAATACCTGACAAAGGCCTCTTTGGCATTGAGCTACTGAGAATGGCAAGGAGGAACAGGACTCCTTCCAGTGACAACAGTGCCTCTGGGTTTGTAAACACAAGCTGAGCTCATATGGATTACAGTCTGGCAGCAAATTCATTTCTACAACCCCTCTCAAATGGAAGACATCACTGGACACAGTACTCCTTGGACACAAAAAAACCCCAACACAATTACCTTTTTCTATCCATACTTTATTGCAGGTGTACATATAATTATTTATATTTTATTTTAAACAAGAAATTCCTTTCATGGAAAGGAGAAACTTTTACCTTTAAAATAGAGTGATTATAACATGAGTATTTTACAAATATGTACAAATATTGGCAGCTAGTTTCTAACATCAGCTGATAAATGCTTACACACTAACATCTACCAAACTATCAAACTCAAAAATAAGAGACCTTCTAAATCCAAACAAAAAATAAATCTACTACTAGCAGGAACAGGTGTTTTTGTTTTCTTAATATGAATACAAAAGTTGCATAATAGATATTCACAGTGCTCGTAAGACATTGATTCATTTTCAGTCTATACACTAAAGTGTCTGGTCTCCCCTTCATATGCATATGTCACTTAACAGTACTGGAGGGAGCTGCACAGACCACTGAGAGAAGATGGTCAGACCTGTAGAGTTTGCCTTCCCTACCAGCCACGAATAAATACAGGAATCCCCCAGGTATGTACAAGGCAGTGATGCTCATGCAAGAGTCAGTTACACTGTTTTCAGGCACTGGTGTATTTTGTAACCAGCGGCAGCAGCCGTACAGCGCTTCACCAAATCCTTTAGACACCTGGTAACTGCAAAACCAGAATAGTGAGCTGCCTGCTGGCAATAAACACTTCCGTGATGTGGTTAGGCTGAAGCAGACATGGATGTGATTGTCTTTGAGAGAAGTGTGCACACGGTGCACATGCATTTTATGACACTTTTCCAAACAAATATACCCACTGAATTTTGACCCTTTTTTCCCCTGTTAACAACCATTCCCAGAACCACGAGTAACTGCACATCTGCATGGGTGGGAGAGCAACAGGTTAGCAGGGCCCTCACTCCAGACCTCCCCCCCTCACCTTTTTCATTGACAGGCATTGCTGCAGTAAGAGCCATCCCTCCAGCTCCATGGTGGCTGCAAGAGCAAGGCTCCTGCATTGCTGCAAGGCTGCTCCCTGCAGTACAGCCACTGGCCTCCTGGATCCGGGCCATGCCCATCTCCCGTGGCTTATAGCCAGACAGGAACCAGGTAACAGGGAGTCACTGACAGTGGAAGGCTTGACTGGACTGTTCAAGAGTAACCAGCCAGATGTCCTTTATCCATTTAGGAGAATTCATTTTGGATGCAGTAAACATACCTCAAGTACTTTGCAAAGGCATTTTGGCTTTGTTTGGAAGAAAAGGAAAGAGGCTACAGTGAACACACAGCTCCTAATTGTTCATTACAAAAAGAAAGAACAGTGTGATCAAAGAGGGCACAGTCAATTAAGTTGTGGCTACAGTGAGCCTGTGCCCATCATTCATTCCTCAAACACACAGCTTGGGTTTGGTGCTGGATTCATCTCAGAGGATGTAGAGCTGCTGGTCCCACTTCAGTAAATGCAGATACACCTGCACAGCCTGTCTCTACATCACACTCACACAGAAGTAGCAAGATGATGGACTTCATGGATTTGCTACTTTAATGACTTATGGGAATGCAATTCACCAGACAACTACTGAGCTTGCAAGCCCATCATCAAAACAGCAGCTCAAACCTTCCTTGTCATGGTCTGGCTTCCTTCCCTTCCTGAATTAGGCTATCTTCAGCTTTTGATGACCAACCCTACACGACACACACTTCCCCAACCAGCAGAATAGTATTCCTCTGCTTCTAGAATTTGCCAAAACACGCCTAGAAGGCGGTCAAAAGCTGGGCACAACGCTGAGCCTTCAAGTACAAGCTTCCCAATGCTGGGAATTGATGAGGGGAGGAAATCAAACATATTTATTTGCATGTAACAAGGTAGCAGGACATTTTCCACACCAAATGCTTGAATCAAACAGCATAATTATGATTATTTTCCCTAGCAAGAGCCAGCACAGCCAGCTCTACCACTCTCAAGATGACCAAACAAGTACCCTTGGTCTGGCACACAAACACCCTACACCAGCCCTGCAGTACCACACACACGTATTTGCATGACCTATCCGTGACTAAGTAGGATACAGTCACTCTGTCTGTCCTTACAAAGTGACTTTCTCCAGTCCTTACTTGCCCCCTAAGCAGAGGGGAAAAAATCTAAGGAACAGATTTATTAAAAACAAAGAAAAGATCAACATTAAAGTATGTATCAAAGTAAGGGGTGATCATGCCTGGACAAATTGTCCAGTCACACTCCTCTCTTTAAAAGCCAGTCAGCTAATGCTTTTGCCCTCTCTACTCTCAGAAGCAGCCAAGTCATTTGTTTTATCTCCTCCCTGTCTCCCCTAAGGATATAATGCTAATCTGCATCACAGCAGTAGTAGACAGCTGACAGTCAGTTCCATTTGTTGCAATAAAGAAAAAAAAAACCACCACACATTGTATGTGGCTGGATGCTTACAACAAAATAACAACAAAAGAAGAAGAAACTCCTGGCAGAGCAGGTCTTGCTCCCAATGCAACAAATAAGCAACTTGTGTTCATTACAACTGAAACAGGCCAGACATTTCCATGCACAGCCCTCCAAATGTGCCAAAAATATATCCTGGCCTGACAGCTGTTGGCAATGTTGCAGCAGCACAAACTGAAGACAAACACACTACCTATACACTAGCATTAAGAGACATGGACCACAAGAGAAAAGCAGGAACATGGCATAGACTTTAAATTTCTTTCTGATTAATCCATTTAGACACAGTTTGCTTTACTCGCTCAGCATCATTTTGGTCCACTGTTTTTTGGTTTTTATGTTGGTTGTGTCACTGTCAAGGGTGCAGGCCACTTCCATTTCCTGCTCAGACTGACACTTCCAATGCCAGTGTTAAGTGCTACACTCCAGTTGATTTGCCCTGTCTGCAGAAGTGATGCCACTCACTGATACGGAGCATAATAACAAAGCCACTCACCACCTCCTGCAAGAACCAGAGTGACATCACATGTATTAATGAGGTATATATTTCCATGATGAGCTGTTTCCTGGTATGGAAGAGCTCCAATCTCATTACACCACGAACTCCTCTGGGACCTGGTCCTCTCCCAGAAGATCCAAGGAGAGGCAGTTCATGGATCGCTTCCCGTAAAGGGCAGACTTGGTTTTGCAGTCCGCTGTGGAATACACGCAGCCGTAGATAGACAGCTTATCCTCGAGGCTGCAGCCGAAGGTGTAGCTGTGGGACGTGTCTGAAGACAGCGTGGCACTTAGGGATGGGTGCCGGCGCTTGTACAGGCGGATGTCATCCAAACTCTGGCTGTGCTGGTCTGTGCAGCTCCTGCTTTTGGGCGATCTGACCTGCCAGTTCAGCAAGACACACACAAATGAAAACAATGAGCTCAGATACAGCCTAAGGATGCTGGCTATGCCATGCTAAAAGTTTCCCAAAATTGTTCTTCCGCTCTTTCAAAAGAGCCCCACCAGCCTTCTGAAGGATGTTGGCTTAAAGAAGGAGCTGTGAACAATTCAGAAATTACAAGTGCAATAAGCTGTCCTGCCACGTTGAGCCAGATCCTGATCTGTCTGCACTGTGTCCTCAGTGTCCTGTGCAATGGATGAAACACTTGACAGATACTGACACCTGAATGACCTCACACTTCTTGGCAGATCCATGCAGTTGTCCTCAAATGGACAACACGCACTTAACAAAAAACTACCCCAAGTGCTTGAACACACTGAGTTAAGTCTAATGAGCTGAAAGGAAGGTTCAGAAGGCAACCATGCAAATGCAAACTAATGGGTTCCAGTGTCCAGTAATTGCAACAGTTTCATCTACATAACATTGTTCCATAAAGAGCAGCAACAAATCAGCAGTAATTCCCAGAGGCGCCATCTTGCTACACAAGCCTCTGTGAAGGAATTATTGTCCATTGGAGAGTATTTCCAGCTTCACCACTTGTCTTTTTTTCTTTCTTTGCCTCTTTAATAATCACCTCTTAAATGCTATTATTAAGGCTAATTTCAAGAATATAATTTTGAAACCAAGACACTTCTGTTGACATCACAGAAAACTTCCTCCCAGTATCACTTCCCTCACTGCCATGGGAGGGGAATTAAAAAACTACCCTGAGGAAATCCTGTGCTGGCTCAGCTGTACTCCCAGAAATAGGAATATGTTGCACTGTCTGGTCAATGCTACGGAAACCCTGCACCATTTAGTTACACAGCCTTGTAAGGAAGGTTTTGCTAGTTTTCTAAGGAGGCACCAAGTATGTGATGCACTAGTGACAGCCAGGTCTTTGCGATCATAAGACAGGCCTGTGTTAAGCAGAACCATTCTTATAAAACAGATGCCTCACGATCATTTAACAGCGTAAGCATGATAACAGCAGTAACTTCAAAAACATTACAGCTTTAAGCAAGATGCCCACTTCCAGCCATGAGCTCTTAAGTCTTCCACTCAAATAAAGGAATAAATTAATTATGATTTGTACTGTATAGTCTTCAGCTTTGGAAAAAATAACCAAGATTTTATTCAAACCTCCTACAGCACTTCATGGACTACTTTGCTGAATAAATGAAAATTTCTTATCATTTTTGACTCGGTCCAGAAAGAAACTTGAAAAATTAAAAAAGAAGTCCTAAGAAATGACTGAAATCCTTGTTAAGTGTTTTAGAATTCTCTCAGCAGATAAGGCCAGTTTGGATTAAGAGACGGAAGAAACGGTAGAGGTATTTTTTTTGTGGTTTTTGTTTTGTTTTTTTTCAAAAAACCACAACATTTCTACCGCAATGGGTACAGCTATACTTTGAAAAGAGGTCTTAAAAAAGACATTTTAATAATCTTCTTCCAAATATAAGTTCTTCTATGAGGTACTTTACCATATATAGTTTTCCCTTTCTCAAGTGTTTGATGAAAAGAAAACCTTGACAACAAAGACTTCAGTACACAGAGTATAATTACACAAATGATACAACAACTAGAGCCTGAGCATCTGGTTTTGCTCTGATGTAAGCTACTTCTGGCTTCAGGAGCAGGAAGATGATCAAGTTGGCAACTCACATCCAAACTGCATAGATAGTCTTTGCTCTGTATTGCACTGAAAATCTGGAAGTGTCTGATTTTCCATGTCCCAGTCAGAAGACTAAGGCAGACAATAACTGGCTTGCAAGATCTCCCTGCTGATTGCTCCAAACCTTTCTACACTATTCTGAACCCAAATGCTGCTCTTATCCTATTCCTGACAGCAGTAGCTGGCCAGCAGCTGGTTTTGATTACACCATGTAAAAATCAGTCAAATCCAAACTAATCCAGGTGTCCTGCTTTACAGCTGTCTCCATTACACTAGACCTTGGTTCAATGCCCACACAGACCCTCCTGCTGAGCAATCTCTCCCTTACCTGGTGAAGGGATTCCACACTTTGGCCCCTCATTTTGATTAGTGTGACTTGCACCACAGACAGAGATTCCTGATTTATAGCTGCAAAGGAGAAGGAGAAAGTGAAAAGCATTGTAAGTTTGAGGTTTTGTGGGCTGTGGAACAGGGAAGTTGTTCTCACAGGCCACACTCAAACAGTGCTATCCTCTAAAGATAAATATACATCATTAAGCACCCTCAGTGCTCTAGGAGTTTTGCTCATGAGTACTCATTTTTGGCCCTAAAGATCAGTGTTCGAAAACTTTCAAGAAAACAGTTTCTTGCCAACTTGTCCCATTTTCACCCTTCTTGCTTTGCTATAAAGGCTGTATGTATCAAGGCCAGACAGCTCCTGCATAATCCTGTTGCCTACCATTCCCTGTATCACAAGCCACAAAACTTTACCTAGAAATTCCTGTGACCATCCCATCTGTGGGATGGTTCTGCGGTTGAACCCCTTGGCTGTTTTGTAGCATACAAGATTTTAAAGCATATTCCTTCCCTACAAAAGGTTTACCTCAATTATCTTTTTGTCATTAACTGAATATAAGCTTGGCACATTTAAAGAAGGGAGACTTTGAGGAGCACAGAGGAGAGCAGCACTGTACAATACAGAATGCTGGCCTTTAAACTCTAGATCAGCTGCCTGCAAATCTTGTTGCAGTAGGGCAGTAAATAGCACTGGCAGCTCTTTGGAAGGAGATAACAGTTTTCTTAGATCCCTCAGATTACACCTGTTGCTACAGCCTTAAAGAACAGCATTGAGCAGCAGCAGAAAGCCATCTCACCTTGGCAGCTAGCAGCATCTAGAGGCAGGGATTCAACAGATTCTCCCACAGTGGCCTCCTCTAACTGGTCTCCCTCTAAAGGCTCATCTACAGGCATCTCCTCTGGCTCATCTACTGCCAGCTCAAGCTCTAGGAGGAAGAGAGCAGCAGGAGAATGGTTAGCATTACAGTTGTGCTCCAAGCTGCTGTACAGTCTCTTACTCCCTGTTCTCCTGCAGAAGACAAAAGTGGGCTCCACCTGTCCAAATTCTTTACCATCATCCTGAGTGTCATCTTCAGCCCGTCCTTTGCTGCCACTGTCAATGCCGGAGCTACCATAGCTGATGGTTGAGCTGCAGGATTTCTCCTTCCTATGCACCCGGTCAATGCTGAAGGGCTCATCCACCGACATTTCCACGGACACGCGGTGCCTGGAGTCGGCCTCGATGCCCGAGGTGTGGGAGCTGCCGTGACTTCCCGTGGACTGGCGTGAGAGGCGGTTGTCCCTGCGGCTGCCGCCACTGCTCCCGCTGCCATGGGAGTTCTTGTCGCACGGGTCCAGGTCCATGTCTAGAGTGTCACTGATATAGGACTCCCGGTAGCGCTTCTTCTCTGAGGAGGAAAGAAGGGAGAAACCAGTGAGAACTTTAAGGAAAGGTAGCAAATATATTCAGGAAGTTCTGTTGGCACAAAACTAAGGAACAACTTCTGCAGCTACTGAACAAATACAGGGACAGCTTTGTATTTTGTTTGCTCAACAGATGGATGCTCAGGTGGTTGTAAAAGAATTAGTCATATTCACTGTAAACCCAGCATCTCCTAAATTAGAACAGGCAGGTAGAGGCAGTTATGATACAGAAACCAGTAGGTTTCAGAGTGAAGGTCAGTAACAACAAAGCAAAACGAAAGCAAACAAAAAAAGGGAATTACTTAGTTAACTTCAGTGCTCTATCTTTAAAACCAGATGCACTGATTGGTTCTTGAAATACCCACCACTGTGTGAAGTCAGTTAAGAACAAGATTCCTGTGGCTGGTATTTATTAATGATTTATTATTTCTCCCATGGCTTGTATGTACTGAGGGTGGTCGAGAAATCCATGAGACACTAATGGACACAAAACAACTCAGTGCCTTTAGCCCACAGGCACTTGATCAGTGGCTCACTGATCTACGTGCCACTGGTTGCACCCACACAGCTCAAGGCCACTGCTGTAACCCCACTGAAGGGAAAGACAGAAACCACTTAAAAGGAGATATTACCCCTCTACTGCTCTCACACAAATACACTTCCTGATCACAGTCTACAATGCAGGAGCCATAAACACTTCTTAGGAATGGACTTGAAATGTATCTTACATCTCTGTTTCTATTACTGACTCTCTGATAAGGCAGAAACACCATTAATTAGATGAGAGCATCCACCATGAAAACAGGAGAGACTAACACACTGTACTCTTCCCCTTTCCAAACTCCCTTGGGTGTTCCCTATCGTACCTTCAGCTTCCTCCAGTTTTTGGATCTGCTTCAAAACTGGCTGAATATTCAGAAAGAGCCGGTGGCTGTTACTGAGTAGCTGCAGCAAATGCCGTGACCTGAAGGGGCAACCCGTGTAGTAAACCAGTTTCCGTGCAGAGGGCAAACCGTCTGGCTGGATTTCAAATTTTTTCCCCTGCACAAAGAGGAGAGATGCCAAAGAAATGAGCAAGAGCACGTTTTTAGTCACACAGCTACCAGAGATAGCCGTGGTCTTATGTGTGCAAGTGACAGGACCTGAGGCGGCAGCACAGGCAGGCTGACAGCTTTGCCACGTCCCAGGCTGGCAGCCACTGGCAGATGGCCTCCATTCCGTCATACTCACCAGAAAGGCCAGCTTCCCGATGTGCGACCAGGGAAAGTCGTAGAGGAGCTGGCGAACGTGATTCACCTCCTGCAACACATCAAACTCAGAGTGACACAGGGACTGGCAGGTACAGGGTGGAGCCAGCGATGTGCAAAGAATTTGCAAACAACCAAGAATTTGAGATATGTGGAGCCTGGTGTTCAAAGGGGAGGCAGAGGAGCCATGGTGAGGGGGGAGGACAGGGGAACTGGGCAGAGTTAATGGTACACCAGAAGGCTTTCACAGCAGTCTGTTACCTGATAGATGTGCATTCCTCTCAGGGTCAGGCCCAGGATAACTGTCGGTCGATCCTCCTTCTTATCCTAAAAGAACAGAAGAGTCAAAGGTTAATCTACAAAGACCATGCTCTTGTTCTGGCACCTACTGCAGGAGAGGTAGCAGGACTCCTCATCGGGCAGATGGATCAGCTCATTTGGTTTTTATTATGTTTGTAAAGTGTACCTTGCCTTGTTGACCCCTGAAATATCTAAAATCCCCTCATGCTGGGAGGTTCAGGCATGTCACCATGTCCTAACTGCCCTGGACAGGGAATCCTGTAGCTTTAGTGATTTGAGAGTATGGACAATTACTGCTCTCAGAGGTACCTTGTAACCTCTCTTGCAACCACTTGCTGTCTCTGCTGTCCCCATGAACATGCACCACTCTTGTTCTCCAGGTGACAAAGAGCCCAAAACTGAAGAGAAAGCCATCCCTCTCTCCTTGCCATAGCACTGCTGTTCCCATCCAGGGATTTGCTAGATCTTAGGTGACCCTTGGCTGAGGGGAGCTAATCAATGCCCAGTTACAGGGACTTTCATTCTAACATTCAATCTTGGTGTTGGGAGCAGGTGGTTTTACATGTTTATTACCTGGGTTGAAATACTGTCTGGCTTTTAACTCATGTTGCATCTTGGTATGACATACTTGGTCTCTAATCAGATTCTTTTGCTTGAAGACCAAAAAATATCATTAACTAATTCTTTCAGCTCTCCTAACACAGCAGAGTTAGGGAGGTGAACACATACTTTTTTTGCTAGGAGGAAAAGTAGGAAGAAAATTTTGGGGTAAAAATGTATGGACTCACAGAGCTCAAACTTTACATCCTAACTTTCCTCATCTGGCTTGCAAGATACAAGCCTTGTGTCATCACATTACCTCACCCTTCGCCCCTGGTACCATCCCTGTCTTCAGTTCAAAGTCACTAAGAAATACTTTCTGCCTCCTAAGGGCAAAGAGCTTTGTAAATCAGTATTGGTCTGAATGAGAGATGTGGGGTGCATTATGTTTTCTTTTGCAGTTCCCAACTTCAGTAGAAGCCATGAGGAGGGTGTTAAGACAAAAGTGACTGCTTTTGAAATCTCAGGGCAGCCAGCATACCAACACCTTCACCTAGCACCCCTCTGCGCTTGATCAGGCGATTTGTGACCCAAGTGGCACCTAGAAGGAGGATCTCTCACCACAAAATGTGCTGTGTCACTCAGCAGGAATAAGAGCATATTATGGATCAAACAACACATGGAGGACTACATGATGCCTAAGTTCAAGTCAGACAGGAATTTGGATATTAAGAGCAACCAATTTCCCAGCCTTGATGTTTTCTGATATAAAATGTATCATGTCCTGCCAGCTGGGTTTCTTATGGCAGTCAAGTGTAACTAACTCTCTTGTGACTGCATCATTAACAGCATTAAGAATCAAACCAGAGGACTGAAGAGAGGTAGGTGAGCATCTATGGTTTGTAAGCATTTGTTCAAAGGACATGGATACTTCCCAGACATAATTCCCACTGAGCACAAAAACCCAAAAAGTTTAATTATGAGTCTGACAGAGTAGAATATCTCCATTTGGAAAAAAGGCCCAAGATGTTCCTAATTGCATAGGCAGGTTTCATTCACATAAGAGGAACACAAAACTTCTCATTAGTCCTATTTCTAGATCTAAACTTTCAGCATGTGAAAATGAAGCACCTTCTGCTTAAGCAGGCTTGGGTAAGGGGTCTAACAAGCAACAATGCAAGAATCCAAAACTGCCGAAAAAAGCATACAGCTGAAAAAATGCCAACCACTCTGGCAGGGTTGGAGAAGGAAGGGGATACAAAAGTTGGAATGACTCAGTGTCACCTTCAGTTACTACGTGGCATTTGTGTGAAAGCTGGCTGACCTCTTGTCATTCTTTCAGTGAACTACAACAAGAAAAAAAAGAGGCTTCACTGATTTCCCTGGTGCAATTCTACTGACAGGAAGGGACAAATATGAAGCTTTGCCATTCCTGTGGCCAGTTTCTTGGCCGAGGAACAAAATTAAATTCCAGCTATATCTGTATATTGGCAACGGATTTGTTTGTGGGGACAGGCCTCATTGGCCGAGCATTTTAGATTTGTTTGGCCTCTCTGAATCAGAGGCAACCGTCCCTCAAACAAACAGAACGAAAAATGCAATGGTGTGCTCAATTAATGATGGGAGAGAAGTTCAAAATAAGAAGCTCTTTGTTTAACCTTCTGCAGCCTGTAGAAGTGGACGGGCACATCTTCCAGCAGGCAGGACTCCTTAATGAACTTCAGCACCGCGTCCTTAGCGCTGAGCCCTTGCTGTTCTCGGTGCATCTCTGGGGCATGTTTCAAGATGTAGTCGCTCCCCCTCTTCGCAATTATCTAAACCGCAAAGAAAACAAACAGGTCAGCAACTCTTCAGCAATCCCCATGAGGGGCAGCTGTGAGCAACAGCAAAGCAGTGGCTGGAGGTGGAGTAGGTTCATATATTCCCTCAAGATGTTAGTCCACGTTCGCCTCTACCTCCCTGGAGGATAAGCATTTAAAGCAGCCCAGATGACACCGATGTCTCCAAACAGATCATAGTGGCAAAACTGTAACAGACCAAGACTATAGAGGTCATGTCAGATCTTTTCACTTTTAAGTATTGCAATTAGTTTTCCTAAGTCTTGGCATCCATAAATGTTTATGGGCAGATAACAAATACTGCTCTGCATGCCAGCACAATCAGCAGCAACATCTCCAAACAGGCAGAAATGCTAGGTTTTCCTTTTAAGACCAGAAACTACACATTAGGCTTATTTAGCATTTCCATCCTCAAAGGGATGGATAACACTATCTCAAGGTATTTTTTTATCTGTTGGGAGTGGTTGGCAGGCACGTGGCTTCACTAAGCAGTAGAGAAAACCTGCACTGGGCCTTTAGCTCCTGCCCTGCAAGTGCCCAGTTCCCATGTTTGCCCACGTTCCCTCTCCATACAAGGCTACTGGGCAGCTCAGCCCCCTCCCATGCCCAACTGGTTCTTTTCAGGGTGTAAGTGGCAGTGACAGGTAAGAGGGATGATTGGCTGAATTCACTTCACAACATCCCTCACCACCAGGGGCATTTGAAACTGGGTTGCACCAGGTACCTGAGAACATCCTGCCAGGAACAACCTGTCCTGGCTCAAACCAACCAGACCCCATCACCACCCAGCTCCCACTTACATGTTATATTAAACCCCTTGTTTACTCTGTTTGCTAACACCTCTGCATGCCTTGCCAGATTAGTTACCCTCCCACAAGGAAGGCGGGCCTTGGTGGAGGACAACATGAATGCCATCAGCTGTGCAATGTCAGCAAAAAGAGATGTGCCAGCTCCACGGTTCAAAGCTGGGTGGGTCAGCCCAGGGCAGCACTGCCTCTCCTCACTGGCACGAGACTTGGGGCAACCCTTGGCCAAATAAGAAGCACGTGTTGAAGGAAGTGATTGTGTTGGGTGAGGAGATTGCTCACTATCTCCCCATGGGAGCCCAGAGGGAGGGAGAGAAGCGTCCCCATGCCTGCCAGATTTTGCTGTGTGTAATGACGTAATAAATCACCCACATACTTGCTTGGGGTTGTGGCTCAGCACAGGTGAGCAACAGTCTGTGATAAGCTCTTTAACTGCCTTGGAAACAGCACACAAGACCCACCTTTTCCAGCCCTTTTTTAGCTACCTCCTGACTGGCACCCCATAACAAGGAATGGCATGGGATGAGGGCCTGTTGTCTGGGAGAAAGGCACACTGCTGCACAGCAAGGCAGACAGGCTAGGATTTGTGCATGAAAGAGACTATCAGTCTTCAAGACAAGTCCTGTCACTGTTCTGAACCTTCTCCCCAAAGCAGGGGACAGTATCTTATAGAGGAGATGCAACTTGCCTGGGACAAGTAGCCAACTAAGAGAGCGAGTCTTAGCTAATTTGCCTCAGTTGACAATTAAATCAATTCTTGGTTGTAAGTCTTGAAGGGCACAAGTCACATGTACATGCTTATAAACAAACATGCAAACCCCTTCTCTTTCCTCTTACTGAACTTGAGGCAGAGATTAATGACAAAGCAAGCACCAGAGGCATTGCACAGCAGTACTACCCTGTAGGGTTTGGATCTATCTATCTCTCCCTAAGGCAAGCATTACAGAGATGGGAACAAAGGGCAATGGACTTGGCTTCACAGCCCTGAGGTTTTCTGGAGAGCTTGGGTTGTGCAGATCTTGCTGATGTACCACTGGAAGCACACAACCCTTTAAGCCATAGAAGAATTAAACAAAGACAGCTGCACTGTTAGAGTTATTCATGTGACACCAACACATTCCATCACCAAGGAAGGATGTACCACCACCTCACTAATGAGTGAGCCCAGGAACATGCACCCACATCCAGCGAAAAGACAAGAGATACCTCCTGAGGGAGCTTCAGGGTGACACTCTACCTGTCTGCCTGATCATTGCAGTGGGAGATGAGGAAGTCGTGTGGCTGCAGTTAGGTACCACCTTGGCATAGCTCCTGCTGCATGCATAATCTGTTGACAGAAGGATTCCCCCCCAGACTTACCCATTGCGGGAAATAAGCCTGAGGTTCAAAATATTTGCCAGCATGGACCTTCTCTCTGTAGTTGCCCAAGTCTGCCTGTAAGCTGTAGGCAGCCAGCAAGAAGTAGATTTCTTCTTTGTGGTTGCAGTGAGACATAAGTACTTGCTCTTTGAGATGGCAGTAGTAGAGCTGCCGTGCCACCTTATCTCTGCAAGACAAAGGCAAATTTACTCCATGAACAAAGTTCAGATAAGGCACCTCAAAAACATCATCCTGCTAAGAAGAGGGATTAAACTTTGACACATCTGATGTGTGCCAATGCTATCCTGATACAGGTCTGTGTATAAGGAGCACCAAACCAAGATCAAGGTCTTCTCCCACTAAGTGTTGTACAAACAAGAGAAATGGTAACTTCTACCTTGAGGAACATGAGATCTAAGAAGTTAGGGCAGAAGATAGATTAAAGAAAAGTCACATCACACCTGTTTTGGAGACTGACTACAATCAAGCGCTTCTGTTTCCCTGGAAAGCCTGTAGCAGCCAGGAGAGTCAACTCCCTTGGACTCCCAGTCCTGTTTCTTGCACACCTGTCCTCCTTTCCCCTCTAAACTTGGCACTGCTTTTTTGTTTCACCTTGCCTTAGGCTCATGATACTTTTCAACAGCTAATTCCCTGCAAGGTAGATCAAAAGACACGGGAGCCCTGGGCTTGTTTTTGTCTTCTTCCTCAAGCTGCTAAACAGGGATTGTCTGATAAGGCATAACTATGGCATAGCCTTGATAACCCACACACCCCCTGCCCTCAGAAATCATGGGAAGCAGGCTGCTGACATGTACATGTAGATGAGGTGCTGGACACTACAGTCTGCTTGTAAAAGTGTGCATGTATAGTTTCAAGGGGCCAGATAACTACCTCTGCATGGCTCCACAAACCTCTCCAATTAAACTACTAGTGCAAGAGAAACGTGTCTGTGATGGTGAAGGATATGTGCCTTGGGAGTGGCAGAATGATATGTAATCTCCCTTTGTACAAAAAAAGCAAAATGAAATGGAAAAGACTTATCAGCCAAACAGACTCCATAAGAAAGAGTCCCCTGTATCCAAAAATGAAAGACTATGGAGAGAGAAAACATAGAAAACCACAAGCTTTGTTCAAGACAAGAACAAATGCCAAAAATTTGGTAAAGATTTTAATCCCACCTAATGATCCCAGCTCCTGGCTTGCCCTGGGGACAGAGCCACACCAGAAGCGCTGATGTAAATTAACTCTGTCAGTTGTTCATTTTTAACTACCTCATCCTTTGTTCTGTACCATGGGTGAGGGTGGTGCTGTTTTGAGTGCAGCCCATATTCCATGTGAATGGTCTACAAATGCAAAACTCTCTAACTTATGAAGTAATTTCTTTTGTCCATGTATGAAAGTCCATTTCCAGAAGTAAACTGCACAGAGCACTGCTCAAATACAAAAACCAGATCCAAAGTGCTTTGGAGGATAAATAACTATTTTTGGTATATTCATCTAGTGCTTTTCATACAACCAAAAGACACAAGCAAAAGAGTGCTAATCATGTTTTGATAATGTCGTCATTCAACCAGCTCTTTCAACACAGATGGAAAAGCAGTCACAATTTTCCTAGGGATATGGAGTATGATTCAGGCAGAAAACATTCATAGCTGAGTGAGGAAGTCTGTGAAGGTCTTAAAAAAAAAATTCAAGCAGATTTTTTAAGCTTATTTCAGTGAGCTCACAGAGATGAGCTTAACAAAGAAACATTATTTTTCTTTCATTTTAAGAACACACTGAATAATTGAAAACACAGTAATTACTACAGAAGGGAACTTACCCTATTACTCTTCCATTTTCCACGTAGTATTGTACTCTAAAGAATGCAACAAATGGAGGGCTGAATTTCTCTGTCCCCTAGAGCAAAGACAGGAGACGAGTTAAATTATAATCAGCATCCAAAATTCCTGTTACCCTATATGGTAATGTTCTCTTCTCCCAAGTTCACTCCCCATACTGCTTTTCATTTTCTACTCTTAGCAAGTTTTAGGGGCGAGTCTGACTGTCTTGGAGGCTCATGACAATGAGGCATCACAAAACATTCAGACAGGTTGAACGACAAAATATCCTAGGAAGAGCAGAAGATTTTTTGGATAGGAGGGATGAGCTGGTGTAAGAGTCCCAGCATAGCCTGGGGACACCTAGCCTGGCCCAGAGTTACCTAGCTCAGCACCTGGCAGCACCACAAACACATTCATGCTGAACACAGCAAGTTTAACTCAGCCTCCCTCAAACCGCCAGGCAAGGCGGCAGGGCAGCGTGCCACGCTGGCACGGCCCTGGCGTTTCCAGGGCACTCCTAGGAGCAACCATCCATCCCTGCACCACACCACACCACTCAGCACGGACACACGCGCTGCCACGCTCAGCAGTCGATGCCTGGGGCTGAGGCGCACCAGCCTGGTAGCAGCTCCGTGCCTGTTGTTTGGCAGGGCACGTGGTAAGTTATTCACACGTTCCTGCAGCCACAGACAAAAAGGCAATGTTTGTGTCTGCCTCACACTGAGGAGTGCTGTTAGAAGAAAGCCAGCACGAGTCCTATGGTTTTAACTACAGCCTATCTTTCTGACTTACAGCTTGTTTTAAACAGGAGAAAAAAAAAAAAGAAAAGAATGGGAAGAAGAAGAAAGGAACACCTTACTAGCTTATTCTCTCATCTTTCCTACTTTGCCACTTTAATGTTCACACAAATAAGTTTTCTCCCACAGGCACTTCCAAGGCTTTTCTGGTCAGACCCATTTCACTGGGACAAGGTACATGCCATGCCCTCCACATCTGATGCAGACAGCTTCTTGATCATGTAAATATCTCCATTTTATTTCTGGAACTTGTTCACAGTCACCCTGTTTTATCAGCTGGACTGGGCTTTCCACCTGAAACCTCTTCATAGGAATTAAATCCTTGTCAATTAACCCAGTCCAATAGGCTAACTCATCTCAGACTGTAGTACTGCCAATGGCAACTCATGCAGTCTTTTATGATTCGCATCACACCAGAGGTTCAACACTTACCCTGACCGGAAAAGTGTTGCAAGATCCAATCACAAAGCAACCTCAAAGCCTACCCCGTCCTGAGGCAAACAGAAACACCTGCTTTGGGAAGCTCTCACTGGCTGGACAGACAACCCTCCGAATGACTCTGGCTGTCTTTGAAGTAACTCTCAATCATTTGGGAAAAGTAGAGCACATGCTTGGGGATAAGAGATCCCCAAACCTCACTAGTCATCTACAAACTTCTCTAAGCAGCAGAAATGGCAAGTGTGCCTACTCTGCAAAAGAAAACCCTTAAGCAAGGTGGAAAAAGTCATAACGACCCAATTAAGATATCTGAAAAGCAATTGCACGCTATACTTTGTTCTAGACTATGACTCCTCTATTAATGACACATTAATATTAATGACACATTCCACCAACAGGAATTATCATGTCTGAATGAACAGCATGAAACAATTACATAGGCTTGTCTTTATTTCACATAGCTTTTCCCTCTCTTGTCAGGGCTAGTTAGCATTAAAGAATTAGGCCTCTTTTCAAACAAAATATCCTTCCTCTCCCTCCACTGTCCTTTAGCACTTACTCTGGGAAGAGTCACAGCTCCAGTCTTTTCCCTCATACAGGATTCAAGTCACAAAAGGTTATTTTAGGTTGTTTTGCTTAAGGATAAAAATGAGGTCTCCAGACTAAGATCCAGACTAAGTTCAAATGGAAAACTGACCAACTGACCTCCACTTCTGTAGCAGCCAAGCAGCAACCATGTGGTTATTATTGCTCAGATAAAGTTGTGTAAGGGGCTGTTTTAGCTCTTTTAATTAATTGTACAGCTGTGCACAAGTCACTGCATTTTGCTACTGAAAAGTATTCTGCAGACCATCTTCAAGAAATGCTCTATGGACCTCAGTTTAAGAGTTTTCATTTCATTGTGTAGTCCAATAAAAAAGCAGCAGCCTCCAAAATTAAACACTTCTCTTACTTTGGTGGTCTCTTTCTTCCATTCCTTTGAAAAGTATTTGCTAAGCTTCTGCTCCAGGTCTATAAAAACATACTCATTATCTGAAAGATAAGAAGAAAGGAATTTAATGTTAAATAATTAGAATTTTTTAGTCATTAAACATTTAGTTGACTCTACAAGTTATTTCCAAGCAATATATTTTAAAACAAAGCTAACCAGGGAATAGACAGGGCAGTGGAAAAAAAAAAAAAAGAAGAGTACTCTTAAGTACATGTGCTACTCCAGACAGTATTGGAAGGAAGGTCAGTCACACCTTCAAGAGATCCTGAACTAAAGGTTCCCAAACACCTTAGCCAGAAATGTAGAATTCCTGCTTTATAATCAAGAAGCCATTTACAAAAGGGAAACATCATCTTACTGAGCTAATTGTACTGTCAGCTTGCCGGATTCAGTTTTTTATTGTTATTAAACAAGCAAGCCCTACCCAAGCTTGTACTCTGCCATCATGTTGCACCATGGTCCAACATGGCACAAGTAAGTAAACAGAGCTGGGTATTTGACAGTTTTCATCCTCTGCATGTGAAGGGGATCCTCTGAAAGGGGGAGAAACAAGAGGACCAAACACAAACGCCTTCCTCAGAAGGTCTGGTGTCTCCTGCTCACACCCAACTTCTTTCATATAGAAAAAAGATGAATGAAAGGAAGGGAAACCTGGCCTGCCTCAAAAGATAAAGGACCAGGACTCGCTCTCCACCCTAGTGAGAGTGAACATGACACAGCCTGAATGGCACATCACCTTGAAAGAGCTTTGTGCTGTTTTCAAAGCTGATGTTTCATAACACTGCTTACCAATTATCAAATACAAACAACTCAGCCAGTGAAAGATTTTTTCCCTGAGTCTTCAAGTCTCTTAAGGAAAAAAACCAAAAAACAAATGACAAGACCTGACAGGTGTTTCAGGCTGCAGCAGCAATGCCAGCTGAGCACATTCACCTGACCAGTCCCTCTACTCTTTGATCTTGCTTAGGACAGTGTTTTGACAGGTGACACAAGTCCCAAGATGAAGAGCTTGCTCCTTAGACATGAAAGAAGCAGGAGAAAAAAGGGGAAGGAAAAAAAAGGAAGAAGAACCCTTCACAAAACAAACGTCTTCTCCTTAAGACCAGCCCAGGCTTCCAAATGAGAGTCTGCACTTGTGTTTGCATGGCAGATGCGGGCCTGGCATGGTCAGTGTTACAGCAGGTGTTGAAGGGGCTCTGAGCTACCTCGCAGTCACCCTTCCAAAGCATTCCAGATCCTTAGAGGGGCAGATAACTGCAAATATTGTCTTTGCTAGCTTTCAAAAAACAAACAAGCAAAACAACCCTCTGTCACCACCTCCTTCACCTCCCACCTCAAGTTAAAGAAACCACACCTGGTGCTATGCAGAACTGGCCCACACATCACCCTACTAAGAAACCTTCTGTAAAATATCAATAACACTGGACACAAAAAGGACAATGTTCAAAAAAGTCCTGTTTCTGTCTCCATGCTCCTTCCTGTATTGTACTGATTGCAGCTGTACTTTTAATATACTTACATTTCTGTTTATCACTTTACTTGGCATATCACACACAAAAACAAAACAGTATTTAACAGAACCATTGAAATGGCTGTATGGAATTACTGAAAGTGTTGGTGGTGGGAATTTAAGTGCTGTAACACACAAGATGATATGGAAGCTATTTTTGCTGTTTTGACAAGAAGAGGAAGAGTTTTTATTGTCACAGAGATTGCATCTTGTACCTGCCTCTTCACTTCTGCCTGTAAGATAGGGAGGCTGGCAGGCTACACTGGCCCTAGCCCTTCCTTTTCTAGGTCCATTAAGATCAGATAATACTGCCTTGAAGAGGCTGATAGAAGTCCTAGTCAGTGAGAGAGAGAAGAGTTTGTTAATGTTAGACTTGTCTCTATCCCTTGCCAGCTGCCAAGCTGGTAAGCATCACTCCGTAAAGCTTTTATTAAAAAAGAAGTAAAAGCTGGTTTAGGAATCAATTGTGCAGCAAGCGACAGGAGTGGGATAACACGAGCACAGCACCCAGTCCCTCCCTGGCCTTTGATAGCCCTGGAGCAGGGCAAGTGCTCCACTACTGGCTCCCCACGCGGCACGGGGCTGGTCCTGAGGGCACAGCAGTGCTGGGTAAAGCCTGTGTTGCCTCCATCAGCACTGTGCTCTTTAGCTGACACCTCGTGAAGAGGCTATAACAAGTTGAAGGGTCAGTTTTCCTTTCTGGCTCAAGAATGATCCCATGCCCAGAGGCATTCAGAGAAACACATTAATTATTCCTCAATCAGGAGGGAAAAATTGCAACAGCAAGCACAATGACATACCCCAAACCATCCCATCACACCTGAATACTAAGTCAGAAAGGGAAAAAGTGTGACAGAACAGTTACACTACAGTAAAGCTATTTGTTACCCACACCCCACAGCCCCTATTTATCTGTCATGTTCATTAGGTTAGAGATGATTTTGTGAGGGCCCAGATGTCATACCTGAGGACTCCAGGTTATCATCAGACCTACTGAGAGATGCACATAAACCACAAGAATAAGCCAGGCTACAGGAGGACACCCCAAAGTGTCATCTCTCCCTGGGGGTCTCACTCCTCCCCAGCCCAGCTCAGCTTCCTCCCTCCCGTGAGAGAATGCAGCACTGCATTCCTGCCTTAATGAAGTTAATATTGCTGGAATGTCAACCTGCAATGTAAGACTCCATCTACAAAAACAAGGAGGTATTTTCCCTCCGCAGCCCTACTGGTTTCTGGATGGCTTTGGGTTTTTTTTTCCTTACACTGGATTAGTGATGAAACCTAAGAGATCTTTTGCCAGATGCTAAAACTGTCTGCTCTGAAAATAAGCATCTCTAACAGATATGAGGGCACCAAACTGCAGCACCCCTGAGCAGTGCTGTAAAGGACAATATAGAAATGCACAGATGGCCTCCTTTCCAGGGAAGAATAAATTTGATCTGTGGATCCAAACAGGGCTGGATACTCAGCAGGTACAAACTGTCATTGCTTCACTGGCCTCAGCTGAAGGACAAGTGAAAGGTACCAAAAAGCTGACTGAGAAGCATGCACACATAGAAATACACTCTCATCCACCTGCAGCTACCGACACCGAGTTCATAAATCTCATCTCAGCACTGTAAGTGATCTTACAAATACATCAGCTTCTCTTGAAAGGTTCCCCCGTGTTTGTGTGTACAAATACCAGACCTGGAACAACTCACCAGTGCACTGCAATCCCATAAAAAGCATCTGGACAGCCCCTTGCAGTAAGGCAATTTACACATTTCTCCCAATTTCACCTTTAAGAATTCTCAAATGAGATTGAAAATTTATGCTGTAAAAATCACATTTCAAAATAAGCAGTTACCAGAAATGAAAAACACTTCCACTCTGCAATATTAGCTTAGCACATTTTACGTATTTAAAAAAAAATAGGACACGCATTATTGCAAAAAAATAATGGGCCAGGTCCCCAGTTAGAAAAAAGTGACACAGTTCCAGTGAGTGATGCAGACTTACAATAGGCATTATTTACACTGAAGGAAAAATGGGAATAGAAAATTATGGCTGTAATACAGGGCCAAACCAGTTCCAAGTCATTGTTAACCTAAAGGCCATTATTTTGCATTAACCAGTTCCTCCTCATCTTATTTTTTATGAAAAGTGAGTTCTCTGCATAAAAGCTAAGTAATGGTGAATGCCAAAAACCTGTTCTCCTCCTGTGCCCATTTTGGCCTAAGAGCACCAAGAAATTCCACAAAGGTGTCCTACCAAGAGTCAGAGCTTAGGCCCCAAAGGCAGCCAGGAAGATCCCACTAACAAATTTGGCTAAGTATATTTAGTAATGCAACTAGACATTCCAGAAGAATAGGATTCAAATAAAATATGAATTAGTGCAAAGCCAAATTTCCACATAGCAAGCATTTTCTGCCTAAAAGAGAAGGGAAAAAATTATCCATGGCTATTGCACTTAACTTTTTCCAGAGGCTTCAAGAAGCTTCATGGCAACACCACTATGTCCCTTGAGGTGCAACAGGAAAGAGCATGAGCAGGACAGAAGGATGCTAGGGTTAGGGGAGAGCTGAAGCTTAAAAAAACCAAAAAACAACAAACATCCCCCCACTCTAAAAAATACCTCACAACACATGCTGTAAACCTCACATAACCTGAGCACCAGCATGGATTTTTTTGTTTATTTATTGAAGAAACACTGACTACACACTCCTTTTGCAGGTGGAGCTTCCCAAGCTTCCAAGCCTTAGTGATTTGGGAAAATCACTATCCACATGGCATCTGCTCCTACCACCTGTATATGGCTTCTTGATGCTCCTGGTGCTACCTTTCAAGCCAGTAGAAAGAAATGTTGTCCACTTTCTGATACCTGGTTGATTAGTTTACTAAAGGGTCTAAAAACTTGGTTCAGGATAAACTTGTGTTTTTAGCTTTAGCTGGAAAGTACATGTATCTCAAGTGAAGGGGAGAATCACAACAGAGGCTGGGAGTAAAACAAGGGAGGTCGTGGCTGAGGTCACTTTAGCTGGGATGGACACAAGGCCTGTGGAGGGTAGCATGAAAGGAGACAATATCAAGAAGCCTGAGATCATGTGGCTGTAGGAACTGCTGAGGTCTGAACACTGAGCTAAAGGCTCCTTCATTCCTGGTAATGGATAGGCACTGCAAGAATATATTTAGCAACAAGGCATGCCCAGGCAAAGATCTCCAGACTTCAGCAGTGTCACAGTGGAACAAGAAGAAGCACAAGAAGAGCTGCAAAACCATTTCCAGCACTGCTTATCCAGGGGCAAACAAACCCCTTGCAATTCTCAGGCAGGAGAGCACTTGGCTGGATGTTGTACTGATACCGAAGGAGGAACGATTGACAGCGGGTACAGGCAAAAAATTGCCTTCATAGGAGGAGACCACGTAAGTCCTTTCAAGGAGTACTTTATACTCTGGACATCTGAACCCCTGCAATTCCCTTTAGGTGGTCCATTTCTTATATTGCATTTATCTCATTTGAGGTATGAAAGTCACTGTAATAGAGTTGTACCTTAGGTTAGAATACAGGAGAAATCCACAAAGGAGACTCAACTATGCAAGCAGATTTAAGAGAGGACAGACAAGAAGCAGGGATAATGAGGAAGGACTGGTGTGTAGAAATCATTATAAGGTATTTCAGATAACTTTTGTTATTTGTCTCCTAAGAGACCCTTTGTTATAAGAGATACCCATGTAATAGAAAGATAACATGGTAGCATATTCTGTCCATGAACTTCAGTACTGGGGGATATACAGATGCAGAAGAGTTTTTACTCGAGGCAGAGCGGTTTTGGTGGAGTTAATCACTGAGCTCCTTGGTAAGCATGTGCTGGGAAGCATGGGCCTGGCAAGGTGAACAGCCATAGCTGTAAAAACCAAAGTATTATCCTTGAGGCAGGGGATTTGGTTTTGTAAGAAAGCCAGCCTGACAAATCACAAGAAGACACAGAGACAGTCAGAGGGTATAGGAGCTGCAGTCTTGTTCCTTCCCAATTGAAGGCTTCCATCTGCTTAGGTCAAGCAAGGTATGCTTCTAGAAAGGCATTGCCCAAAACTCAGGATTGAAGGGATCTGGGTTATAATGACAAAGGAAGGCTGGCTGTTCTTTGTTTGCTGACAATCAGTTTTGTTTTAGAAGACTGAATGTGTTGCTGCACACACTTTCTGATAACAAGAGGGAAACCTCCTGCAGGGCACTAGATAAGGTTGACCCCGCAGGAGGATTTGCTGTATAAGACCCAGCTGCTGAAGTCTATGGAACCAGATTGAACCTGGCAGGGTTGCAGGATCTTTCACTGAGCAAACTACAAGGAGAAAAAAAAAAGCACTTCAGCAGCAGGAGCACGCAAGTTATAGCCTGTGTGATGATCCATGCCAAAACTAGAAGAGCAACATGACCCAAGGTTTCTGGGACCTCCCACTAATGCACATTCCTGAATTACATTTTCAAAGCGATCAACTTCTTACAGAAACGTTTTTTCTCCCCAAATATATTGGGTTGGTTTTCCTCTTGACAATAAAAAACAGTTCAAGAGAAGAAGGGATGAAAAATTCTGCCCTGACACTATTACTGTTACCTTTAATTCTGAAGCTTGCCCTCAGCATCTGCAACAGCCAGAAGAGAATGCAACATATTTAGGCATCAAATGCTGGGAAATAGGCTCCAAGACCTACAACTTAGGTCTTGCAGCATTCATGGTTTGTACTTTGCATGGTGCTTTGCAGTGCCATTTTCCTTTTTGCCACACTTAGGTGTTAAACTTCTGTTTATGATTAAGGACCCCAACCTATCCCCCTCACACACACACTTACTATGAGACCAACTGAGCATTAGTGTATCTGTACAATGTCTGCAGGTCAAATGGGCTCCTAATCCAGATAATCCATGCAGTGTGATTGGCTACAGTTCTGTAGAAATCCTTTAATTTTCATTCTGTTGCTACTGCTGACAGTCAGGGTTTTGTTGACAAATTAGCAGCTAAGTAATGGATGCAGGTGGATTAGAATACCTTGTTTTGCATGTGGCAGTATCAGACTGCCAAACATCAACACATATTAAGAAACTAGGAAAAATATCATTATTAAAACAGGGTGGCTATTTTTTTAAAAATTTCTTCTTGGAGCTGCAGCACAGAGGTGAAACCACGATGCAGGAAAGGATTACCTTTTCAAAAATGTCAATGCTTCCTCTCAATTTTTTGGATACCTAACTCAGCCTTTCCTCACAGACCAGGCCCAGGCCTCCCCTTCACAGCCTCTGTGGGATGTACACTGACTAGCTGCTCAGCCAAGGCACTTGACTTAAGCACCCACAAGGCAACCCTGGGAATGCAAAACTTACCCAGCTCATCCCCCAACCTGACCTGAGAGCTTCCCTTTCTTGAGGTGAAAGCTTGTTGTGAAGTCAAAAATCCCTGAGAAGTAGGCAGTGCCTTAAAGGCTACTTCCAAATGCCAGACACAGAGTGCTACATTTGCAATAGAAGCGAGACCTCAGCTACCACAGGCAGCAACGGAGATGATCACCAGTCTGTTGATCAAAACAAGGCAGAGGAGAAATCAAGTTGTGGAACAGAAAAAGTATTTCCTTTCAGGAAAGTGAACAACCAACCCCCCAAACAAAAAAAAAAGAGATGTTAGTTCAGGCTGCTGGACTCCTGTAACTCTTTTCCTTGACTTTTTAGAGCTTTCTGGAAGAATTAGCTGCTCTAAAAAAGAAGAATCTTTGTGAAGTGAGAAGACTGTTTTCCACTTAAAGATGTGGACAATATACTCTAAAGTCCAGTCAGAACAGCTTTACTATGCTCTTTGGGATGCAGTGGTTACAATGCATTTCCAACAGGTTGAAAGGCATCTGCCACAACAGGGTATTTTGGGACTAGAACCCCTGTGCTTGACAGGGTGAAAGAAACTGCTTTACAGAAAAGGTGTGAGGAAAGGAAAAAGCAGGGTATGGAAAATACCTGTGAAGGGAGAGAAAAGGGAAAGAAGTATGAGAAGAACAGGAGAAGAATTAAAAAAAAAAAAATAGGAATGAAATTGCCCTGTCTTCCAGGAGAGGAAAGGGGCTCCAATTTCAGCCAAGATGTCCTGCAAGTGGAATAGGCAAAACCTGGTGTTAAAAAATGTCACAAAGGGGAGGACTCAGAAACATAGATGATTTGTGAAAAAAGTTAAGAGCATTCAGGTCTTCCTCACATTAAAAAAAACTGTGCTGGTTTATAGCACAGGTATATCAGGTTTAAGGAATCTCTCTTATGGAGATCAAAAGCTTATGTTCCTCTCAGTTTGAATGCTGCACTCAGAAAAAGCAGTTCTTACAGAATGAGAGCATAAAGGAAATGAGACAAACTTAGAAAAATACCCTTATTTTATCCCACATATTTATAAAGAAGCAAAATAAAACTTCTTTAGAAGGACTTACAAAAGACTACTGTAATTTCAATGAAATTTCTAGAATTGCAGTAGTAAATAACACACTTGAGAAAGTTTTTGGAGAAGAGAGAAGTCTTTCAGTGCTTTTGGAAATGTGGGGAGGCAAGATAAACAAGACAACAGATCCATTTCTAATTACTAGGAGTTGGGGTGTGGGAGGGAATGCCAATGCTCACACCATACCAGAAATGTGATCTCTCATATCGATTTGCTTCTTTAACACCATTTCCTGGCCAAAGCTAAGCCATAGGACCAAGCAAACTGGACTTTAATTCATGGACTAAGAAATTTTGTATTTCCCATATGATATTTCAAAACCCAATGTGTCCCACACATGCATTCAGTCCCTTACACCTCCCCACTGCCACATTATTCATGTGTGACTTCAGAAGTAGCACTTTCAGCTCCAAGGTCCTTTTAAAATCCACCTCCTGTTCAATACCTGTAGTTTTGAATACAGTAACAAATATGTTGACTAGCAACTCCCACTACAGGAGAGAAAGCAAGCCCCACAAAGAGGTGGAATCTAAGAACAGAGGTGGAGAAAAAAAGCCCCCCCCTTTACTCAATTTGTCTGCCCACATACCAAAGATCAAAAGAGCTCTGGGAAGGCTCTGCATAATCTACATACTTTGTGACCTTATTACAATCAAATTCCCCCCGCAGGCACAGCCACTGTGTA
Source organism: Corvus kubaryi (assembly GCF_017639235.1). Taxonomy (NCBI): domain Eukaryota; kingdom Metazoa; phylum Chordata; class Aves; order Passeriformes; family Corvidae; genus Corvus; species Corvus kubaryi. The sequence goes on from NW_024581081.1 coordinate 4,541,707, forward strand.
TATATGCACACACTGTAAATACACAAGCGGGTCTGTGGATGTTTGCCAAGTCACTTGCTCGTGCATTGAGTTTGCTTACTTTTAACAATGCTGAGGCCAAAGAAGTGAGGCTCTTTAATCTTCACTAAATCACAAACTTGCTGAAAGAGCTCCTGTCCAGTGGCTTTGACCTGAAAGACACAACCAATCCAACGTTACAGATGGCTCACACACCTGGGTGGAGCAACTCTTTTTTATGTAGGCCAATACATTTTTGGGTACTAAAGCAAAATACCCAAACACAACCACACCAGAGAACATGCTTTGTTTTCAGTATTATTGCTATTATCACAATATAATAATCATTACTAATTACAGAAATGAAAATACTGCCTTCTTGCAGATTTTTTTTTGAGAGGTTAAGAGAAAAAAAACCCACCAAACCCAAAAGTTTTCATTCAGAAGAACCAGGAACAAAAGTACCCAAACAAACACAAGACTCTGAGCAGCTCGCAGGTTAGAGATGTGGTTGCTCTGTACCCCTCACAGAAGAGCTTGTGTTCTGTCTCCTGCTGACTTCTAGTTACACAGCCATTAACATCTTCATCTTCAGCAGCTGTCACCAAGAGCCTGTAAGCCCTTGCCTGTTTCCCTGCACACTGAGACCTCCCAATACCCCTGTGTTCTGTAATGCACAGGCTCTCCCAGAAGGACCATGGTTCTGGTTAACTGCATGTGCAGACCTGGATGTGTACTGTGATTGGAAGAGTCCCCCACTAAGTGTCCCCCCATTCCTAGCCTCATTTCCCCCTGTCCCCCTGCACCATCCCAGGAGTACTGACAGACAAACCACAGGCATGAAGGGAAACCCCTCAGCCCACAGAGGCACAGGGGAAGCAGTTCAGAGAAAGAGCAGATGGGGAGAACAGAATGGCACTGACACAGACAACCTCAGCTCAGGCCAGGGTGCAGCCAATTGCAGCTGCAAAATGGGCCAGGACCTTGGAATTTCATTACCCCACTGCTGGACGATATGGATTAGCAGTGCCTGGAAGGGTACAGTGCAGTGCTATCTACCGAGCAACAAAGATGACAGGGCAGAAGTCGACTGCTTAACTCTCCTACAAACCAATCACCATCCTAATTTTTCAAGCTCTTTTAGTGTAGGTATGCCACACACCCCAGAAACTGGCTTGCACTCCCCTCCCTGCCCCAGGATGTACCATGTCACTAGACATGGACAATGGGAAACAGGAGGTCATTTAAGTACTCATTTTCTTCTACTTGACAAGGCACCACTAGCCAGATACTCCGTACTGTTTTATCAGGAGCTTTGAAGCCTGCACTACACCAATGCAAACACGTGTAAGCTTTGAGCAGGGAGGAGGTAGTGCACAGTTCTGATAAGACCCAAACCCACATCTGGATCATATTATGAGTCTCCGTGTGAGACTGCACCTGTCTCACACCTAAACGCAGTGTTTGCTCAGACACCAAGAACACACATTTGGAAGGTAAAGTTTGGCACAGAGCAGTCCCCTTTGCCAAAGATGCAAGCTCTGAGCATGTCCTCCTACCTGGGAAGGATTTGCTAAGAAAGATGTGACCTATCTCTAGCCATAACGGTTATGGGCATACAAGAGCCACTGGCAGCACAGGACCCCCTGTAAATGCTACACAATGAGATGAATTTCCTAAGTGGCAAGCTTTCCTACCTAAGGGAAGAAAAACCTGCTTTAAGGTACTTAATTCTAGGGAACTGAGCACTTCAAGTGACAGTTTCGTGGCATTCAGCTCTGAACAGTGGTTGAAGCAGATTTCTTGCATAGCAGGTATGCGACTACCACCTTGTCCTTTCTCCTCTTGGCACTTCCCTTTTGTATCAAGTTCTACTCCCAGCCTTAAAGGCTATGCAATACCAATTACATTTGCAATTGCTGTTCCCTCCTCCTACTTTCCCCTCTGCTCAAAGCAACCAATACTTCCCTTTGCATTTTTCATCTGTGTGCTTCTCTTTGGACTTTCCTCCCTATGCATATGGTTCCTGTGCCAAGATTGATCCCAGAAATGCTATGACTCATTCCTTTCACTGATACACAGCTTTGCCCCATGTCAGGCTCAGGGCTTCTGTGCACGTGAAATTTAGTCCAAAGTGAAATCAAGTGCAACTTTACAGAAGGTAACTGCTACTCCAAGGTCATTCTGTGTATAGATACTCGTGTGCATTAGTTACCTATGTCTATTTTTCTTGGCACATATGCTTTGAAACATCAGCTCTCCTGTTCACAGGACAACTGAAAGACTTCAGACCTATGCTTTCCATTCACCAACACACAGGACCTCACCAGACTTCCTCCACTCCAAAAATTTCTCCCACTTTACCTTGCCCTCCTCAGGGCAGCTGGTGAGCTGCAGCACCCACTAGTTCCCCTCACTGCTCTGCTTCTCCTCATGTTCAGAGTTGGTCCCAAGAAGGCAGTTTTACTCCTCACTATCCCCCCAAATTCATTGTACATTCAGAAAGGTAGACATCGAAGTTAATTAAGAGATACTCGATTGTGGGGGAAGAGAATTTAAAATGGCTCCTGCTCTTCTCTCTTCAACAGCACTATTTGTGAAAGGTGTAAGACAAATCCATTTTAAAGGACAGGCTTCAAATCTATATGTGACCACATAAAACACATATAGGTAAACTCTTATCTGGAAGGGTGGAATTTATATGGGAGGGGGGAGGGAGGAATTACCTGCATAAACACTGTGCTTATCATGGGAAGGATCTATAATTCATTCTGCTGGAAAGATAACCATCCCTACCTACCTCACTGAGCTGCAAGCTTGTTTAGTATTTGCATTCCACACTGAAGAGGTTAAAAGGCTTTGGAAATCTTTAGTAGTGGCATTATTATCCTAATAAATGCACAAAAGTATCATCTGTGGTTGTGGTAATTACATTTGGGTTCTACCAACTTCACTAGAAAATTGCCTTGATGTTTCTTTAAAAAAGAAAGATCTCTCCAGCTATGAAATCTTAATTTTTGTTGCTATTTTGAATAAATGTTGTGGTAAAGTCAAAAGCCAAATGAAAAGCTGTTTCTGGTGACGTGCCCAGCTGTAACAGGCCATGTTTCACTCTCTATGCAATTAGGACACAACTGTGTGTTGAGGTCTCATGTTTTGGCTCAGGCAGCTATTCCCTTTCAGACGCAGGCATCTCCAAGTACATACTTTCCCAACGTCCCAGACACAAAAGAAAGGGGCATCAAAAATGACAAGGATGAATGTCTTTAAAATGAATACAAAGAGGTGTTGTGGAGGATTCCTCTGCAGCACAACATGGTGATGCACAAGGCACCCCAGCTCTTTGGAGGGGCATCAGGCTGGGACAGGACAGGGGAACAGGAGGGGACACAGCACTTTTCCTCTGTCCCTGTCAGGGGTCAATCCAAAAGACCATTTCTTATGCTTATTAAATATTTTGGAGGTTTTAAAAGAGACATGCAGATGTAGCATTTAGAAACCTGGTTTAGTGGTGGACTTGGCAGTGTCATGTTTATGGCTGGACTCGATCTTTCTCACCCCAAATTTATTTTACAATAAACTGCAGGTTTTTGTGATATACCGGAGCATGAACCATTGGTGAAGGAACAGCTGTGTGCTCTGTTCAGGCACAGGCAGCGAGGAGCAGTGACAGCCCTGCTGGTGCACTGCCCTCCTGCATGCCAGCCTGCACCTTCCCCATGGCCGGCAGCTCCGCTATGTCCCATCTTTAGCCTCCCTGATAAGAGCTATAAGAAGGTGAGATTTAGGGTCAGCTGCAACAGACCATTACCCAGGCCTGTACACCTGCTGCCAAGAACTTAATTAAATCATCGTTTTCTGCCTTGCACAAAAGCCAGCAGATTGGAAAAGCCTTCTGGGGCAGTGGATGGGCTGGGTTTGAACTAGTAACCTAGAAGCAGAGCGTCCCAGATTTTGCTCTTAAAGCTTTATTCCATCCAGCCCTTGGGGCTGTTTCAGTTAAGGACACTACACTTACACACAGCAGGTAGGAAAATTCCGGCATGGATTTTGAAGATTAGCACGCATAGTTTCAAAAGCCACCATTTCAATCAAGTACTTAAAATAACAGTTCACCTCAACTGTCTTCTCCCCCTCCTCATCCCAAAGCGGGGGAAAAAACCTACCCAAAACAAAGCCAAATCTCCCCAGCCCACACATGAATGCACGCACACGCTCACAAGAGAGCACTTATCTTTGAGACTTGCTTGTCCTCTGAGCGCCAAGTGCCTCTTGTCAGCTCAGTTTCTCACAAGTTCAAGGAGCAGCCGGCGCTGCACAAAGAAACACCGTGCTGTGCAGACACCGTGCCACCCTGGGCTGCCAGCTGAGCCGGCCCTTCTGTCACTCGTGCACACTCTGAGGCATTCAAGGCAGCAATTGAAGAAATGAAGCGACTTACCTCGATTTTTTTAATGTGTACAAGTATTCAAGAGGAGGGAAAAACCCCACCCTCAATGGCTGTTTGCCTTAGACTCTTTGAAGGGATCTGCAGGCTATCAAAACCAGGGATAGCTGGATTCTTTACAAGAGTAAACGGTCACGTGTTGGGTACACTTGCTAACTACTCAAGGTATTTCAGGTTCAATTTTTTAAAAATGCTGGATTATTATGAGCAGCAAAACCACTCAGAGTTAATAATAAGTAAATAACAGAAAAAGAGCAGAGGAGACCCCCATCCTACAACACAGCCATGACTTTTAATGAACTCTGTGAATGAGTTGAAGCTGCCCAATTAGAAAACGGAGCACCAATTACCCTAAGCTGGCTAATAGCCTTTCGGTCAGCAGACCAGCACCAGGCTTTTGGGAGAACAATGGGAACTAACAAAACTGAACTGTGGCTTCGATGCAGCGACCTCCCGGCCCCTCTCCCGGCCACTCACCCCGACGGCCAGGCTGAGCTGCTCACGGGTGGGCAGGAAGACGCAGACGCTCCGGACCTCTGGCTGCATCCTGCCTGCCAGCAGTGCCCTGCTCATGGTGGGCAGCTCCACAGGGGCTGGGGTCTCCTCTCCAGACAGGTGTCAGGCTCCCTTCATCCCATGTACCTGTTGAAAAGGCAAGAGCATCAGTGCCGTGCTTCTGTTGGCACTGGGAGCAGCTCACAGCATGCATGTGATGAGATGTTTAAAAACAAAACCACTCCCAACAGTCATCCATTTTCCAGGGACAGTCAGTGTTTCCACCAGCATCACAGCACAAACCAGGCAGCATCAAGCTTTTAAACAGCTTGAAAGTCCCAGGAGAGTGCCATAAAGCAATGAAGGCTCCCTGGAATAACAAACCAGACTCAAGGTTTCCAGACTCATATAAGTGATAAGGCAGGTGGCACCTTGGGCCACTGCCTGAAAACACTCATGACATAGGGGAGTGCCCCATCCTTCAGCCAGGGACCTCAATCTCTCCCAAAGCAGAGATTTCAACGGGCTGTCAGCAGGCACATGTCAGTGCAGCGAACTTCATCTATGCTGTCCTCCCCCTCACTCCATCCCTACTCCCTGGGAAACCACCGCCTGAAATCCTCTACACCTCAACTCAAAGGAGGACGTGGAACACAACACTCACAAGGCTGAGCCGCTGTATAACACCTTTTGTGAGGCAAGCACTGCCAACCTCCTCTCTCAAGGACTGAGCCTAGGCTGCACTAGCAACTTCCAGGTGAAGTTCAGATATTAACAGAAATAAGGGATGAGTTTTCTTTGCAGCCAAACACACAGTAGCCAACATCATCTTCACTTTACAGCTAGGTTAGACAGTTTCCTCAGCAACTTGTTCCATTTTGTGTACAGTCCTCTCCTCTCCAATGCTCTCAGCATTCCTCTCAAGGAAGTATCCTGTGGCACCTGATGAATCCTTCAGGAAGGGGAGAGGCTCCTTGAGGGTGGGTTAGGTATCAATGCCTGCAGAGACCAACCACGGGGTCCACTCCATCCCCATACAAGATTTGATGCAAGTCAACCCCCAGCTGCCCTGAGCAAAGGGGCTGACTCCCACCAGCAACACCGGGGTGCTCACCACCAGCACAGCAACAGAGGTGCTGCTGGCTGATGCCTGCCCCCAAAGTCCCCACACACCCCAGCACAGCGGCAGACCCCAGCAAAGGCAGCCCCACGCACTGGCTCTGGCAGTGCCACCCTCTCCCACCACCCATAGCCCAGCCCACTTTCAGGGGACAGGCTGTGAAGGGAGCCATGGGCTTTTCCTTCACCCTGCACAATGGATAAAAGATGAGGCATCGGCAGCAGGGAAGCAGGCCATGTTATGCTAACACACATACACATATATGCATGTACATGTGTGCATGTGATTACAGGTAAGTTTAAGAAGCATTTTTTGTTTAAAGTCATGTTTGTCCTGGTTCAGGAGAAAATTATGACTGAATCAAATTCTTGTTTGGGAAATGGGAAAAGCAAACTATCATATAGAGTATAGCAAGTGAAACTTAGATTTATCCCTTTCCCTTCAACTCTGTACTCAAGTTATCAATTATTTTTTAAACTATTTTTTTAAAGCAAATACAAGATAGATCCAGGAGTGTCCTTTTGCAAATATAGAAGCTGTTCCATGCACCTCCTTCCCTGAACCATCACGTACAATTCTTCTTAATAAAGCAATTTTTGATTCAAATTATGTAGAGAATTCCTTATAAGATAGAAATACACAAAAAAATGCAGACAACGAGGTTATTAAAGTATTTTTTTCAGAACAAGTATTTAGTTTAACAAGACCTAGGAATTTTAAAAAGATTGCTCTAAATTAAAAGCAAGTGAGAAAAACACATTTGACTTTCTGGACAGGTGAAAGCTGCTATTAACTGAAATATTAAGAGGAAAATTCTGATTTATCTTCTCTTATTGATATAATTATTCTGACATGCTCTCTTAGGCTCTGGACTACACACTATTAATAGCTGTATATAAATTACAGATGTCTGCAGAATGACTTGAGGGCAACAGGTCACCACTATTACTGCCAGCTGATGTAATTCGTGCCATAAACTTTATCAGCAGCATAAAGACCTCGGAGTATGAACTTTTCAACATAAGGAGGTTTATCTTAATTGTCAAACGGCTGCACTGGCCAGTACACGTTCTCTCTCACAAGGGGATACCACAGCCAGTGAAGATGTTCGTGGGGCTCAAAACAGAACTGAAAACAGGACAAAAAAGTGACCATAAAAAAAACCCAAACACATGCACACAGATTCCTTTAGACAGCTGAAGAAACTGACTCCCACTTCCCCACAGCCTCTATAACAAAAAGCTTCAGGAAAGTTCTTTCCCACACCTGCTTTTTCCATTTGAATTTTTAAGAGAACAGCTGTGGACCCCCAGAACAGAGAAGTGAGAAAGGCAGGAGAGAAGGCGTTTTTCTTCTTATGATTCAAAACAAATGAGCTTGTGGACCTTCCCAAGACAGGTAAGGGGTTAAAGAAAAAATGTCCTTAGTCTGAATGGGGAGGTCAAACACAAGCCCAGCTCAACCTTCTCTTCTTCAGAGGTATGCTAGGATGTGATAAAACATCATGAATCATTAACTTGCTAGCAATGCATATTTACACCTTTTTTTTAAAAAGTTGTGAGTCAAGAGTAACTGCCCAATGAAAACAAGTGACCAGAAGGAATGCTCTTACTTAAACATACACAATTTCAGACTGCCCATATGCCATCCTTTTGTTTACCATAGATTCCAACCTCTTAACCTCAATTAAACCATAAAAGCTCCAGCAAATGCACTGCAGATGAATTAATAAAAGCTGAAGTCAATAATCAGCCTCTGGGACATCCTACAGGTTGTTTGTTTTTATTGTGTTGCTTTTTTAAACTAACATCACTTCATGTTTTAGCCCCTGCAGAAGGGCATTTTGAGATGTAATTGCTTGGTCAAAGGCCCAGCAAGTCTATCAATTAAAACAGTCAAAGCCACTATTTATTTGTATTCTTCTGGTATCAGACAGGAGGCTTATTAGTGCCCAGAGTGGTGGCACAGCTTATTTAGGAGTGTTTATTTTACCTAAACACACATGCAGAGGGTCTTTGGAAAACATGCCTGTCATTAACTTCAAGCCTTCTCTCACTCAGCAGCTTAAACGTGGTCATAAAAACTCAATTAAATCTTCCCCCCCTCTCTCCACAGAGCCTCAAGTTGCCTCCCAGCACAGGGCCAGAATCTCAGCACTTGCTGGGTCAAAGCAGGAATGGATGAGGTTTGCCCCAGCAAGGCAGATAAGAGCAGCAGAGCCCTCCACAGGAGGAAGAAGAGGAGTTGAATGAGAACGAAGAACCCTGTTTGCTTCAGGTATCAGCAGGATGGCTCACTAAAATACCTCACACCCCCATATACCCAACGACACAAGGATGTCCTGCCACCACAATTTGGGGCCATGACACCGTCAGCCTGTCTGGAAGAAGGTCTCATCCAGACAGCATGTGGGTTCATATAATGAATGCCACTGTATTTTACACACTAGTTCATAGCACCACAGCGAATTGGGTCCTAATTCTCATTTCAGCCTCTAGGTACAGCCACAACCACATCTCAAGGGGATAAAGGGAATAGATGAACGAGCCATAACTTACCAACTCAGAGTAGCAAAGCACAACAAAGTTCTCATCTATCAAAAAAAAAGCACAAACACCTGAAAACAGGCTTTTTAAGGTTTATTACAGTAAAACATCTGCCTTTGCTAGAGCTGATATAGAATGAGCACTGAGCATCTTCCTGATGAAACCTTACCACAGTGGCCCTATGGCCTCTCAGAAAAAATTGTCCAGAAACATTAAGACTCTTCTTAATATTTTCCAGACATCATCCAGAGATGTCTTAGGCTTCTAAGAACACCAGACTCTTAGGCTGCAGTTTCACAAACAGCTTAAGCAGCTTTAATTAAGGCAGTCCTGCAGCAAGACAGACAGGCAACTGCCTGGAAACAAATCTGCCTTTGGCAGCAACCCACACTTGGGCCGCCTTGTAGTCATGATGAAACACAGTCGTAAAACTGAAAACCCCCCTCACCTTCCAGGTATTTTGTCCCCTCAGACGCACACTGTAGGGCACCAGTACTATCTGCAAAAGAGAATAAGAAAGAGCCTGAGCAAGTAAAAGCTGTCGTGATAGCATGCAAAAGCCTTTCTCAGCAATTTAAAAAAAACTCCACCCACCTCCTTTGACTAACCCCTGTGATGATGAAAATTTCTCTGAGAAGATGCATCAACCAGGAAGGAGCAGAAACAAAGTTACTTGTCAGGGCAGAAAACGAGACTGAAGCTAAATAGTTTTATGTCATGGCTGTAAGATGATGTCAAATGTGCCACCTGTGACCAGCAGTCAGGACAACTAGGTCACATCCTGCAGCAAATTCCCAGAAGCACATTGACTTTTCAAATGTGTCTACCTCAGCACCATTCCAGGACTAGCTCAACACAACCAAGGGCAAAGATGCCACAAGGAGCTAAGGTACCAAATTTGGTATCCACACACTGCTTTTGGGGTAAAATACACACCTGTCTTCAAAAACTGAGCACTACTTAGTAGGAAACCCCTATTCAAAGCCGTTGAACAAGGAATACCAAAACACCTCCCAGTCACTTGGGTGATCTGAAGAACTGGATTCCAGAACCAGTGCAGCTTGGCTGTGGATAGGTGCAACACTGACAGCAGAGACAACTGGCTTCAGCCTACAGAAGTGGCAGATACAACTGCAGCAGGCCTTCTGCATCTGGTCAGGTCTGACCACAGTCCTCTCACAGCGGAGGCATGTGGGCCTGGCTCCCACCTTTCCTTTAGGATTTTCAAGAGGTGCAATGCAAGATGCCTTCAAAAACTCCAAGGCTGTGAACCCAAGCAGATGTGACAAATGGAGAAATCACTGAGCATTGGTCTTAGATACCAACATCCTTTTTTCTTTTTGTACAAGCAGCACTCCTTGGTGACACTGAGCTTTAACAATAGCAAGGAAAATGCTTTCTCACTAGTCTTCATTGCAGGATTAGATGCAGCTCTTAGTTAGGCATGACTGCTCACACCCCCCCCCCCTTTGTGCTACAAAGTCTTCCTGCCCCACATCAAGCAGCACAAGCAAGCTCTAGAACAGGAAGCGTGCTCTGGTGCTTGTAACTCTTCTGGTCTGCACCCCCCAAAATGTGGCTGCTGTGCTTAGGAAGAAGGGATCTCTCAAAATTCCATGGACACCCATCCCCAACCTGGGACCATGCTGCTATGCTACTGTCTGTAGGCTGCCCTAGCCCTTAAACTCAAAGACAGGCACAGCTCTCCTAACCCAGGGATGGTGGCATTCTCTTGCAGCCAAATAAAAGTGACTCATGTTTTTGGGTGCACTACCTAGCCCTCAAGGAGAGGAAAAAATGCTTAACAAAGGACAGAGCACCAAAGGAGTTGCTCCTGCAGTGCATGGAAGCACAAGGGCAGGGCAGTGGTTGCAGGACCATGCAGGGTACCTGCCACGCTTCCATCCACCTCTCCCATGGGATGAAAAAAGCTCCCCAGAAGTTTACTCCCTTTGAGGACAGCACAACATGAAGCACTTTATGAACTTAATATTCACCTGAAACCAAAACTGAGTCCAGGAGCTCTTTGAAAGAAATAGACAATGAGTATTAAAGGCTTCAGGCAAAAAGGGACAAATTAGGATCTCAGAGGGATTATGTTTTTCCATCTCTTCCAAGTGATGGAAAGTGGCTTTGAATTTTTGTACACAAAAACATGCAGACTTTTAAAACACATTATTTTATCAGAAGCACATGCAAAACTTAGTAATGTACATGTTTTAAAGAACACCCAAACAATAAAGTCTGCATCTAGGGCATGCAATTCCTTTCCAGCATGTTTTTTTTCCTGGGAAATCAAACAATCTTGTTGTGGCAAGATCAACGGATCAACTGATCCTTCCTTTTCACTGACTGGTAAAAGTAGTAGTATGTACCCTATTGCATCCCTCTACCAAGATGTAGTTTCTCATTGCAATGAATTTCTTTACTCCTGCATAATCTACTAATGCACTTGTTTATTCAATACCAATCACTTTTAAGTATTCCTCATACTTCATAAACCAAGCACATTAATTAAAGACTAAGTGGCAATTTAAGGTATCAATTGGCCTAGGCAACTGAAGAAGCAAAAGAAAGAACCAGCAAAACATGGGATTGGGCATGAGCCAGCCTCAGTATCCATTACGTCTCACAAAGAGCAGCTGCAAAGGAAGCCTGCTCAGAAATGCCAAGCTCCATTTTCTCAGCTGGATCCCCAAGACACATCACATGACATCTTGCAAATGTTAAGATAAGTGAATTTCTGGAATAGCCATTCAGCCACAGCAACCTTACCACCCCTCAAACACACTGACATGTCTCTTTTCAGATGGACCCTTAGGAAATCTCATTTATGGGCATACATACACACAGCCAGGAGAGCAGTGAAGACAATGCCGGTCCAGGACCTCAGTGTGAAGAACAACAACAAAAATACTTCAATTTAGCACTCCAGTGCCATGTAGTGCAATCTTTAGTAAAGACCATTCATCTTTTCTATCTATGGGAAACAGGAGAGGCAAAGTACAGGCAGCAATTTCTTTGCAATAAGGGAAAGTGAGGCTTCCTTCACAGCCATTGCCAACTGTCAGGAAACTTAGGAAGAGCAGGGAGGGCAACAGAAAGACCTGGTTTCTTGACTGGCAAAAGAAAAGCACCTTCCTACGTACAGATTGCAAATGCACGACACCTCCTGACCCAGAAGCCTATCAGTTAATTCTCCAACTGGAAACATATTCCATTTTTAGTCTACCAAGGCTATAAACAGGATTTCTCCCAAGGGGATCTATTATACTCTTGCCTCAAGCACAACAGATGAGAGATACTCTTCTACAAGCCTGTCTTTGCACAAGTTGTTTTACAGGGATAGTATTTTTGACTTGAGCTAGGCTGGACTGATTTGGTATGTATCCCTAAGACTCCAGAAGTACTTTGCAGAGCTGTCCAAAATTTTCTTCATTTCTATTCTCACCAAGATCTTGTAACAGTTATAGAAGCAGCAGACTATGAAGTCTTTATTAAACAAATAAATAAAGAGCAAAGCACAATTGTAATTTCACAAGCAATACCTTGAGTAGCAGGACAAATAAGGAAACATGCTTTTTTTAAACAATGTAACAAATTCTTCTGAGTAGTAATAGCTTTGCTGCCAGCAATAACCAGGTTAAAAAAATTAAATTGGCTTGCTTCCCCTGAGGAAGGGGAAAGTCCACTGCTGATCTCATTGCATCTGAATCACTAGCTAAATATTCAGACCAACTAGGCACCTACGCATCAGTTTGCTTCTAACTTTTTCCCCCCTCAAGTGTACGGCTAGTCTTGAACATATTCCGAGCAGAGAGGAGTGCTGATTTATGTGAAGTGGACAAAAAGAATAGATAAAACTGCACCTGGAACATAGCTTGCCTCTTTACAAGTGTGAAAATGCCAATCTGCCAATACCTTGATAAAATTAACACAAACAGCAAGGTCTTTATGATTAGATGCAGTTTCAGAGACTGCACACTGTCAGACATCAGAAAAGCAATGGGGAAATGGGAAGACACAGACAAAACCAGAAAGAGAACAAAAAAACCCCCCAGCCTTACAGAGTGCTGCATTTTTGAGGTGATGCAGAATTGTGCAAAAAGAGGAAATAGAGGGGAAAAAAAAGAAAAAGCAAACATAAGAAATTGTTAAAGAACAAGCAAATCATCTTCTCCTGCAATTCTCCAGGGAGGAGTTCCTCCTTGTCAGAGGATTTTGTTTGGGCCAAGCCCACCGTTTGTCTGTGCTCAGTTACTAACCACGCACTACGAATTAAGGTACCACTGCTTAACATCACTAAGATAATCAAGCAGCAGCGCAGGAACACGGGACTTTGTCTGCAAGAAAAGAAGTGTAACCCTGGAGCATAGTAAGCATGCAAGTCATTTACATTATCCCACATTGGAGGAACTGTGGGGCAACGACTTTACTACAAAAGCCAACTGATAGAGAGCTAATCACTGGATTCATATGCTTTTTACCTGCAGTGTTGGGAACAGAAAAGTGCTGTAGCTTTAAAGTGCTATCAGCTTTGATTAAAAAAAAACAAAAAACCAACCCAAACTCTAACAAAAAAAAACCCCCCACAAATTCACCCATAAAAATGGCCCTCACCTGCTGTCTAAAAACTTCTATCAAAAAAAAGACTTACAAGAGAAAACCACATGTGTATCCAAATATTTTTGGTGTCACAGGTGTTTATCCCATTTTATCAAGTTTGTTTAAAAATCCAGCTAACAACAACAAAAATTCTAAGAGGAAAACAAACTGTCCAAAAAGCACAGATAGTATTTTTTTGGTAAACCACTGCAAAGATTCACTACAACTCATGTTCTTCAATAGCATTGTGTAGACTTATTTTTGTCTTTTTTTGTTTCCTCCCCTCTTTTCTTCCTTAAGGTGATCTCTGCAAGAGGAACACAACCCCTGCCTGCCTTTTGGATTCCATTTTTTTCTGATATGGCACTTCTCATCTGAAGCCAAAACACAGGCTACTTCACAGACTCCCATCATCACCAGTGCTGAAACCAGAACACTTTGATTAAGAGTGTTTAATTGTACAACAATTAAATGGGAGGGATAAACAACAGTGAAGCGAAGGCATTCTGTTGTCATTCCAAGTTTTCCAGGAACAAAATAAAAATTAAAAAAGCTAAACAAATTAATGGGTCACCAATGTCCAAACAGTTGTGGTTTCCTGGTTTGGGTTTTTAAAAACATTTCTGAAATATTTATTGCCAGGGCCCAGGCATCACAGCAGTACTCTGAAGAAGGGACAAGGTTCAGACAGTGTCTAGTTTTCTGGTGTGGTGGAAAAACACAGATGTGCATTTTAAATGCCACAGGGGAGTTAACCTGAGAGCCTGTCACTGCCGAACAGCAGGGGAAACATCTCTCGATGCAGACGATGACGACTTCTCAGCACAGGAAACCCAAAGCCTTTCTCTGTAAATCGTTACCAAAAGAGAATTCCAAGAGGTGGAGAAACAACGAGGTATGGAGACTTTTTCCCTTCTGACGCCCACCCCTTCTCCCGCGCACACACCTGCTGGGACACTCTCCTCCTTCCCCGTCCCGCCCCGTACGGGTGCATCAAGCCCCTCACGGCTGTCAGACCACCCAGACCAGCCCCACGAGATGCCTCCAGCCCCTCGCCCCCGAGGCTGCCCCACGGAGGAGGCCGCCCAAGTGCTGCACCACAGCGGGGGGGGACCCGCGGGGCCGTGTCCCCGTCACTCTCCCTCGGCACCTGCGAGGCAGGTGGCAGCCAACCGAGCACCAGCTGGGACGCGTCCCACACTCGTGCCATCGTACGGCCCCACGGGAGCTCGCTGGGACACGGCCAGCCGCCTCGGGTGTCTCCCGTCGCTCAGCCGGTGTATTGCTGATCCCGCCCCAGCATCATCCCATCATCCAGCACCGGCAAGACCCACCGGCAGCGCCCGGTCCACGACACCGAGGGACAGATAAGTTACCACGACTCCAGGCTGCTCCAGAGTCCCGCTCGCTCCTGTCCCCAGCCTGTGCCTGCCCGCTCCCGCTGCCTCCGTCCGGGAGGAGCAGCAGCCACGAGTGCCCAGGGACACCCGCGGCGGTAGCTCTGACGGGAAAGCCCCTTGATAGCGTGACACAGCCGGAGATCGCTCCGGCCGAAGCTCGCACCGTCCATCCAGCCACAAAGTTGTAAATATACTTCCACAGCGGCTGCCGCGCGGTGGGACCGACCGCCGCAGCACGGAGCCTCTCCCGGCTCAGCGGGCAGCGCACCCCCGTCCCAGCGCCCTCGCCCCGCGGGTCTCTCCGCTCGCAGCGCCGGCCGCAGCAGCACCGCGCCCAGGGGCTCCGCCGGCACCGCTCCCCACGGCCGCTCCCGCCCCGCACCCGGGACCCGTCCCCCTCGTCTTTGTCCCCCGGCAGCTCAGCGGGACCGCGCCCGCCCCCGTCTCCCCCCCCACCGCTGCTGCGGGGGTCCCGGGGGGACGCGGGAGCCCTGGGACACCCCCTCGCCGCTGTCCCGACAGCGGAGCCCGCGGACTCACCGCGGGATGACCCTGGCCGCGGAGCTCCGCCGCCCTCTCCGGTGCAGCATCCAGCGCCCACCGAGGCAGCGGGGCAGGCAGCGGGCGCACGCCGGAGCCCTGGAGGAGGACCGGCGGTGGGGCGGGGCCAGGCGGGGCGGCACACGGGGAGGGGGAGCGGCGGGGGCGGGACGGACGGGCGGGGTGTGCCGGGGAGGCTGAGGGGGTGCCGCTCTGCGTGCAGTGGCGAGGGGCTGCTGGGGGGCAGCGGGGCGATTTTGTTCTCGGAGGGTACTCAGTGCACCGTACTGGCAGCAATGAAGTTTGCGTAGGGGAAACTGCAATTAAGAGTGACCACAGCAAGTCACTGTAACTCGGTCCGGGTGGCTGGGCGGTGCTGTCAGGGGGAGACGGCACAAATCGTAAAGAGGTGCAGTGTAAGAGTCGGGATCGGATCTGGGAACTCCGCGCCTGGAGTTTCAGGCGCTGGGAGCCACACTGCACGGGAAGAAGGTGGTGTGCTGCGCGCATGGCATAAACCTTCTTGTTTCTCTCCCTCTTCTGTATATAATCTGCTATAAATCTATAATCTGCTTTCTAATGTAGTAATTTTCTGAAAGAAAGCTGACATAATTTCAAGTTCTGTTGTGTTGCTCCCTCACGAGTAGGTTGTTGCTCAATTTCCCCACCTATTCAGTTGCATGTGAAGATGCAGCCGGCATGGGAGCTGGGCAGGAGAGCAGGTGGGAAGGCTTTTGCACAGTATTGCACAACTCCATAGCAAAAAAATTGAGATTTTCTCGGGAGGAACCACAAGAGTGAGTCTGACTGCTGGTCTGACATGGCCACCTGACAGGGTGAGGGAAGCAGGGCACCAGGTCACCTGCACTTCCAGGTTTTAAGCTTGCATTTGAGGTTGGACATGAGACTGGCTAAAATCTCAGCCTTGCTGGCATGGATAATAAAGAGGACAGCTTACTTTTGCCTCTTCCCAGCTGGACTGTAACAGTGAGGCTGCTCTGTGAGCACAGGGTGCATCTTATCCCACAGCAGTCTTCTGACAGAAAATATTGGTGTCTTACTCATTATCTGAGCAAATGGGCAGGCACCTCATTTCAGGGATGGTTCCAGGGATGTGTGTCCTAGATGAACAGAGGCAACTGCCAATGGCCAAGGTGAAGTTTTTCATGGCTTGTCCTTTTATTAAGCCAAGACTGATCCATGTAGTTGCCCTCTCAGCACACCAGCCATTTCTAATGCTATTCTGAGATGCCTAATGCGTGGTTTCACGGGCAGCTGAGTTGGCATGACATCTTCCTTCTGTCCATAGAAACACGTCACACTGTCCATTTTTATTCCTTACCATTTTCTGTCTCCTTCACTCCCTTTGCTCATGGCTGTAGTACCTTCCTTAAACCAGCACTGGAGCATTTCAGATTGCTAAACTGGTCAATCTCACTAAATGGACAGAAAACCCCAGATTTTTTTTTTGCTGGAAGAGTGGTCTGTTGTGTCGGTGGATTAGATTGTCTCATGGAGTGGTCCAGCCGGTGCTGGAGTCAGCATCTTGTAACATAACCTACACTTCCTCACTTATTTTCCGGCATGGGTTGCAGATTGAATGCAAGGGCACAGAACTGAAGTGTAGGCTCTGTTGTTGAACCTGTTCTTAGTTAATCTGCCCTGTATCATGCATAAAGCCTGCAGTGGAGCCAGCGCAGTAGTCTGGTCACAGTAGGATTTTCTGTCATGCTCTGACAGATAGTGGAGAACTTGAAATGTTTGCAAACAGCTCTGAACAGTTGCTGCATACGTCCGGGTTTTGATCATTTGAAAAAGAAAATGTTACAGTAGCTTACAAACTCATGGCTCCAGTTTTGGTGACAGGGTGCTTTATCTATCACGAGAGGGAAGCACCATGTGTAGGCTATTGAGACAGGAGTGTGCTCTGTGGCACACCACCTTAACCTGCTCTCCTCATCATTTGCACTAGAATCCTTAAGGCTATTTACTCTGTGTTTCCTTCACACAGAAGGAGAGTAGGAGAGTAAGAAAAGTGTGGGTCATGTGCAGGTGATGTTCCCAATGTAGCCGTGATCATAATGGAATATAGTACAGAATGTCAGGTACGATTTCCTTAATTGGAAGTATAGTAATTATCTCACATAGCTGGTCTTCTAGGATTGTGTGTCACCCTAGAGAAAACAAGCTGCATTTTGAGAAACATCAGAACTGCAGGAAAATTGAGATAGTGTCAGCCTGTTTGTTTTTGAAGGAGACATCAAAGTGCTGGAGACTGAAGATATCTGTGTTCCAAGGAAATACCGCTGCAAGTTTTCAAAGCATCAACTCCAGCTCTCCTTCTTGCAGTGCTGATAAGCAGTTTCATCCAGCTTGCTCTGTAAAGTGGAAGCTGGAGAGGGGGATTTGTGGGTTGGTTCTTAAAAGCCGGTGTCTTCAGAAAAAAGAGCGGCTTTTGTAAGCCGATGTCTCATGCAGAGTCATGTTGGAGTCAGAGGGACCCCATGCAAAAATAAAAGTTTGCATAAGCAGATGTCTTTACTCACGGTCTTGTCTGCATTGCATGTAGACAAAGAGATCTTCTAGTGCAAAAGGGAAAGCTGTGGCTTGCCTTGTCTGTCTTGGAAA
Source organism: Corvus kubaryi (assembly GCF_017639235.1). Lineage (NCBI taxonomy): Eukaryota > Metazoa > Chordata > Aves > Passeriformes > Corvidae > Corvus > Corvus kubaryi. The sequence goes on from NW_024581081.1 coordinate 4,559,485, forward strand.
AAATATCCCTTTCCTTTTCTTATAATAATTACTGCAATGTGTGTAGGAGATAATTTTGTTGCTACAATTTATTGTCTAGTTCACAAACAGCACCTCAGCTTGGAGAGAAATGGGTTGCTTGTAGAGTTTAAAAACAAAAGGAGTTTTCACTAATGATGTTGGGGAGCTGAAGCTGGCTTCAAGCTGTTCAAGTCATGAGAGGATGACTCAGAAGTCAGAAATTTGAGGCATTCCTATGTCTAGCATTTAATCAACAGGCAAAGCGTTGGGAGGTAAGCAGAGGAAATCAATGGCAAATCAAAGAAGAATAGGTCAGCTATTCATTAGAGAACGGATTGATCTCAGGGACATTAAGAGAAAGGAGGGCATGAAATGAATCCTAAAGAAAAGTTTGAGCTAACTGTGTCTGCAGCTAGCTGGCAGTCAGGGAGCCTTAAAAAAATTATTTGACTGTCTTGCATGAAAGACTATTTGCAGAACTGCATTCTCAGAGTCAGATTTAATCAGCTGCACACAGAGGCTTTCCAGCCATAGTGCAGCTCTTGCAGGAATAATAATTATTTTGTGTATTTTTCATTACGTATACAGTCATCATAAGTATTACACATGAAATTATAATAATCTGCTTTCTGTTAGCATACATGCTGAAGCAAAATCATATTTGGTGATGTTTTCAGTGCATGTTAGAGCTTGATTTTGCTTGCCTTATTCCTAGAAAATCATCAATAGCTTCAGTGGGACTATTAATCATCCTATGGCTTTCATGATTAACATGTTGCAAAATCAGGCTTAATTTTGAGCTCTGGGCTAGGGAATTTTTTTTTTTACACGTGAAATATCAAATTTATCTAAAAGAGTACGTAAACAGTAAAAATAAAGTCTCAGTGTGGCTTATCTGCTAGTAACAGTATTGGTTATGTTATTGATAATAATTAGTCATTATACCAAAAGCCGTGTACAAGGTATAGATATAATTGGTGAGGTTTAAGACACCAGTTTACAATAAATAAAAGTCAAATGCTGTTGTGCTGATCATTGACCACATTACGCTGCAAGTGAGGCCAAGGTACAGGCCTGGAGCCATAAACTGCTTGTGGGCACTTGAAGGATGGCTCCTGTGCCAGGCATGTGCCATGTGACTGCTGAGGACATGGGAGATTTTACTTCATGGCCTGTTGTCTCTGGAGCCATATATGTCACTGCGTACTGTATCTTTGATCCCAGAGGATCCTGATGTACTTCTTCAATAAGTTTTTCGTTTGACATTTCAACAGAGACACCTTCAGGTAGTAAGGGAACAGCTGCATTATGTTGCTCTGTCAGCAATCTTTGGAAACCAGGTGGGGAATTTGGGTAGGGAGAATGGGCTCATAAATCAAATTTGGCCCTAGAGCACAGAGGCTGTAACTTTTACCCTTGGCAGCGTCTCTGTGGGACCATATTTACTAAAATGGTCACAAGCCACATTTTATTCTAAAGAGAAACAGAGTCTTTCAGTAACACTAAATCATTTAACATCATTATAGGCTTATGAATTTATTCTAACTCTGACCAAATTCCCAGGGCCCTTGGTTTCAAGATTTCCTAACCCAAGCTCTAATCAAGCCCAAACCTGCATTCATTACACAGCCTCCTGAGAACCCAGCTGGTGGTGGCACGGCCACTGGCCATGAGGAGTTTGTCACGTTCTCTCTGACAGGACCCGTCTGATGTATCTTTGCCTATACAGGTACTCTGGCAAGTTGGTATCTGCAGCTAAATACACATAAAGGGCATAAGCTGCTGGTACGAATTCCTTTCTGGGGACAGGAGTTGTCTACTGATTTCACCATACACTGGAATTCAAACTGTGAAGTTTTGGTTACTTTCAGATGACTTTGAAACCATGCCAGAGCTGTTAAATCCCTGCCCAGGGTTTCACATGTCTCTGCTAGGCTTCCATCACAACGCTAAAGTAATTTCATGTCCTCGGCATGGCAAACGTATACACACATTGTCATTCACTGCTTAATAAAGAATTCTTTCCAACTGCCTGTTCCCTGCAAGTTTTCCTCTCTCAGCCCCTAAAGACAGCAATCCTGCCAAAGCCATACCTTGCAAAGGAGTAATGGCTTCTGCCATCTCTGAACGTGGGTTTCACAATCTCTTTTCTCTTCATTTTACTTCCTTTCATCTATGTGCTTTGATTTTTTTTTTGATTAGAATTATGGTCTGTAATATTGTTTTCCTATTTTTAACTTTTTCTCTTTAGCTGACTTATATATTCTTGGTCCAAAAGGAAGAATAACACTGCTAGATGATGGGGAAGGGTGGATTGTTTTTACATAAACTAATAAAATTTGGAAATATTTGGAAGAATATTGCATGGTTAAGCTTTTTTCTAGTATCAAATTGAGATTTTCTTCTTTTTTTTAATCTGTATTTCTCTGTTCTTCCCTAGATCTAATAATAAAAATGTCTGCAATTATGAAGTGTTAGAGTATTAATAAAAAAGCAGTAGTGTCAGGAAAGATCCATCTAGAAAGGCAGTAGAGCCAGGAAAGAGTATTCTACAAAACCACAGATTTTTTTCATGCCCAAAGCATCACCCTTCCCTCCTTTTTGAAAATCCTGTTTGTGTTCTCTCTGATCCCCACCCCCCAGCAAACTGGGAAGTGGAAGAAATGTAATCTTGGCTGCTGGGGTCCTGTCTGCAGCCTCCTGCCTGGGGAGCACCTTGCGCCACCACACAAAGGAGAGCTGGTGTTTCTGGAGGGGGAATGGGGAGGGGGCTGGAGTGCATGGGGAGGGAAACGTGCCTGGGAGCAGCTCCACCAGCTCCAAAATCCTACGTGCAGGAAACAATTGGCTGAACAGAGGCCACGGCTTGCAAATGCCCTGGCAGTCCTCTCTCTACCTTCTGCTACCAGGCAGCGCTGCAGATTCCCCTGCCTTGGGAAATCTTGTGCCTAGATAAGAAAATACTGGGGGGAAAAAATGGAGAGAAAGTCAAAAATAAGCATACAATCCTGCAAGTTTAAGGGAAGGAAAGGGATGCCTTTATGTGCTGTGTCATCCTGCTTAAATGAGAAATGGGGGATGAAAGGAGAAAAGGGGCACATTTAGGCTGAAAATTTCCATGAAGTAATGGCACTAAGATGATTTGAATTACCCACAGGATGAATTTAGCCTGACGTGTAAAATCTATTTCTACCATTATCACTGCTAACCTAAGCCTATTCACAGATAATTACAGTCAAGTGCTTACCGTGCTCTTGCTCATCTGTTTTTCCCTCCTGCCCATTTAGTAAATGCATCAGTTATGTATTAACACTGGTATGCTGTGTCACAGCAACAAGAGCTTTGAAATTAGGCAGCAGGAGCAGAATATAATATGAGAGGAAGAACCAGTGAAATCTGTAAGCAAAGGGAAAAATGTTAATTAGAAGTCAGTTATGTTCTAGCAAATTAAGATCTTGGAATGCAATAATTTGAATTTACAACAACATCTATGCAAGTGGAGGTCAAATGTGGTAAGTTTGGCTAAAGTGCGGTTCCAATTCTTGCATTACTTGGGGCAAAACAGAAAGAAAAGTCATTTCCTCTACCTGACTAAAATGCTGTTGAAATTCACGAGAAATTATCTTCTGCTGTGCAGTGTGAATCTCCTGCACAGACAGAGTATTTGTTCCATAAATATTCTTCTCTTCACCGTGTTCTGGATAAAATTACTAATGTGTAGGTCCTGTCTGCTTTCCTCCTCATCACATTACCTGGCACTGAGTAAGGAGTATAAATGAATTCCCAGCTCCTGTGCAAAGCTAAGAGATGACTGGGAAGAGTGCTATGGTATCTGTCCATACAGGAGGTGACATTAGGAAAAGTGCCTGCAGTATGGGATTTATTCCACCCAGAGAGTACACTTTTAAATATATTAGTAAAAGAGGCATCTAGTTCTCCCCTCGTGCCCGATAAATTCCTTCTGAGTGATTGGGTGGGTGCCCAAGGGTGGAGTTAGTCAGGATTTGCTCTTGCCTCTGAAAATGGGAGTCAGGTTTAAAGGTGCTTCACAAGCTCCATGCAGCCCCCATTTTTCTTACAGATACGGCTCTGCCCCTACCCTTCACAGCAGCACCACTCTGGTCAGAGGCTTGCTTACCTGTCATAAGAGCTCCTGCCCATTTTAGTATTTTTCTTGTTTCTGGAGGGGGTGGTGGTTCCTTTAGTGCCTGAACAAAACTATTTACCTGGAACTGAGTGTTTCAACCTGTCATTCTTCAGGAAGAAATGTCTTCTTCCTGAAAAGAAACAGAGCTGATATGAAAGCTTATATCAAGAAATAATAATCACATTTCATTGAACTTCAGTTTTAGAGGTGGCCTGGAGTGTTAAAAAGTCTGCTGCAACTCACCTCATTAAAGTATTTCTCTATTGAAAGCTGTTTCATCACATTATAAACATTTCATCAAGTTACAAAAACAACTTAAGTATCTTATAAGTATAAAAAGTCTTGAACACTGAAACCCCCTTGTAAATAAAGAATGTGGCTGTGAAATATAATCCCTGGTGGGATTGGTTTCTGTCCTCTAGAAAGGACATTACTTTGAGACAGGCAAAAAAAAAGTAAAAGCTGGAGATGATGGCTGGTAAGTGGAGGAAAGGCAAAAGTAATAAAAAATGTACACACAGGGGCTGCTAATCTGCAGTGACTGTAAGCATGTCTCAGTGACTTCAGTTCTGAATAAATCATGCTATCTATACCAAGGTTATCTCCTTTTGTCATCATACATCAAGTAAAGATGAGAAACACAAGTCAGCCTGGTTCACTTAAAGTTACTTCCAAAATGTATTCAAAGTCCATAAAGGGTAGGAAGTGTTCTCTAATTCTTTGTATGCATCAGTTATGTCCCATGAACACTGTTACCATTATTGATTTTTTCAATGTTTTATTTCAAGGTTGAGGACTGGGATTTGGGGGTTTGTATGACTGGTTTTTTTTCCATGGGGAAGATATCCACAGTCTCTTGGAAATGATCCCATACAGGAGTCCTACATTTTAAAAATAGCTGGTTCTATTCCTTCCATTAAAATGACAGAAGAAATACTCGTCTCAGTAACAGTAAAAGCAACTTTTAGAGCTACCCCTTGCCATCCCCAGTGGTAAAGCTGAGCTCTAGAGAGGGAAGTCCTGCTGGTACTGAAGAGAGTTCCTTGGGGGTGGGTCTCATTCTCAGGGGGTGCAGTGGGCTCTGGACACTGCCCCAAACATAGCACTTGGTTATGTAGATTTGATCAAGCTGCTGAAAGAGAGCTTTTCTGCAGAGGTCAAAGCACTTTAACCAAGCATCTTATGCTGTAGTATCTTCCTTTTCAGTCCACTGAGAAATTTCATATTAAGGTACATAGAACTTTATAATGCCCATCCCATATTCCTTTCAGTTGTTTGACTTCTTTTTAGGTGAAAAATGTACTCTTTCATCAGTTTTTGTGTTGAAAAGAATGGTAAGAAAATTAGAAATAGGTAGGTAATTTCCAATCACCATGCATGTGCCAGTTACATGGCTGTCTGTGCTCATCAGCTTTTTTTGGTTTTTACTTACCCTACTGTGACTCTGCAGGGGTAAAAATAAGTAGGGTAAGTACTTTTAAGTAAATAGAGATACCTTTGTCATGCTTTCAGTCACATGCCAGGTATAGAAAGACAGTCCAGCGTCCCTGGACTGACAAGTGTAAGGTCATTTCAGATATCTACACCATTTTTGCTATCTAGCTGCTCTCTCCCCTGCAAGTTCACCTCTCTGAAACAGAAAATAGTATTCCCAAAAGTATTTGAACTTGATCTCCTCCTTTTACTTCATCCATAAACATCCAGGTGTGTGCATCCAGGCCTGTCCTCCATTTCAAAGGAGGGGAGTATCATTGGCACTGATGCACCGGGGATGCCCATGGTAAAGATTGGTCTTCTGGGTGCCCACAAAGAACCTGAAAGGAGGGATGTCATGACCTGCTGAGGAGGCAAACAGAGCATGGCTCATAGCTGACTGTGTCACTGCCTTGTGGTCTAAGCTCCTGGGTGGCAAGGGGCAAATTTCTGCTCTCTGTGTTCCTAATTTATGATAGGGTTTCAGGTTACAGCTAAACTGGCCATTCCAGCCAAAAGGAATGTTCTGCCCCTCTTGCTCTCTCTGCCTTCTTCTGCTGCTTCTTTGGAGTGCACCCTAGTGATGGTCCATTGGATTGGTCCATTTGCCCTACCCTAGAAAAACTGACTTACTTTTATAATTCTGTGGCGAATTGAAGAACATTGCTCCAAAAAGTTACAGGGAGGAATGGCAGGGACTGCAGCTGGAATTGCTGCACGGACAAACAGCCTTTTCAGTCAAAACCCACTGCTTAATAGGGTTTACTGAAATGTCAAATGGCACCTCACACTCAGAAAGAAAAGGCCTAAATCTTAAAATTTCATGCTTTCTAGATCTGATGTGAAGCAGAAGAATGGGGGTGGATAGCTGCGGTAGCTGCAACTGGGAGGTAGTCTATCCATGTTTCTAACAGAGAAGCTACTTAGCAGAGGGAGTTCTCCAACTTTTCATACCGTGCCTCTTCTCTTCTGGAAGAGATTGGGGCTTCATATATACCTGCTTTTCGCAGTGTACATTGTCTTCCCCTAGTCCTGGACGGGGCACATCAGCCAGTTTAAGAAAGAGAAAAACCCCTATCTCTGACTGGCAATGGAGGGCCCCTCTCTCTTCTGTGGCTATACAGATCATCTCACCTAAAATTAGGCAGCATAAATAGCTCTCAATAGTCCAGGTCTGCATAGGCACCTGACAATGATTTGAATGAATTTGGGCATGTAAATAAGACCTCAGTTGTCTGGACTTTTAAGTATTTGATTGCACCGCTAGCAAAGAAAATTTGGAATTTCTTGGTTAATTGTAGGTGGGATGAGAGAGAGGTTTGGATAGTAAACACTGTCTGTGACACCTTTTGGGGGCTAGAAGCTTGCCCAAGTCCAAGAAGATAAGATGAGCCATGTATACATTTGGGTCCAACTTGGGTCTGTAAATAACACTTGCAGATGTTTGCAAGGATTTGATCTACAGAATTCCCCCTAAGTGGGACACAAGTCTTCATGAGAACAGGTGTATTCCCTTACTGAAATTGTCAGTAACTGGTTGTTCATTCTAATTTACTAAAGGCAAATGTACTGTCAATGCTGGTGCTCAAGCAAAGTGCAACCTCTTCTTTGTTAGGGCATAAGTTAAATAACATCATCCATCCTGTATTAACTTACCCTTAGCCTTACATGGGATAAACTGGTGAATGAAGCTAAATACAATGAGATAGTGAACAAAAAACAATGTCAAAATTTATTTGTGTTTAGTCAGTAGCCCAGGAATGAGAGCTGGGGTGGTTGTGGTGATGAGCCGGAGGAATGCTGCTGGTATTAAGAGCTCTTTGCTGTGTCACACATTCCTGTATTTTGCAGGATCTGAAGGAATTAGCCTCAGGAAAGCTCAGAGTTTATTTCAGGTGGGTAAACTCTGTTTTCTGGCCTTTTGGTCGGTGGTGGGAAACATTCATAGCAATTGAAGGAAAGATCAACCAGCTAGATAAGAATTTGTTATCTTCCAGATGGCAGGTTATGAAAGCAGAGAAGAGGGCTGCGTCTGTCAGGTGTAGGCTAGGAATGACAAAGAAATTTAACTCCATTCCAAAAATGTTAACCATATTGTTCACGCTCAGCAGTGAGGGGGCCTGTGGCTGCTGTGAGATTAACCTTGTGACCCCGACAAGAGTTTAGACCGGCCTGTCAAAGGCGTTATGCTTGAAGGCAGTAATCGTTCTTTATTAGAAGAACAGTTACTTTGCCTGGTTTCTACTGCCCACCTATGAATTGCATTTTGGCTGCAGCACCACCTTTAGGAAATGGTGTGTAGTTTAATTATTAACAACAGCAGATTCCTAAAGGCTGTGGACAGCCTCTTCAGCGTGGTTTAATTTGCCCTTAAAAAGTAGCTTGATGTAAAAATGTACTTATCTGGTATAACAGTGATTTTCCACAGGGCTGTTGTGGGGCTGGTAGTAGACTGTAAATTATTTCCGAGCATGTAAATGCTTTTATTAAAGGAAATTGGGAAAGTTTGTGCTTGTTATTTTCAAGCAGACTTGGGACCTTTAGAATGGCTGCTATTTATGGCCATCAATTTCAGATCATCCTGTGAAAGACACCTGTTTGAAGAACTGCAGCATTGAAAGCATTGCAGCCTCGGTGGTCCAGAGGCTATTACATGGCATTAAGAGCTCATACAGTTGTAAAAAGTGAGTGAGCTTTTGGACCCAGAGGCTCTTCAGTAGGTTTGTAGAGAGTCAGCTGCTCCTGAGTGCTCAGCTTCCATGGCTTAGTAGAGCTGTGGCTGCTCTGCCAAGTCCTCAAAAAAAATTACAGTTGTAATAGTTTCCCACAGTTGTGGGATTTTTTCACATTCTCTATTGACAAGTTCTTTGAAAGATAAAGTGTGAAGTGATTTAGTATTTTGTTCAGTAGGCTGATTCACTCAGTTTCTCTCTGTAGTGGTTCAGGCATTGTGTCACAATTGTAATTACAGCATGTGCTTGTAATAAATATGCACTGAACAAGAAAATAACTAATTTAGGCCACAGGATATATTCATTGTGGTCATAAAAAACAATTTCAAAGTACATGAAAAGCATTTTTTAAGGAAGAAATACTCCTTTAATAATATCATTTTATATGGAAACTGCTGCAGAAACCTTATAGCCACATCAGACCACTTTCACAGTTTCCTGCAAACATCTGGATCCTTATTGCACTCACTTGCCTAACTTTTCATCTTTCTGACCCCTCAGGCTCTGTGGATGCTGGGAGTTACATTTGGCAACATCTTCACTGAACACACCTCCTGCTTCTTTTTCTTGCCTTTAAAACATAAAGGATATAAACAAGGGATGTAATTTCTACTTTTCAGGAGCACTGTGGCTGATCATACTAGTAACGCAGTCTGGAAGTACAAACTCCTACTGCTGTGGACTGCTTATGTCCTAGAAGAAGCTAAAGCAGCAGTATTTCTCTAAGTTCTCCTTTCCCTGTTTCCATGCTGCCCACTTTGAGGTGTTTGATTTATGCCTGTGTTTATTTTGATGGGGATGCTGTCACCTGCTTTTTGTGATCAAAAATGCTGCCAGTATGACTGTAATAGGGCACGTTCAGCTGCAATCTGCCTTGGCACTAGAGTATCTCTCTCCTAGCCTTTCAGGACAAAAAGCTGCAGCAAAGCCATTCATCTCAGGGTACGGGCATTACACCACAGGGGGAGGTGCAGAGTTTTTAATGCATGAAGTCACTGCCATTCACAGTGCACTAATGAAAACACTGTCTTTAGCTATGTTTAAAATCCCTTGGATGCCTGTGTGTGTGTGTGTGCACTGAGAAACATAATTGATACTGTGGGGTCTTTGATACCTTTTTTCAATGAGGCTAATTGTCTCTGCATAATTTTTGGACAAGCCTGCAATAGTGATGTTTGGTTGCTGCCTGGGATTAGCATGTTTAGCAATAGGAGGAGAAAAAGAGAGAGATGGCATCCAGTACCTAGGTGATGGGCCCGGCTCAGTGACATGCATCTGAATAAGACATGCCTATTTAACCCTAGAATCATTTTTCTAGCTAATCATGGAATGTGCATGACATTTGTTATTACTGACATTATAATGCATCCATTCACACTACTAGAACTGCTAAGCTGTTCCCACTGAAAGTAATGGAAGCTTTGTATAAGCTGAAGAGAAGCAGAATTGGGTCCCACTAGAGCAGGTCAGGAAGTTTCTCTACTCAGCTTTATTTTTAGGGAGCTGGATAACTGAAGCAGAAGCCCTCCTGCTGCAGTTTTGGTAGGAACATGTTGGACAGTGATATGCTTTATAGTAATCTCTGTTTCTACATTTTAAGGTTGCTTTAAGAGTATTTTTTAATTTCTTGGCTTTCAATAATGTAGTTTTATTTGATTTTTCTTTATCTTTATTACAGAGAACATTGCAATTCAGTTTTCATTCCCATCAGAAGAACTGTATGATCATGAAATCACCTCAATGCATGGCAGATGAGCTAGAAAGCTGAGGGACCAACGTTGGCCCCCCACTCTCCTGAATCAAGAGTATTTCTTGTCCCAGCTTTGTCACTGACAGTGACAAAAGGGCTAGCCATTTTTCTTGCTGATATTGCACTGGGTAAAAAACATCATTGGTGCATTTGACTTGCCTGCCTCTCAGAAGTGATACAGAAATGGCTGAGATAATGTGACAAAGTCACAGTAGTGCAAGACACAAATAAGAAGACACATGGTCCAAAACATTAGACACTTAACTCACTGATGCGTATGTGCATGTTCTGGCACCCTGTGTATATTTGAAAAACTGGGCCAAAATGTACTAGGACAAGATGTCAGTATTAAAGCACTCTGCAGTCTTCAAATAGGTGTGGAACTGGGATGCCTTTGGTTCCCAGGCAGGAGTTTTCTCAGTCCTAGTTGTAGTAACATATTGGTTTGCTGTTGCACAACCAAAGAACACCATAAAGTTTGCTTTGTTCCCTGCATATTTTCCACTTGCCGTTTTTTTTAATATCCTTTGAAATACCTCCTCCACTTTCTTGTTGGGAACAGAAACTAGGCTCACAGAACAGGCAGATTTCTGTTGTTTCTCAATCAATCTGGCAAGTGAGTGGTCTGATGCTGACACTTTCATTAAACTCAAGGTGGTGTTAAGGAATTATTTGTCCCTGTAATGCCCTGATGTTCTGTTTCTGCACATAATTTAGACAGCTATCTAATAAAAGGGTTTTAAATGTAACAATAACATTGGTCTCTCTTTTTGTATCTGGTAGCAAACCTCCAATTCCTCTCTCAATATTCATTACGTGTAGAATGCAGCGCAGCTTTGGTGACAAGAATAATGTTTAACATTTACACAGCATTAGATCTACATCAAGTCATGACTCCCTGGAGCCTAAGCCTCTAGTCAATATGAAGCCATATCTCTTGAGGATACAGTGTAGTAGGATTAGTTGAATTGTTGAAGGCAGTGGGTAAGAATTCAGCTGTGTCCATAGCTGAGATATGGACCTGAGAGGACAGTTCTTCTTTCTTACTGTACAGCACTCTTTTCAGTCCCATACTGAAAGGGACGCCAGCATCAAGAAATAAAAATATTCTGAGAAAAGCCTTCTGAGTGTATGCTAGAGGTCCATGTGGGGAGACACGGGTGAGCAAGTTAGGCTGACAAACTGATAGCAACCCCTGAGTTCTGTCCACTGCAGAGCTCCTGCCACACTTCTGATAGGGCTGTTGTAGAATAGAATAGTTTGGGTTGGAAAGGTTTAAAGCTCATCTAGTCCAACAACCCTGCAATGACCAGGGACATCTTCAACTACATCAGGTTCCACAGAGCTATATCCAGTCCAACTTTGGATGTTTCCAGGGATGGGGCATCTGCCACATCTCTGGATAACCTGTTCCAATGTTTTACCACCTGCGTTGTAAAAAAAGGTCTTTCTTAGATCTTATCTAATATGCCCTCTTTCAGTTTAATGCCATTCCCCCTTGGCCTATCACTACATGCCCTTGTAAAAGTCCCTCTCCAGAATTCATGTACCCTTTAGGTACTGGAAGGCTGCCATAAAGTCTCCCTGGAGCCTTCTCTTCTCCATGCTCAACAACTCTGTCTCTCTGAGCCTGTCATCACAGGAGAGATGCTTCGGCTTCCACCCCCTGCAGTCAATTTAGTAGCCCAGTGTGCTGGTTTTAGCTGGGGTAGAGTTAATCTTCTTCAGAGTGATTAGTACATCTTGGTTGCTGGCTGGGGTTAAGCCACAACAGCCCTTCTCTGGGCTCGCTCCAACCAGTCCATGTCCTTCTTCTGTTTGGGGGCCCCAGAAGTGGATGCAGTACTCCAGGTGGGCTCTCACCAGAGTGGCATAGACACCACTCCCTCAACCTGTTGGTTGCGCTTCTTTTCATAGAATCATAGAATCATTAAGGGTGGAAAAGACATCCAAGATCATCAAGCCCAACATCTGACCAAATACCACCGTGCCTACTAAACCATATTGCAGAGGTTTGTGCAAATGATGCAGCCCAGGATGCTGACGCTGTGACAGTAGCAGCAGGGTGGGACAGGAGGTGAAATTCAGCGGTGGAGGTGCAGGCTGGAGTGAGGCAGCCTTCCTGGGGGCCAGGCAGCCTGCCCTTTGAAGTCATGGAACAGTTTCCAAGTGCCATTTGTGCCCCTGGCTTGGTTTGCATACACACGGCATTACCTCACCCAACAAAGCCGCGTCAGCCAGGGCTGCACAATGGTGGGGGCTGGCTGTGCCCCATGGGGGGCTCCCAGTTGCCCTGGGAACGCCGCATTCCAGCATCAGCTGCTAATGTGCAAAGCATGCTGCTGGGGGCTGGCATGGGAACATTCTTGCATACTTTATGAGACAGAAACAAACCGACTTTCAACAGAACAACAGCCAGGCATAATCCCCCCCACCCCTCGCCCCGCCGCCTTCGCCCACCCCTCTGAAACCAAAGCACTCTGGAGCTTTGTGTGAGAGCTAGGAGGTTCATTTCCAGGGTATTTTGCCAATAAAATGAACCAATGATATGTTCAGATCCAGGAGTGAATTTTCCACATCTTGGGAGAAGAATGGCCTTAGTGTTGAATGCCTATAGTGTAATTTCTGCCAGTCTTTTAGGCCAGGGCTCCCAGGCATCCTTGGCCAGGCCCTCCTATGGCAGGTTAACACCTGGGACACCTGGGACACCTGGGACACCGACTGACCTACCACCATGAGCCTTTCTGAAGCCTCCTTTTTATTTTTTCTGCACGGACAGATTACCACCTGCAATAAGAGCACCAAAACATGGCTTGGCTGCTCCCAGAGCCCCTATCCACGGTGAAGCAGCCTGATTATTTACCACAAGGTAGTAGCTCTGGATATCACCACAAGGGTTTTGGGGGGAAAAAAGTGAGACCAAAGGAAGACAAAATGGCACTGAGGACAATTTCCTACTGCAGGATTCACTAAGTGTGAATGCATTGGTATGTGATTGTGTGGGGTTCTCACCTTAGCCCCCACTTACCGACAGAGCTGGCTTCAGCAAAGGCAAACCTAGTTCGTCTTTGTTTAAGAATAAGCTAAACAGTAACTCTATTGAGTAAGTAATTCAAGGCACAGCCTCTGTGTCTCTGTAGCACATTGGTGCTACAGGAAGGAACAGTGATGTGGAGATCCTCTTAGCAGGATGCATTAGTGAGCCCAGTTTTTATGATGATCATGGACCTCATTATTCAAGGTGTCCATGTGCAGCAGTTACTTGTGGGTTGTTTGTTCTACACGCAGAAAAACATGCAACATCACCTCTGTAAGGCAAGCTGCAATTGCACAAGGCAGCTCTCATCCTTTTGCACTGAAGTATTCCAAATCCCCTCTGTGATTGCTTCAAAGAGCACCTTTAGAAGAAGTGATGGGCAGGGTTTGTATAGCTGATTTGCAGTTGATGGTCATCGGGGATGCAGGTTCAGCCCACTGTTGACAACGGCTCTCAGATCCTGTAACTCAGTGCCCATTGATGCCTCTACTGGAAATAAATTTGGTGACAGGCCTTTGCTTGGTGGTAATCCAGTAAATAGTGTCTGTTCCTAAACCACGATTTTAAGAGACAGTTAGTGCTGCAGCACCACCTGGCAAGCTCTTTAAAGGAACATCAGTTTCAAATCTCTCTGTCTCATCTCTGCTGTGCTGGTGCTAATAGCTGCATGCTGTACACAAGGCTCTTTTAACTAAAGATTTGAGAGAAGGTTTGCTTTTGTCTTCCCAGTTTGTTTACTTTGTAAACATGATGTTATGCACTGTCAGTTCGCCTATTTCCCCCCCCTGCAGTCTTCTTCTGGAGATTCTTTATATCTTGCTTTCACACAGCATCTGAGGAGAGGAACTGCTGTGCCATATGTCTGTAAAACTGTTACACTTAATAAGTAGACTGGATACTAGATACAGTGCTTACTTCTACTTCACCCTTTTTTAAAAGAACTTTTTTGGCATGAGGATGCAGCATTTTTGATCTAATCAGAGCGCAAAAGCTGGATTTACAACATCATCAAGCTATGGCCTGGATTCTTCTTGGGGCCCCGAAGAATCTGGGGACACATCTGTAGCAAATCCCTTACATCTCTAGTTCTGTGCTTTCAAACCATGTTGGTCATGACTGAATACTGCTGTTGTTCCCTGGATTCTGACACATCTCTTCATCCAGTTGATCCTCAGATGAGTGGTTGCACTTCTTTGCAGGCTGCCTTCCCCATGACGGAAGGATTCCTGAGCAGTGAGAGACTGAGCCTGGCTGTGTGCAGCAGTACACAGATGTCCTACAACAAGTCTGGAAGCAGTCCAGCGATGTTTACACTGTACTGAATTTGAGTTAACAGTTTCAGATATCCCCATATCGTGTTCCCCACTGTGTCTGCTTCTGTTCCCACGGGTGAAGGCAGACCCAAAGTGTATCTTGCAGCATTCACAGCGCTCCCCAAAACAAAAGGACAAGTAGCATGCAAGGCGAGCCTGTCCAACAGATTTTATGCCCCCAAGCACCTACAGCCTCAAGAATTTATCCTGTTCAAAGCGCAGGCAGAGACCAAAGTGTCCACCTGCCAGTCCCACGCCATGTGTCCACAGGGATGTCTCCATGCCACCACCTAAGACACAATCAGCAAAAACATGGTGTCTTTCAAAGAACCAGCATATGTTTGCTTTAAGAAAATGGCTTAAGATGCCTGAAGACATCTGCCCGAGTGTTACCATCAGGCAAAATCTAATCCTAGGTTGAACGAGAAGCAAACATACTGAAGAACGCATTTTCTACACAAAGTACCTTTCTGATGAGCAGCCTTCCCCGGTGACTGGGAAAACACACTGGGGTTTTCAGCTCAAGGCTCTTCTGCTCACCATGGCCTTTTTGCCTATGCATTTATTCAAGAACAGCTACTACTTCTCCAAATGTGCAGCCCACCCCAGAGTGGCAGCTGCTGGCTGCTGCAGCTCTTGCATTTCTGAAGTCCAGCTCTGACTGCAGCGCTGCAGGGAATGGGGACAGCCCAGAGAAGGCCCATCAAAATTTAGAAACAAAATTTAATGCAAAATTTAGAAGCTGCTTTGCTAAACTGTGTGTGTAAATGTCACAAACTGTGTGTGTCTCTGCACAGAGAGATTAGGCTGGGCCATAGCTGAGCTGTTTGCTTTATGGCCAAGTTATTAGGGATTCAGCACTGGGCTGCAGGGCTGAGTAAAGGAGGCAATCCCACCAGTTCTGGGAAAAGCACTACTCCATTGGTGAGGGTAAATGCACTGTGGCTGAGAACATTGCACAAGGACATCGCCTCTTGGCCAATAAAAGTCCATCTTTATCGCACTCTCTGGAATTTTGTAGTATTTAAATATCCAGTTCATGTAGCAGGGTCTCTGGTATTCCTGAGCTGATGACTAAAGTAAATTCAAAACAGATTTTGTTTGGCTTTCCCATGGCTCAGTAGTCCCCAAAAGGTGTTTTTATTATTTTAAGTATTAGGCATGTGCATGGGAAAGAATTTTGTTAGTTTAGCTCGACCACTCCCTAGGAGTTTTCTTGTCTCTCTCAGCGTCTCCTTACCCTCAGGCTGCTCATATCTTTCAACAGATCTCACTACTGGACTCAGCAGCTCTGCTCCTCGTTCCTTACCTTTCCATGCAGATCCCAGCAGGGCTGGGCACCCACCACCCTCGCCAGGCAGGGGGAACCCGTGGCCTTTCACAAGGAAAGGGTCACTGTTTTCAAGGGCAGAGACTGTAAGGGTGAAACTCATGGTCCAGTGTAAAAGCCAGTGCAGAGCTGTATGCTACCTAGATGCCAAACAGATTTCAGACTCTTTCTCAACCAGCATGTAATTAATATATGACTTGTGCTGGACTTCTGCATATTAGTGAAATCCGTTGCTTGCCCTTTATTCCAATCCATTGCTTCTTGCTTGTTCTGTTTCTTGTCTGAATAACAACAGTTCAGTGCTTTTCTCTGGCTAAACAACAAAGAGACAATGCTGCATTTTACACCATGTGAAATTTTTTCCCCAGCTTCCGAACAGAGTAGTAGGTGAGCCTCAATGGAAGAGGCAGGCAGATAAATTCAAATGGGAAATAAAGAGCATGTTTGAACATTCAAGCACATTCAGGGTAAAGCTATCAAATACTTCTGGAGCAGAAGGGCCAGAATTGTTCAGGAGTTTCTTAAGATCAGCAGGAGTCTAATATACTGAAATTGTTTGTGAAAAAACTTAAGAAGAGATGCCGTAGGCAAACAGAATAGTGCAAACCATTTCCTTCCTATTTGTATTTAATACCATTTGTATTACTTGAATGTTATGCCTCAGTTCAGAAGAAAGCACCGTGCTGATTTTCTCCTGGGCTCCAATAGCTTGTCAGTCATCACACAAGAAGCCACAAGCTGCCCTCAGTCCCACTGTCCTTTGTTGGAGCTGGCCAGGTTCACAACATGGGCACAGAGATGCAGCTACCCTCTTTTGTTGAGCGTGTCCAGGTGCTCTTTGCTCACCAGGTTCCTGCTGTGACTTTGTCTTTTGTTAGCTGGAAGCCCAGGCTCTCACAAGGCCAAGCTGATCAGGCCAGGCAGAACAAAGGGTAAATGTGGATGAAGTGATGAGATGCAAGAGAGGGTAGAAAAGAGGGGGATCTGTGGAAAAACTGGTCCACTGGTGTCACCAGGGCAGTGTGTGCAAGATTATCTGCAGAAGGTGAAAGAGGCAAAGGAAGAAAATGCCGGGTGTGTGGTGTTACTGGCAAAACAGGCTCAACTCAGGGAATTTTTACTTACTTTAGTTTATTGGCAATTAACAGAAGCTTCTAATTGCTGATTTGGGTATTGAGAAAAAGAAACCATGAACAATTAAGCAAACACTTGGGTAAGCAGCTTTCTTGACTCTTCCCCAGGCACAGTTTCAGGAAAACACCTTTCCTCCCTCCTTCCTAGTCTCACCTCCCCCTGTTTTTGATGTGGGTTACACTGAATAATACCAGAGGTTGGGGCCATATACACAATGGGTTTAGTCTGCTGCTTTTCCATGCTTCTTACTGGTATTCCTTTGGTCATCTGTCACTCTTACTGGTTTTTCCTTTTCTTCATGCTCCTTACAGTTTTGCCTGTTGGCCACAGTCCTTCAGAGTCGTCCTCTCCCTAGTGTTGGTCACCTATTGCCACAGTCCCGCAGGGTTGTCCCTGCCCACTCTGGGTTGCCCAAAAGCCACAGGCTGCTTCCCTTTAACGTGGAGCTCTTTCTTCCAAGAGTGTGTCCCCATCTCCATGTCTCCACAATTATCTCTGTCTTCATTTGTCTCCCTAAAAGTGTTCTCTGTATATCTCCTGCCTGCAGTGGCTGCTAGTTGTCCCGAAATATGTCTGAGCTGGGATGCTGTGGGACCCTCTGTCTGCCTGGCTGCAGCTCTGGTGTGTGGTAGTCACCCAGACTGTTTCCAGAAGTGGCCGGACCCAGCTGTGACTGGCACATGGATCCCCACCACACAGGTCCCTGCCACAGCCCCTGCTGCTGAAACACAGCCATGCATGGGGCAACATATCTTAAGTGAGACTGAGACATAAAGAAACTAATTTTTTCCCAGGGAATGACCATACAGTGGAAAAGGAATGTAGCACGCAAGGAAGGCATGCATAAAGTGAAGGTACAGCTGAAATTCCTCTCTCCTTGTACAGATAAGCATTTACTCCTCCTTGTATGATATAGGAATAGTCAGTAAAATGGCAAAGCAGCACTTTTGAAAAAGTTACTCCAGAATTTCTACTGTAGAGTAAAAAGCTTATGTGGTATTAGGGAAGAGTAAAGAGAGCAGGAAAGAGATCTCCACCTGCCAGTGTTGGACCCTCTTTCTCTTGCCAATTTTTATTTTCTGTGAATTTGCTATACTGATTCAAACACCAAGGATCCTAGTGCAAATGATTCTACTGTCGTAATAATTCTACTGTCATATCCCATTTATGTTTGCCTCCTGTAAGGGATGAAAAGGCAAAGAACACCTTGGCCCTGCTTCAGGAATTCCAGGCATCCCTTCCCCGGCTCCCAATTTTTGTGGTGATATTGCCAAGGATTCTCATGGCCCTGAGGAGAAGGAGAGTGGTAATTCATCACAGGCTTGCTCCAGACTTTTAGTTCTTCACCTGAGTGAACATGCTCGACCCGTACACCTAGCAAATGTTTTACGTGAATGCTAGATATTGTGAGTATTGCCAAAGCCCTTATTCTGCAGTGCAGAATTTCTCTCTAGGACTGCAAGACATGTAGGGTTTGTTGGCACAGGATCAGTGTCCTCCTGGAGTAGGAACATCTGACCAGGTTCCTCAACAATGCTCTAGAAAGCAAATTTTGTTCTTACACATCCTCATCCATGCATGAGAGGCCACTATCACCAAAGCCAGAATATGGACAATGCAGTGGCTGCAGCAATCCCAGCTGAGGTGGTAGGAGAGCTCTTGCAATAAGACTTTTGGTAATCTCTGTCCTGGTTCTCCCGTTTCACTGCTGTCATACCAGCTTGTGATGAATAGTCTGTGCCAGCTTAAAAACCTTTCCTACATCACAGAATTGCTTTTCCAATTTTTTTTTAATGATTAATGTAAGAAGTTTTCTATGATTACCATAAAAATGATGGAATGAGAGAAAGCTCTCTGTTACCTTGGCTGTAAATCACCCCAGGGATCCTGATGTAATCACCTACCTCTCAGACTTCCCTTCCAGGGTTTGTGATACAATCATAGGGCCTGGACTTACTCAATTCCCACCTGGTACAACCTAGCTATGCCTGCTTGTGATTTGGTTGGTCCACCACTGGCATCAAAAGGATTTATCTTTGCAATTTTGCTTTTTTTATACCTCAGAGTTTTAATCTGTCTCTCTTTATAGGGAGTCTTCTCTGCTTCTTCCTTCAGGTAGGAAAATATGTGACTGGGGATAAGATCTCCTTAGCTTTTGTCCTCTAAAGGTTAAGCACTTAGTCTGTGCTGCTTGTCTTTCTTTTTAATCAACGAAGACAAAAACCTCCTCCAGAGGGCAACTGATCCTGTAAAAATAGATGCCTAGCATATATGGGAAGAACTGTCCTTTTGAGGTGCTTTTAATGTTATCTCCACTGACTGTAGATGAAACTCAGATAACTAGATTAGCACCCCAATTTTAGAAGGCTAAAGAACTGTTGATGCCTAAAGGATGGCAAAATCTGCTTTTTTAACTGTGATTTAGGAAGCAGCCAGACTGTTCTTCAGCCATTTTGTACACTACACTCTCCTGGGCTTTTGTGAGGATGGAAGGAAAGTCACAGAGGATGTGGAAGGCTTTCCAGAAGCCTGACCAGTACTACAGTCCAGCGTTGGGCATTTTCAGGCTCAGTCAGTGGCTGGGTCTCTCATGACACAGGGATGGTACTACAGTATGGGTATTCCATCATATGCCACACTGGAGGGCTGAATGAATATGAAAAATGAGGTGCAAGAGGATGACAGGTCAGCTTACAGCTGGCTCTGCTCCACACAATCTGGCTAGGGATGCTGCTGTGCTGTAGTCCAGGAAGGAAATGCATGGAGGATAAGATGTGTGGAGCAATTGTTACTGGCCTGGAGCTGAAAGATGCTTGGGGATATGGCAGCACTTTAAACCAAGGATTTCACCTCATATAAAATATTTCTTTTGTGCCTTGTGCTTAGTATTTTTGAAAGCTTTATCAAGTTATATTCTAAAATTATTATGAAATTCTAAAACTGGTGTCACTCAGTTGCTTTTCAAAAATTTTCTTACGAAGTTTAGATTCTGCAGAGGTGGAAGTAAACTTTTCTTTTTATAGTCATAAACCTGAAAAACAACTGGGTAGGTATTTTGTGCTACATTATGATTCATACTTTATAGGTGGAGCTGAAGAGAATCACAGCTGGTTTTGGCTCTACTGGAGAGAATATCTGTTTTGCTAAGCCCAGGTTATGGTCTGCATATTATTTATGTATTCACATACTTAAGTAGAGTTGTAATATGCTCTAATGAATTAAAGAAATACCTGTGGTTTGACCACTGGGAACATGGCAAGTACACAACGCTCCTGTCCCAGATCCTCTTTGCATTCAGCACAGAAGTCAACTTCTTGCCTCACAACAAAAGATAAGTCTTAAGCTATGGATCCTATTTAATGGAGATGTTTCACGGCTTTCTGTTCTCCTGTCTTTTGTTTGTGCTTCAAAGCCTAAGATGAAAGCCTCCAGTGCAAGTTGCCTGCTGTGCTCAGCCCCAGTACCTGTTTAGTGAGGTCAGGGCTACATGTGGTTGGGAGCAGCATTGTTGGCACTGACATCTTGCCAGCAGAAAACCAATGCATCCCAAGTGACCCGAGTGTGAGAGCCTTTGGTGTAGCTGTGGGATATCCCCTGGGAGATATCCTGCCTTGCTCAGCCTGTGGAAAATCTCACTGATGGCAGCTGGGCCAAGGAAGACTTGAGGGCTATAGCTTTTCTTGCGAATTAAAGATGTTCACAGCTGTTTTCTGCCCTGGAACTGACTGGCACAGTCTGGACGTACCCAAACTGCTCAGCTCCATGCATGCCAGGCTCAGAATTTGCCTGGGAGAGTGCTCATAGGCTGCTGAGCTGCAGCTCTGAGCTCTGCAACAGTGTTCATGTAGCCCAACTGAAGCTGAAATTTAATAATAAAGCAGACAAAAAGACATGTAATAAAAAGATCCCAAGAACTTTCCAGATTTCCTTGGATATAAGCAAATAACAGAAAAGACTAATCTATGATACTGAAACTTTGGTTCCCATTGCCTAGAACTGAACTCTTGTTATCTGTGATGCTTTCAAGAGTCTTCCAAACCTTAACCTTAACCCTAACCCTAACCCTCACCCTAACTTTTCAGGGTGGTGCCGGCCATGCACCCCATGTCTGAGGGAGCCGCGGCTGCTCAGTGTATTGAAGCACACAATTATCAGTCGTCTGAGTATTTAAATCTAAATCCTTTGAGCCTCATTGAATTAATATATTTGTTAAAGTGGCAATTGTTTGGATTGGGGTTTTCTCAGCTGCTTGTCATCTGAGAGGTGTGGAAGCTCCTGTTAGCCACATTGTGATAACTTTTCAGATACCAAACAGTATAAAAATAATGAGGCTGCAGTCAGAGCAGTTTCTGATGAGTTAGGTTCCAGGGCTGGTGCACCACATGCTGTGAATCCAGCATTCGAGGTGGTGCAGATGCTCAGTCGGGAGCAGGAGGAGGAAGAGAACAGAATCTGAATGTGCTTGTCAAGAGGAGCCAAATGAGGTGTGAAACTCGGCTTTGAGTTTTAACTGTCCTGTTATATCTAGGGATGGGCTGAGGTCCATGGCCAGGCAGGCAGGACTGAGGGGAACTGGAGACCAGTCCTGCTGCAGGGGCTTTCGGGGACTGACGTGGGGTCCTGTGCCATGGGCAGGGTGGGAAGTGCTGGCGAGGCTGAGATGAGATCTGACTGGCACAGGTACAACCGGCAGTGCTCTGAAACCAGCGCCCCCCCAGTCCCTCTTGAGAGATGGTGAAGAAAACACTGAAAAGCCATTGCAATGGTCATTGCAGGGGCTCCAGGTTACACCTTATAGCAGCCCCTCAGCATACACAGTCCTCTCACCTGTGTACACTGTACAGGTGGAAATGAATTCTCTCTATGTATTTATATTCCCTATAAATTCTCTGCTTGGTTACATAGCCTCTTCCCAAATGCAGCTGCAGGACATAACTGACATAAAAGTAACTTAAAAATATTATGTCAAAAATGATATGAAAGTCACACAATTTAGAAGCAAGAGACAGGGCTCTAACTTTTGGCTGCTGAGGTAACTATGCTACTAAATCTGTCTGGGAGTCTTACATGTGTAAGAATGTTCACCACAGATGTCAACTATAGTGTAGGGAGTTCAGAAAGACATGTGAGAAGAAGCTCAGACCCGAATTTTGTCAGAATTGTAGTCTTCTTTTTTTTCCTCTTTTTTTACGTCACAGCTAAAGATACAAATATTCTTCCAGTGCCTTCACTGAAATCTTTTCTGTTCCACTCCTCTCCACAGATGTCTGGGATTTGTGCCTGGCACAGGGCTGATGCATTTCATGCTGAACAACACTCTCTGGGGCTGCAGTGGAAGAGAAGGAGAGGAAAAAAAGTAGCTTCTCTGGAATTAAGAGACACTGCTGACAGCTGGTGAGATCTGTGTGAGTGAGGACTAGGCTTTGTAAACCTGTGAGCCAGACAGTCACCCCGATGTGAGTGTGTGGTCCCACACATGTGCCTGTGCACTCTGTCAAGGAGGAGGATGTACAGACTCAGAAGCATGCCCTGTTTTTGGTGCCATACTAGTTTCTCACACAGGTCTCGTCTGTCTTCACTCCCACAGATGTTTACACAGGACAGGCACAAATGCTTTCTCTCCAAAGACTCAAAGAGAGAAGTAGGGGAGCTGGAGACCCCACCTTTCCCCCAAGTCCATTCCCAGGCCTGGTGCAGGAGTCAACGGCCTCATGCTCTGGTGGCACTACACTGGGGTGACAGCTTCCCAAGCAGTCCTGGTAAATCTGGTCATAAGACCAGTACTTTAAAGCACTAATACGCATCAAATTTAGTCAGAAGCTCGTGGTTAAAATCAGAGAAAGTGCATATTTGTTGATATAGCCATACCTGTGTAGGAGCTCTTGACCAGCACAGTTGTGTCTGTCAGGGAACATTGTTCTTCACACCTTTGGCAGAGGTATCATTGCCAAGCAGAAGTCTGTGCTGTAGACCTGGCCTCACTCTATCCTTCATGTTTGTGCTCTGAGAACCACAGGTATTTTTCACACAAGATAAGAAAGCAGAGGAGGAGGCTGAAACAATGGTCAGTTGTTTTCCACTCAGGATGGTATTGTTCAGTGGATTTATCTTATTAGTATTTTTATCACATCACCTCTCAAATGTATCTGTACTACCTGCAATATCTCAGGAAAAAAGAGAAGAGGCAAACTTGAAAAAAGGGAGGTTTGGAGTCACTTAACCCATTCATCTATGGGACTGGACAGTCCAGCTCCTGCTGCAGCAGCCCTGTTCAGAACACACTGCCCAGCTTTGAATGAGCATTGTCCAGATGGGCCATGCTACAGTGCTGGGGTTGGCAGAGAGTGTCCTGAAGCTGTGCTCCAGCCTTGGCAATGACCACTGCACAACTGGGGTCCGTGAGGATGAGCACTGGAGCAAACATGCCTCTCAGTGGCACTCTGAACACTGTTCCATGTTGAAATAACTGGTGGGCCGACAAGAGGAAATAGAAATCCCAGAAATCCCAGTTACTCTGCATTGCCTTTGTTGTTTGTGCTGCACCTGATATCCATTTCAGTTATTGGAGATGGAGTAAAGGAAGAAGATAATAAGGAATAAAGAAGTGTAATAAAATGCCAGACAGGCACAGCACATAAAGAGAACAAGGAAAGCATAGCTGTCTTGGGTACAATAAATCTTACCTTTAAATACTTTAAGCAGGTTTCTCACAATGAGGGATCCCTTGGAGAGACTTAAACTGAAATAGTTAGGGAACTAAAGTCCTAATTTGAAATCAGCTCTTAAAAGCAGAACTAAAGCCCTATCTGTTTTAAAACTCAAACTGAACCTGGTTAGGCAATAATGCATGTCTCCAGGGTGACTTTGCAGCCACATATTTCCAACAATACTATAAACAGCAGGAAGTTAGAACGAAGGATTTTCTGATGGTGTTGGCCTGCTGGCAATGGATAGAGTTATAGGCAATCTGAGACCAACACTTGTCAGCCTTTGAGAGCAAAACATATGTATATACTTCAAGATAAAAAAAAAAATACAAAATCGAGACATTTAATAGACACAGTCCCAGACTGCTCAAGTCCTATCTGTGTCTGATAATGCGTTGTGACCTTTCCTGTTCCAGTAGCAAACATAAAGAAAAACAATGGAAAAGGTTAGACAGGAGACCCAGCACACTGCTGTTGCAGGAGAAACCATCTGCTGCAATCATAGAGCCAGCAGTCCCCTCTGTGATACCTGGGCTGGGTCTGACCTTGGGAGCCCAAATGCATCACTCCCATGAGCACAAGAAATGTCACCTGTTGAAGCTGGCCCTAGCTTCAGCTGCCTGCTCTCAGTTTTGCTGTGGAGCATCCCTCCCTCCAGGGCAGTGGCAGATGCTGTGCTTGCTCCTCAGCTAGCCTTGCTCAGCCTATTTCGATAATGATTGACTGAACTTTGAGTGGTGAATGGGGCAGTTCAGCAGAGGACAGGCTACCTGTTCTGCCAGCTCGCCTTCTGTGGGAACACTGGGCGCTAAGAGATTGGGACAGGCTCCTGCAGTTTGTATCCGCATATCCAATCACAACTTTCTGGAGCAGAGGTCCAGCTCTCTGATCAAGCCACTATGAACAGCATTGGTCTTTACATGTGAGCACAGCAGTGGGGCAGGGAAACTACTACGGGTGGTTACATTCTTGAACTATAGAAGCTTTATCTGACAATGACTGCAAATCTGAGCTCTAATTCCCACTACAGGTAATGCATTTTTTGCCATAGGCGTTACCTGAGATAAGGGTAAGACTCAAGAGGTGTGACTTCTGGATGTTTCAAAATACTTTCCTTCTCAAAATATACTAAAAAAAAATATTTGGGGCTCAGGAAGAGATATCGCCACAATGTGGGCAACTTGTGGGCAACTTTTCCAGCACTCCTCCCCTCACACCTGTGTAGGCATTACCAGTAGTCTGAAGAACAGTTCTATCCTCAACAAGGGCACACAGTGACAGACAAAGGGGAATGGTTTCAGTTGAAAGAGAGCAGGTTTAGACTATTTACACAGAAAAATTCTTTGCTGTGAAGTTGGTGAGGCCACTGGAACAGGTTGCCAGAAAAGTTGTAGATGCTCCATCCCTGGAAGTGTTCAAGGCCAAGTTGGATGGAGCTCTGAGCAACCTGGTCTAGAGAAAATCGTCCTTGCCCGAGGCAGGTAAGTTGGGAACTAGAAGTTCTTTAAGGTCCCTTCCAACCCAGGCAATTCTGTGATTAGATGATCTATGTGGAAATTCTCCCTAATATAATGTATCCAGAGTTTAATGAACTGCAGCAGCACATGCTTTGAGGCACAGAACACCCACTGAAACAATACTTGCACTCACGTCCCTCATTCACCTACCTGATAATTTTTGTACAACCTGGCAACATGGCACACACATGTGCAGCTACTGCGTGTGCTCATTCTGTACATGACATGTCTGTCTTGGTAAAACAAATAAGGCAGCTCTTTTCTATATCTTAGTGTAGTTATATTTTGCTAATGTTTTTTATGTCTTAAGAAAAAACCTCTCTGATTCATTATGGAGTAAGGTTGACCAGGAACATTAAAACATTACCTCCCATTCCCATGACTGAAGCTGAATGACTAAAAATAGGTATATTGAAAGAGAAATTTCCTGGGAGACAAAGAGAGTTGTTATTAACCTCCAGAATTCAAAAGCAATGCTCTTCACTTTGTTGAAATGGCAAAATTTAGATGGTGTGCCTTCCAGAGCCATGTGGCTACTGCCCAGAGGGCTCTGCTCGTGGGTTCCAGCTGCCTGGTGTGAAAAGTAGCTCACCTGGAACTAAAACCAGCAGATTTGTTCAAAGATTACATCTTTACACATAGAATGGTGTGAGGCATTTTTCCCAAAGATGGCTGGAACTCAAAGCTTGAAACGAGGGCAAACTAAAAAATGTGCAAGGGCAGCTTGATTCAAGCACGTTTGATCTGTTTTTTGCCCTTCCTTAGGCAAGATGAGTTAGTTCAGAAGCAAACTTCATTATTATCGCAAGTTGGCAGCCAAATACGCTAGAGGTATACTTATTTGTTAAATAAATACAGGGAGTATGCTTCACTGATTCACCACACCCACATGAAGCTCTGAATAATTACAGGCTTGTTGCCAGACAAGCTAGGGTTGTTGGTTTTTTGGGTTTTTTTTTGCAAACAGAGGTCTTATTCATAAGTCATAAATAACTGGCTTTGATGGAGGAGATAATTTCTCACAGAAATGCCTAATGATTGTTCTAAGTGCACTTCTACAACCAAAAGGGGGGTTGTATTTAGTTATTGCTAATAGTCATTCACTGCTGAACCTCAAAAGATAAGTTTTCTACTGGGTATAAACCCAACTGAGATAGCAGAGCATTATGTAGAGTAGAGAGGCTCTCTCCAAGCACCTCTTCATGTTAAGAGAACTTGGCTTCAGTCATTTTAAAATGACTGTTAACTTATATACACTTCACTGTGTCTACCTCCTGGCTCAGAAATATCTCTGCAGCTTTCCAGTTGGCATCTTTTACCACATTTACACAAAAAACTAAAATAGTGGGAGGGATTACTTGCTCTGGATGTCATTTCCTGGTTAATGTTCTTAGCTATATCTTAAGCTGTCCGTAATGGGTGGTCAGCAGTAAGAGCCTCAGCTACTGGCAGAGCTCCAAGCATCACGTGGCCATGCTGCTATGGTATTTTCAACATAGCTAGAGGCCAAGAAAGTGGTTGAAGGGTATTGACACCTTCAGCTTGCCTACCTCCTACTTCCAACAAATCTGCAGGAATGAGGCCTTGTGGCAAGCAAGGGAGAAGCAGCATATTGTACACTGCTTGGGAGGACACACGGTGGGCACCCACTGCTGATCAGGTACCCTCTGTGCTGTGGGACTGCAACTGAGAACTGCAGCCATATCCACCCAGCTCTGCTGTCTCATGCTCTTTTTTTACCTTTCATTGCTCTTGTTTAGAATTCAGCCAAATAACAAAGTCTCAGCAATTCTCTGTCAATGCCACGTGGTCTGCGCATGTCTGCCCACGTATTGGTACTGCTGGTGGGAATAGCTAAGGCTAACAGGCCTGGACTATAAAAGCAGCTGATAAGCAGAGTGGGGCAGAGCATTGCTCTCTCAGATTTTGTCCCTGTGATAATTGCCTCCATGGGAATCAAAGGGGTAATTTACTGTCTCTGAATCCTTTTTCCTCTTCCATACCACTTTTGCTTGTTCCCCTATTAATATTTTTCCCATTTTGATAATAAAGGCACATACAATATGTCAAAACATTCCAAAGCATTAACACACTTTCTGTACAAATTGTCACTTTTTCCTATAATACTGCTAAGGGTGGATGCACTGTGCAGTGAGTCTGGGTCCCATAAACATGCACTTCTGCCTCTGTGTCTGGATTCTATTGTTTTAGAACTTTCCAGACTTTTTGATTTGGATTTATTCCTCCCATAGTTTCATTATTCTCAGTCTACTCTCTCTGACTTTTCATTATGGTAAATAAGAAAAGCTGTCACTACTGTACAACAATTATTGTTTCAATCACCCTTTATCTCTGGCTGATTTATATTTCTAAAAGTTGGGCCAAGGAATAATAGTTGCAACAACGTGTGAGGAACAATGGCATCCTGTGTCTTACAGAGAAAGGCCGGATCACAGTCAAGAGACTTGGAGGTAAGCCACTCACTAGATTAGAGTTGCAAAGTCTACAGTAGGTTGAATGGGAGAGGTGGAGGGGAAGCTGTGAAGAAATCTTTTTCAAAACCTTTAATGCTTGGCATTTTTGTGGCTTTCCATCTCCAGGAGCTGATATTGCTAATCCCTTTCTAAATGGTGTTTGAACACCGCTGTCCTCAAGGGTCCACCCATCTCCCAGCTCCACCTCCTTGTTCCCCTGCTCCTTTGTTTATGCATCCTGGTCTAAATCCTTATGGGATCGATAACGAAAAGAGCTGCCTTGGCATTGCACACTGCAGCACCAGAATGCTTGCTGGAGTTGATTAACACTGGTCAAAGAATATTTCAGACAGACTAGTTGCCAAGCTCTGGAAGTAAGCCTGGCAAGTAAGCTCCCCCTTCCTTCTAGGGAAGCTTTACGGAGAGAGACATTGGAAGAGAGTGCAAAACACAGTGCTTGTCACAGCAATGCTATAAACTATTACCAGATTAGTGAGGGCAGTTCATTTTGGAGGAATAATTGGGGAAGACTGACCACACCCCATGGTGATATCTAGCTGTGGGAGATCAGAGATTTGCAGGCTGATACAACTATCCTGCTGCTGAAAGTGATCTTTTGTCCAAGGGGAAAGAGGTTTCTCCTTTCATGTGGACTATTGCATCTTTGCTCAAGTTAGTGGAGCTGACTCCTGCTGAAAGTGTGGTTTAGAGGCTGTAGTCTCAAAATCTACCCAGACTTTTTCCCTGTTGCTTTTTATTTACTAGTAGAAAATGAATCCTCAGTAGTATATAAACACTGTGGCGATATAAATCACCCTGAAATTTCAACAGGGTGTGATGTTCCCACTCTCTTTCTTGTTATCTGTTCTATTGCGGACTCTAGTTACATCTGAGAGATTATTAACCAAATACACATTGTCCACCCTCAGCAGAATATAGTGACAAATAAATAGATTACTAATTATTGGCTTTTTATTATCATTTTGCTGCTCCTACAAGTCTTGTTTGCCAAGTGGAAATATGCTAAGTATGTTAATATTAGCAAGATACAGAAGTGTGATGGAAATCAGGCAAGTCAAATAATAAATATGTTTGTTTTATGATAGCCAGTGGGAGCATATTGTGTAGGCAAAAAGAGTTCTCTTCAAAACAGGATATGGGCATCTCCGGAGGTTTACTGAAGGAGTGTCCAGGTGCTGGACCACTCTTCTTAGTTGTAAAGATGGTTAAAGGCATACATTCATTATTGTTTCCTTTTATTTTATAGCCTCACTCAACAAAGTGATAAGATAGCAAATAGCACTGTGTGCATTCAGCTCACTGGCAAATGACATGGGGTAAAGTCAGTCAATAAAGGTAATTGTACCTGGACAACCTGGTTAAAAGCATCATTAGCCAGTTGTCAGACTCCTGCTTCAGTCAACAGGCTCAACCACTAGATTTATAACACTTGGACATCTCTGAGGTTTAGGATTAGGTCTGTCTCTGCAAACCAAAGCTGCAGATGTCTTTCAAATGAACAAAAGCAGGCTGGCTTGCGCTGTCTGCAGACGTGTGCTCTGCAAGGATGTGCACCCTCATTCAAACTAATGACTGTAACAATAGTGATACTAGTAATAATAGTGATGCCAACATACTGAAATGTGAAAGAACAGACCCCTAAGCCAAAAGTTACTCTACTTAGATAAGTATGTATGTATGTGGATTTATTTTCTGGGTCCAGACATTTCTAAACACTTTTGAAATAGTCCTCACTGGACATAAGCTGGCATTTTTGTCTCGTTAAGACCTGTATGAAACTGAAGGGCTGATGAAGGGTAATAAGATTATTGAGGGTGTTATTGATAATGCTCCTGTGAGGGAGTGTCCTGGGTTGCAGTGTATTCTATTACCATCCTCAGGAGCCGTTGAAACCAGGTGGGGCAGTGTTTCCTTGCCTCCTCCCCCCAGACTATCTTTCTGTTAATTGCCCATCATTGTCCTGCTGCCTGACTCAGAGATAACTCCCTCCGGACTATTCTCCTGTTAATGAGCCTAATCAACACTTGGCCTCATGACTCGTTACCCCATTGTGAGATGCTCCGCCCAGAGGGAGGAACCAAGCATCCCATCGTGGATATAATCTGAGGCTGAACACGAGAGACACGGGCTTCCCACTGGATTTCCAGAGGACAGGAGCTATACAGCCACCATTGGACTTCCTGAGGAAGAGCAGACTGTTTTACTACAGGATCACTGCTTCAGAGGACTGCAGCCACCATTCCACCAGACTGCTACCACCACCCTGCCTAACAGGGTGTCAGGTTGTACCTTGACTCTGTCAGTTTGACAGTGTTTTCTTCTACCTTTTTTTCCCCTTTTTCTTTAATTTCCATTAAATTGTTATTCTGACTTGGTGCCTCCCACTGGTTTGTTTTCAAACTAGTACAGGGAGGCACTGGAGCAGGTTGTAACACAGTGTGGATGCCACATCCCTGGAAGTGTTCAAGGCCAGGCTGGATCGGGCTTTGTGCAACCTGGAGTAGTGGAAGGTGTCCCTGCCCATGGTGGAGGTGTTGGAACTAGAAGACCTTACAAGTTCCCTCCCAAATCATTCTGTGATTCTATGTTTCTCTGATTCTCTCATAATGAGTGTTTTGGAAAAGATAAAGCAAAAGAGTTATATCTCCTTCAGGGGATGCCAATTTTTCAGCCAGAAGTTGGATTGGGAAGAGAAAGCAGTGTGTCTGACTGCTGAGGTCTTCCACAGGCTCCTTTGGGATGTTCTCTTCTGCGTCCTCTCTGAGACACCACTGAGCACTGCATCTGCAGCCTGACACAGTCAGTCAGTCCCTACATAACAGTACTTTACTACTAGTAAATTGCTGAAGCTGTTTCCTTCAGGCTTGGCTTCGACCCCATAATCTGTTTAAAGAGTTGAAGAGGAGGGATGACACAGAGAAGTAGAGTGGCACTAAACCAGAGATGTTATCAACAGCCCCAGATAAAGTCATTGCCTGCTCTGGGAGCCAGCACAACTACACAGTTTCATACTCAGGCTGGTCTGGGGATCTTCTCTTGCCACATTCCCTTTGCAGGCAAATCCTGGTCCCTTTGCTTTCTGAGGTCTACCAAGGTACTCTGAAATGATCCAGCTGTGCGATAATGTAATGAGGGCTGCTGTCCTGGCTGTGATGACTCTCGTGGCTGGGGACACAGCAGAGAAACATGGTCTGCTGGCATGCAGCCAGGCAGCTGGGGCTGCTACTAGTCTTGTCTTGAAGGCCAGAGGAAATTTTAAATAAATATTCTCTTCAGGAGGGCAAATGCCAAGGCTCAGATTTAATGGAAATATTAATCCCAGAGGGAAGTGTGCATCATATGGGGCTCTCACAATGAGACACAGGCTTCTGAAGATATTTCTTAATGACATTATTTATGTTTACTTTTCAGTGCTGTGGTAGCTCCCAGGAGCTATGAACCAAGTGCCTCTTAACCTTGGGACTCTATAAACACAGGCTGAAAGGGTGATCTTGTTCCGGAAAGCTTTCTCTCTTTGGCAAGCTGACATCTGAGCTGATGCTGTTTTACTTAAATTGAGCTAGTAAAATATACAGTGAGTGCCTGTTTTTCCAGCTAGGTGCTTACCTATCTCTCTCTCTCTGTCCTATGCTTGGCCATGTCTCTCACCTTTATGTACTGTGGCATTCCTTGTGTGGCTTCATTCCCATTTTCAAGTGTGAGCTCTGATTCAATCATAACTGATAGTCACTTGAGATAGTAGAGGTAATTTAAAAAAGGGAAGAAAATGCATTTTTTCCTCCAGTTTTCCTGACTTTATTTCATAATGTTAGGGCTTTCTGATAGGGAGAATGATGGTCTGTGAAGGAAGGTATAAAACAGTACTCTGAGCCCTGTCTCAGCACAGTCCCTGCCCTAACTTGAAATGGGGCAAAAAATGAGTAACTTATAAGAGCGTCTCTTCTGGCTGGATACATCTTCCTTTGTATGAAGGGCATCTGGCAGGTTCTTGTCTTTCCACATTGTTTATCACACGTTTTCTCTGCTACACGCAGTAAAAGCTATGAACATATAAGAGGCAATTTCTGCTTTGGTCAAAGTTCCATACAAGTGTAATTTAATATTCCTTAGGGAAATAAAAAGTCCCATAATTTTGATGAAATTAGGTTCCTTGTCTGTATAAATTAGGTCCAAACAACTAGTTATGGTGGCTGGAAGCACCATTGTCGCTAATAGAAACATCTCATGGAGAAAAGGTATGTAATTTCTCTCAGTTTATTATGTATGTAATTGCTCTAGCCTGGTTTGTCTTGTTACAGTTAACCTGGAATTAGTAATTTAGAGGTTAGACTTTAAATTAGTGGTTTGAGACAGCTGTTCCATAAGTGTCTGAGCAGTGCTTGTGGCCCAGCTGACGATTTTGAAAGCAGAGCTGAGGTCAAGTACTAAAGGCAGGAACTGTTTCAGACATTCCCAGCAAGCCAGACCCTCCTGGTGGCATGAGGGACTCCCAGAAGCAGGTCTGTGAGCACCACTGTGGTCCTGCCTGTCCACCTCTGTGCAAACCTGCCCTGCCGACTCAGCTTCTCTGCCCCTTAGTGGCTGAGCGTGGAAACCCGAACAGGCTGAAAAATAACCCCACAAATAAAGCGAATAGTCTGCAGTTGGTTAAGATCCCATAGCAGATGGCAACAGACGGTGTGGCCTCATGGTGAGGGAACAGCAAAAGAAAGCCAGTGACAGAGAGAGAGATTACATCAGGGCAGATTTGGATCAGCCACAGGTGCTGTAGAACAACACCCTTAGAGATCCAGGGCAGGGATGAGAAATATGGAGAAGAAAGACTGTACTGCACCTGGAATGAGTTGGAAATGGGAATTGTGGAAAGGGAATTCACCTGAGCATTGGCCACACTAACTCAGTAAAACTACTGATGTATTCAGCTCTTCAGGAATCTCACAATCTTCAGGGCTGTTAAAAAAAGGCAGTCGGAAGGAAATACAGGCAAACCATAAAGCACCATGGGAGGTATGGAAAAAAGAACAATTTTGTACCTACTAATTACGGACTAAGAGGCACCCACTGAAATTATCAGGTAGTGAATTAAAAGGAAATGGAAGGACTATGCAGAGCTAAACTAGTTGGAAAGGGGCCATGGAAGTCAGATGTCCAGGGTCCCAGAAAGTTGTTCCACACACCAAGCTACGCTGGTCAAGCAAAAATTACAAGAAAAACCTTTATATATTGTAACATACTTTGGCTTGGAGAGGGTCTGAAAGGTCATGTGGTCCAAGCCCTGCTCAAAGCAGGACCAACTGTGATAAGTTACATTTTTATGTGATCAAATGCAATCAAAATGTCCATGTTGTATTGATCTACTTGTGTATGGACTACTTTTGATCTCACCTTTCCTAACTTTTGAGTGCTTGAGTTGCTAACAATGCTCTTGCAGTGCGCTGGAGTATTTCCCGGCGCTAGCCTTGCAGAGGCAGTTGGGTATTTTGCTCTGCAAGAGTTGCAACTTGTCCTAGTAATTATAAACCCCACCTGCAATTATTTTTAGGCATAAAAGGGTAAGCTAGCTTTAAAAAGTGTGTCTTAAGAGCTGTATGAATCTAGCAAAATTGCAACATTGCCGTGAAGAAATGTGCTGAGGCATGTAAGCCCTTGGCAGATTCAGTCTGCTGACAGGCTGGATCTTGAGTGGCACCATCTTAGTAAACCAATTAAATAACGGGTGCTAGTTTCCTAAGGGTATGGCCCAAGGGAATTTTGAATTGTTCAGCTGAAAGTTGGAATTAGTGAGTCAAAGTCTTCTCTGAATTAGACTAATTAAATTTTGACCTCAGCTTTGTTATCCCAGATTTCCATTCAACAAATACAGGGCCTTATACTGCAAATGTACAGCAGTACAACAATTCAATTTCCATCCAGTTTTGAAATGAAATCTTTCTCATTTTCTCTAGCTAAAATGTGTTTCCAGAATATGGCAAGAAAAAAAGTTTGGTCTAATTTGGAATAAAAAGGGAAAATTATGGAAGAGGATGACCTACATGAAGGAATGCTTCATGCAGGGCATGAAGTTAAAGACTTTAAAAAGTTTGAAGCCATGGATTCATGAACAAGCAGGAAATTACATTCGGGTGTAAACTTACAGCTGAGTCTCTGATCTAGGTTCAGCTATACAGGACAAGGGGTGGGGGGACATGTGAAAAGCTACACCCCACCTGTCAGTGGTACTAGCTGGAATGGTGGGTGACACCTTCATGGACATATGACAGGTAGCCTGCACTCACGTGGGAGCTCCAGAGCTTTGAGAGGGGCACAGAACTTCTGTCTTGGCTGTCTGTGTATCCACTGTGACCCTGAGGTCTTTGCAAGGCAGTCTCCTGCAGCACGAAAGCAGGATAGCTTGGGGAAGGACTGCAACGAGCACATCCAAGTAGTGCAGAACTAATAAATTGGATCAAACAAAAGGAACTGGGAGGCAGAAGAGAGGGGAGTTGACAGAAATGGCCTGTGGAAAACAATGCTTGCATATACTTTCTCTCAATTGCCTACTGCAGCCTTCAGGGGAATGATATCCCGCAGGACACAGAATCCAAGAGACTATCAATTCTTGGCCAGGAAGCAAATGGGTGAATGGGAGTAAAGAAGACTAAGAACAGAGTCTGCAGATCTGTGAGGAGGTGAGAGTTCTGCTGGCTAACAGTCCAGTGAGGCAACAACAAAGGCAGGAGCCTCAGGTGCAGCACAGGAGAGATGGCAAGGGACTGGGAACAATGGTGATGACAGGATCAGTAACCCAGTGGTGTCTGCTAACCAGAAACTTGGAAACAGTCCAGAATCTGCTGGTGGAGAAGAACCACAAGCAAGGTAGATGGGTAGCCAAAAGGGACAGTCACACCCTGCCCTGTGAAGGAGAGCAGCATGAAGATGAAACACCAAAACATGAATTGGGTTTAATAGGCATCCCAGGGCTTTGAGGTGCATCTTTCTGCAGTGGGAGTTCACTGAAAGACATGTCCTCTGGAAGAGTTACATATCAGGAAAATCCTGCTGCAGTGAGTCAGAAAACTTTTAAGTAGTATGCAGAAAATAAGACTTGGAGAAAGTCCTCCAGAGGCTGGAGGAGGAGGAATTTGGATGTAGCAGCACAATGCTTGTTTCTGCACATCAGTTCACAGGCTTCAAGGATAAAATGTCTGTAGGGAGTTGCTGAGCCACTCAGGTTTCGCTACCTGGAAACCTTTGCTAGCGGTGGCCAGCATCCAGCAGGTCACACAGCAACACCCTGTTACTGAAGCTGATGCTGGTTTTGGAGCTGATGCTGACCTGATCAACGGCCTTCTGGATTCCTGCTTTTTGGCACAAGTAGGGAAAAAGCGCCTTATTCTTCTAAATAAAACTTTGGGTCTTTTACCCCTGTGCCTTTGCTGGGGAGAACAAGCAAACAAGCAAACCCAACGAGACAGTGTTATCATTTTACAGCGGGGTTCATTGTCTTTGACAGCAGCAGGGACGGGACTGTCCCTGTGCTGGCGTGCCTGGGCGGAGGGCTCCGCAGGCTGCCCGGGAATGCCGGAGCGCGGCTGGGCGATGCTCCCGCTCCCCGGGAAGCGGCTCCGAGCGGGCGGAGCTGCAGCGCCACCTCCCGGCCGCGCGGCCCGCGGGCTCCGGCACAGCCCGGCCGCGGGGCAGCTGCGAGAGCTCCTTCCCTTCCCGGCAGCTGGTACAGGGCTGTGCTTTGGATTCGGTGTGAGAATAATGTCGATAACACACTGATGTTTGCAGTTGTTTCTCAGTAGTGTTTACCTCAAGTGAAGGACTTCGCAGTTTCCCATACTCTGCCAGCCAGCAGGTGCACAAGAAGCTGTGGGTGAGAATGTCCGGGATAGCAAACATATTATTGTTATTGTTACATTAAATTTTGTTTAAGTTATTAAACTATTCCTATCTCAACGCATGAGTTTTGCTTTTTTTTTCTGATTCTCGTCCACACCAGTGGATGGGGTGGGGAGTGAACAAGCAGCTGTGTGGTACTTAGTTGCTCTCCGGGGCTAAACAATGACAATTATACCAGTGATTACATTTTTCCCCTTGAAATGCTGTTGCTGTTTTGCTTTCATTAGCACACCTCTTAGGAGGAAATGCATTTTGATTTCTCTGCTAGAGATCACATAAATACCAGGTGAATTTGGTTTGTAGGTTAAGAAGAGGTAGGGTTTGTGACAGATTTCTCTAAGATCTACCTTTTGGTTGCGGAATTTCATTCAGCTGTGGCAGTTTCTTTTTAAGCCTGGGCTTAAACACAGTTGTTTTTCTGCCTTTCAGGTCCAATCAGATCCTACTAAGAAAGAATAATTTTATCACCTATAAGTTAGTAATTTCATAATCCTAATGATCCAGAGTGCTTAATGGATTATGTTAATGTGCTGGAACTGGAATTTTTTAAAAAAAAATCCTGCTTTGAATAATTGCCCCATTTCATTATTTATAGACATAGATGTCAGTCCACCTGGGAAAGACCTTCAGGGCACTACCACATTCCCTGCTCAGACACATTCATTCCAGCCTTGCTTGTCACTGTGACAGGCCTTGTGCTGTTACAAGTCTGATCTCCTGCAGCAGCAGGCAACTGTGACCATGTAATTGCTCTCCTTTGCCCATGTGGTCAGAGAAGTCTGGAAAATCAGTGGTTAGGGTGAATGCCCCTGAGAAAGCAATATTTCAAAGCCTGAGCAAACCAGTGAGCTGGGGAATTTATTTGCCCAGAGTTGTTAGTTTTGATTTATTTGCCTCTGCTGAACCTGAATGGTCTTGGTCAAATGATTTCAAGTGCTAGATGGTTGTTGAACAAAAGACATACACACCCTCTCCCAGCTGGTCCAAGAAATACATGATTTGAAGTCTCACCTGTCCTCAGGACTTGCTCTGAATTGTTCAGATTTTGCCACAACAGATGATATGGACAGATTTATTATTTAGGGTCATAGATTTATGTGTTCTAAATTGACACGTTGCCTCCTCTTTTTTCTTTAAAATGAAAAAGTGAAAGAGCACGGAGTGCTAGTATTGAGCATTGATTTCTCTCATCACTGGCTCTTTCTAGGAAGCTCAAGCTGGATCTTTTGGGCCTCTGGTGTGATTGCCACCTGCAGGCACGTATGCTGCAATGCCTCCTGCAGGAGGACGTTTTGACATCTATCCCCAACCAGGCAGAGAATTCAAACCCAAAATCTTTTATGAGTTTCTGTATAAAATCTTCAAAAAGGGAGGTATTTAATATGGAATCAGTTTAGACCATAACTTTGATTAGAATAACTCAGACTTTGAACTATATTTGCAGATGTTTGAATTTCTGCAAGCCTCTTGGTGGGACCTGAGCCAGACTTTAAATTTTTCTAACTGCAGATTTTAGTGACTAGTATCTCTTTAATGTCACTTTTATGCATACTATAATGTACTTGCCACAGACCACTCTCACTGAAACCAAATAAAAATTCCAAGTGCTACATGGAGTCCAAATTCTGAATTCTTCACAGAAATATTGACAATAGCTGCTCCCTTTTCCAGCAACTGCCCACACAAAACCATTTTCTGTGTCATTGTTAGTGTTATTAGCAATTATAATCAGAATCCCTGAAAGTTATTTGAATGCAGTAACTATACCCATGTGTATAAAAAGTATATGTACATGTATGTATGCACACAGACACTCACACATATGTGACTGCTAGTCAAGAGGAGGGGACAAGTGGTATATGCCTTGGAAACCAGCTTTTCTAATCACCAGACTCTCACCATGTCAGTATTTTGAATCCATAAAAGCCAGTCTCAGGGGAGTTGCCAGCCATTGCATTTTCCAACCCTGATTCACTTGATTCACATCTCAGAGCTTGACTAGTACAAATATTTTGACTACAGGTCTAATTGCTCAAATAAGTCCCAAATGTGTAGATAAGTAAAAGCCCAAGCCTTGATATAGTTTTACAAAGATGTAGGTGATGCATACCAAGCGTTTTATTAGCAGGGAATAAGTAATTATTATGTGGATTTTTGTGTGCTGGAACATGAGTGTGTTCCGGCCAATTTCACAGATCAAAAAAGGCAAGTGGTGACGAAGTGTGTACATTTTACTGATGTTCACATACGAGGACTCATGTCGCTCAGCTGAGATTTCTGTGGTTGTGAGTCATGTAGACCTTTGGAGCAATTATTTCTAAAGCTTTGACACTTCACAGTGATATTGCTTGGCCTGGAATGACCACGAACAATGGACTGTAGAAGAGAAAAATTATGGCTTAGGTAAAAAGTGAAGAAAGAGATCCAGAGAAATTAAAAGGATTAAGGGATAAGGTGGGTGGACTTTGGTGGAGGTGGGGGGAAATGAAAGAAGCAATATTTGTATTGAGATTAAAAATAAAATGGAGCTAGAAAGCTCTTAGCAAATGGCTGATGTGATTTAATCCAGTGTGACACACTGATCCATGTATTCATGTAGCAGTTTTATTAAAACAAAAAAAGGCCGTAGAGTTGAAATACTGTCTATTTGGTAATGAGCTTCTCTATCATCTGACTGATTTAGGCAAACATACTACAATTCCTTTAATGCCAATTTTATAATGTCAGTTAACTGGCTGCACTGAAGTCTTCTAAACTGTAACTGCTTGGCTGACCTGACCACTCAAAGCCTATAAAGCTCAGGACTGCTAATCTGAGTCATGGCTTGAAGTTGCTATCGAGTCACCCACATCACCCAGACTCCTTCAGGTCCTTTGCCCTAGACCCACACACACGGTATGGTACGATCATTTGTGTGCAGTGGGGCAGATGCACCAAGGCTCCTGTAGAAAAAGGGAGCTTAAATCATCCCGCGTTCACAGGTCTTCCTTCTCTGCTCAGGAGGAAACTCAATGCTTCCCATTAAGATTTAACTTTGGCTCTGAGTCAATTCCTCAAGCATTTCCTAGGGAAATGTTGCCATGTAAAGCAGGGACAGAAGTGTCAGCTGAGCCTTTGCTGACAGAAGGTGGCTGACTCCATGTGTAGTTATCCCTTCTCAAAGGACACACTGCATAGAAAGCAAATTTTCTGTCCAGTTAAGTCTTTCCCAGACTTATCTTGCAGAAGGGCAGCAGAAAAATAAACCTAGAAAGATGTAAAGATGGAAAGAATAGGACTCCTACACAGCCAACCTACAATACTACTCCTCTAGCTAGAAATGCCTTCAGGTGCAGGTAGAGCTGGAAAGTTGCTAACTAGTTACTGTAATGCTCAGTGCTGGTGACAAACATTCTGGCAAAAATCGTGGAACCCAAAAGAATCTGCACAGGCTGAATGGAGGCCACAGCAGCTGATCTTGTGCTGGTTTTATATTGCATCACAGATGGAATGAAGGCAGTAAAGCAATTCTACCACATGGGTATGCCCATGGTAGGCAGGAAACACCAAGAGAAAAGGTAAGAGATGTTCCAGTTCACCAGTCTGTGGAGGTTTCTGATCTGCTTTTTGGCCCTTTCAGGGATTGAACTGGTTCAGCAGGCAGGATGTCATCTGAGTTCAGAGAATCTAATAAAAGAAGTCATACCTGTCAAGGTCTTTTTTTCCAAAAGGCTGCTCTGAGTCAATACACTGGAGATAACAGCCTTGAACAAGACTAGCTGGAGCAAGGGTGGTTTTGATAGTTATGAATTCATGACCTTCTTCCTCAGCAACACTGTGACTTGAAGCTGAAATATTCTTGGTGACTGGAACAGTAAATCTCATAAATCGGGAGGGAGGGAGGGTGTCACGAGGGGAGGGAGCAGATGAAAGGCCATGGGTCATAGCAGGGAGTGCACAGTGCCAGCAGGATTAAATTTCCCTCGACCTGTTGTAGCCACTTTTCATGATCCTACGGGATCCTTTGTGGATCACAGAGAAAAGCACAGCTGTTACTTTTTACTGTGTCCAAGCAAACCCCAGCTGTCTGTCCCTACCAGAATGGGCCACCACATTTTTTCTCCCAGCTTTTCTTCTCTTCCTTTTGTGTGTGTTACAGTCTGAGAACACCACTGAGTAAAAATATAAAAAGTCATCAGGAGTGTGATTATTTTCTAAGCATGGTAAGTGGAGGATGAAATTGCCTTAAAATAGCATGTCTTGACTAGATTTTCCTTGTGAATTATCAAACTTATTATTTGGGACACTGGACTATTTCTAACTGAGAAGGATTTCACTACAAGGAGAACTACAGATGACATACACGTAACAGGTTGTCAAGACCTCAGTGGCTGAGAACACAGCTAACAGGCTGGACATCTTTTCCAACCCCAGCATTGCTGGTTCCAATCCAGATATTGGCATAGGTGAGTCTCCCAAATGTAAACCAGCATGTATTCCTCATGACTTTTCATTTGCCTCTATTAACTGATATGAGGGTTTCACTTCAGTCTCTGGATGACCTCTTGCACATGGAATAAAGGCTTTTTCTATGGCTGAGTCAGCGCAGAAAATGATAGTGGGGAAAATCAGTGACTTTACATTTCCCA
The DNA here is from genome assembly GCF_017639235.1 of Corvus kubaryi. Classification (NCBI taxonomy): domain Eukaryota; kingdom Metazoa; phylum Chordata; class Aves; order Passeriformes; family Corvidae; genus Corvus; species Corvus kubaryi. Next base: position 4,599,632 of record NW_024581081.1, read on the forward strand.
CAAGTCAACGTAGCAGCTGAGACAGAAGTCGTCAGTACCATTTCAAGTGCTTTGGAAAGAGATGTGCGTATTTATTTGGAACCTTCCGCAAGTCCTAAAGAAATAAAGAGGGAGGAAAGTATAGAGGCATCTGGTGCTTATCGCAAAGACATATGTAACAAGGGTTTGGGTAGAGTTGTTCTTCAGACAGACACAGGGGAAAGAAGGAAGTGCATGCAACTGATGGCCTTTTCTCTGGCTGAAGTATGTCCTATGAGTTAATCCTGAGAGTTCTTGACAACATCCTTGTTTTCACTGTGACATTTACTCAAACAAGGAGGAAAATTGTGATAAACAGCCTAAAGCAGTCCAAAATACACAAGAGCATTTCATGCTAGCAGGAGATCAATCTAACTTTTCCTTTCTGCAAAAGCTTTCTGGAAGACATCCAGCAGTCTTTAATTCCAGCAGTTATATGTATGCATTTTCAGGCATTTGTATTCTAATGGTTCTTTAGCATTCTTTCCTTTTTTTTTTTCTTTTTTTAAACTAATGATATTGCTGGATATATATTTAATTGACCCTTCAGGGTATTAAACTGACTGCCTGAACATTTAGGAAAAGCAGCCAAGTCTGACCTTGTGTCATAAAATAAGGGAGCTTGCCAGAGCCTGGACACAGAAGCCTTGTGCATGAGAGCTTGACCGAAACACAAGCAGAAACCTGATAGCTGAAGAAATACCCCGTAGTTAACGGCATGTAAACCAAGGAACCACTGTGAGATTAAGTATCAGGTACTATTACACTCTGCTGCTCTAGGACATCTTTTTGGCTCAAAGACATATTTATACTAGAGCCCTTTTCCAGGCCTGAGCTGAGTGTAAACGCAGACCTTCTCTACGCATAAGGAGGCCTTTATTTTCTTGTAGTGAAACAAAGGTCCAGCTGTGACCCTTGCTGGCCCTGGTTCCCACCTCTTCCCAGGGCTCTCCTCAAGCAACTGACTGACTGTTTGAAGTTCGGCAGACCAGCAACAAGGGGAATTTGTATTTGGTTCCGCTGAGTCTTAATGAGACCTTTATTATTGCTTGTCACTGCCTCTACTGATGCTGGAGCTCAGGGAGTTTTTTAAACACATCAAGGCATGTTTTAAACTCTTACCCCTAGGCAAATTGGCCACTTTGTCTGATCACAGCCTCTGTGCTGATATAAAGGTCCATCTGTGAGATTGCACAGACAACTCTTGTAAAAGCCCCACGGACCTCGGTATGTGCTTCAAATGTTACGTACTTAGTACCAGTCAATAGCTTCTCAGCTGCTGGAGTTTTCTTAGGGCTCTGTGTTTGTGTGTGTCTTTACCACCACAAGGGCAATATGTATTCTTTGAAACAGCTAAGTAGCTTTTAGCAAGATAGTGGAAAGGTGAGGTGGTAATAATAGCAGCAGAGTGGCCTTCCTTGTTAGCCAAAGTGCTATTGAAAGCATCTTGGCATTTTACACCATACAAGTGCTGTGTTTAGAAACAGGGCTTAGAAACCTTGAGGTGCTAAGTCTGCAGTAAAACTATACAAATAAGTGATTTGCAATTTACTGTCTGTGGTAAAAAAAATATCCAAACCAAAAGAATAAATAGCTTAAATTCACCTGACTTGAAAAAAATTTGAACATGAACAAATATTATATGTGTAGTTTTAAAGATTGTCTCTAACTTTATCAAGCAAGAAAGCAATTTAGATACATTGTGTAATAAAATTGGTTTGGAAGAAAAAGCAAAATGGTGGCTTGCAAAGTCCATTCACAACTACAGGAGATAAGATTATTGGGCATTTGCATAATAATAAATGCAATATCACGTGCTATTGAGTACCACTTCTCCTCTTCCAGTTGGTGGATTAGTATTTGCTAGAATCTTGTTTAATAACACTAAAAAATATATTGGTCATGGTACATTGTTTTGGGAGAAATGCTTTTGATCTTCCATTTTAAATTTTTTTCACTCAGATGTGTTTAAAAAGTAAAAAAAGTCCTTAGTACACTGAGGTTGCACATTTTTGCACAGCTAGATGCATCACTTGCTTATTCTATAACTTGTGGTGTTTAACTAAGGTTTTAAATCACACATTCAAACCATAGCATCTAGGAGCCTATATTTTGAATCAAATTAAGTCTCCAAGTCATTCAGAAACTTTGATATTTTTCCCAACACATCTTTTTACAAATAATAATTATAATAATAATAATAAATAATCTTATAATAAAAATTATCTTTGCACCTCAAAACCTGAAATAAAAGTAAAAATATTCAAATCACAGGAAATACCAAAAGACATTCAGGGGGCACTGTCATTTAGAAAGATAGTAAGGAATTGTTCTTATACACATCTGCTGTTTATTTTGATATCTTTTCTTGATGTTTCAATTCCTTTTCTGACAATAATTTCCCACATTTTTAAAATGCTTTGAGCTTTAGCTATTAGCATATAAAATAGGGCTATGCTATCCTGTTGTCATTCCGAGCAGCGTTACTGTAAGTGACACATACTTCTGCTGCTGCAGAGCCTAAAAACCCTGTATCACTTGTCTTCGCTGAGTATGGAAAGTCTCTTCTTCCTCCTGGAAAGACTTTGCTGTGAGGACAGCTGAAGCTTGTGCACTGCAGGTGTACCACAAATTTTAACTTCTTGTAGATGTTGGCATTGAGCTGTCCCATGGAGTAAAGTGTGTGCACCAAGGTACATAACAACAAAAGGGGCAGCTGCTTTCTGTTCTTAGCCTGGGTGAGTCCTGAGCTTTAAAAACTGCTGTAGTGTTTTAGTGTTGTAAATGAAAGCAAATCACAGTCCACACTGCTGCTTCTTAGAGTTCAATCTCCAGTTTGTTGTTGTGGCTTTTTTTTTCTCATGAGAGGGCTCCCATTACAGTAGGACATCTGTCCAGTTGGAGAGCCTGGTGCCCTTAACAGCCTGAAACATTTTGGTGTTTGGACCTTTACAGATGGGGTAAATGAAAACTGGATTGTGGATCAAAAGCAATTTCCGTGTTGTCCTATGATCTCAGTGACCCTTGGCTGGGATCTTACATCCTCAGGAAGGGGCTCTGTCATTTGGTAGAATCATCTATTTTGTTTGTACCAAGAAGCCTGATTTCAAATGCAAAACAGCACATTGAAAAGTGAGTAAATCGATTCAAAATGTTCACACTTTATTTCTATTTTAAAACAAACAGTTTCTTCCATCTATCTGTGGTCTAAGAAATGCTGAGTATTTGTACACAGCACAGCAACTGTACTCATCATGAAGCAATTTCCCCTCTGAGGGCAAGGTCTCCCCGAGCCCTCCTGGGGTGATGAGCAGTCAGTGAAGGAGAGTGAATTGTTCTCTCCTTGCCAAACAGGGCTAATGAATGTTGTATATCTATATAAATGTTAATATAAAAATATAGTTAAAAATATAAAAATAATACATATAATAGCTAGAATTTCAGCTGCTGCGCTTCAAAGGTCTTCAAAGGTGTCTAAGTGTTAGAAGGTGTGGGATTTGTATGAGATCGTAAGCAGATTTGGTTCTTAACTTCCACCGCCTGTTTTAGGAGACTTTGAAAGTCTTGACAGTCATCTCTTGTAGCTTTGAACAAGCTAAATAACTTTGAAAAACTTCCCCTGATGACTGGAAGAGGCTGAGACTATGTGGAAGACTGGCAGTGAATTGTAGCCTTCACCTATTTCTCCAAAAGGTTGGCCAGCTTAGTGGGCTTGGAAGGCTGCTGTCAAGAGAAGCAGCTTTTTGTGCACTCTCCTCACCATGCAGGCTGAGCACTCACTCTAACCTATCTTGTATCAGCCCCTTTGTGAGGCAAATCTGTCATGAGAATTCAGAGTTGATGAGAATACCAGCTTATTAGTTTTACCCTGAAAGCCTCCTGCTAAGGGATTGATGTTCTCGTCTGACTCATGGGGTGCTGCTCCTGCTGGCAGGGTGTTTGCAGTTTTTCCTGGGGAACAGCTGGCTTTTCAGCATGAATGAGAACAGCAGAACTGGGCTTTACATTTTTTTCTCGGTCCTATCTCAAGCTAAGCTAATAGCCCTCTTCTTAATGAGGGTGGTAAGGACTTCATAGTTTAGCCTATAATTAGTTCTGCTGCAGGTCAGAGGGTGACAGAGCAGATGGTTTTGTTCCCCTACAGTGGCTGATAGAAGGAGATGGTCCAGGGTGTTGTAGTTGTGAGTGGGAAGCTCCTTTGCTAGGGCTGTCTCAACGGGACATGGCAAACCCTGCAACTCACTTCCCTCCATATTTGCCTGATTTTCCTGTCATTACTTGTTTCATTTTTCCAAGTACAGGAGTGTTCCATTGAGATGCAGACACTGAATGCATGAACATCTCACAGGTTATCAGAAACTTGGGGGTAACAAGGGGCTGGGCATACCCCACAAGAAACCTGGATGAGTTAGGCTGGGTAATGGAGACAGGGAAAAGACATTTGCCATTTGCTTTCCAGTGAGGAGTGGTGTCATGGCTCATGCTGACAGTGTCTGAGTCCTCTGATGCAGAGGGACTTGCTGCAGCTGCTACAAGGGAACGTCTCCTTGGCAAGATGTGGGCTGCTGTTGAAGTATAACACCTCTCCTGCACTGGGGCACATGGAGATTCATCTGCACTGGGTGCTGCAGCGGGGCAGGCACTGATGCTGCTCTGCAAAGGCAGAGGAGAGCTGCAGGGAGTCAGCAAGAGGAGAAAAGACTAACTCAGGGTCTTGCACTCAGAGCTGACCTGACAGACATGGATTTCCCCATGAGAAGGTAATTGGGATCTCTGCAGCTTGGGGATGGTGTTGGGATACTTTCTCACTAGCCTCACTAGTCACAGCTGGTAGCTGAGGATGGCAACACGTGAGAGTGACAGGTCCATTTCCCCTTTGCAGCACAGTTCCTGTCAAGGGAATCTCTAGTCATGGCTGAAATGGGATTTTGTTAAACAATCAAAAAGTCTCAGTGGTAGCTTTATGGGTATTTTCAACAGTAACTAATGAGCACTTAGGTGGCTCAGGTGAACTTAGATGCCCCAGCTAAAAATCTGATTGAAAGCTGAAATAGCCGTTAAGGTATTCTTTTATTTCTGTTCATGGTGAGACAAGAAATAGATCTGGAGTTCTTCCAGTCTATTTGTGGTTCAGAATTATTCATTGGATTTCTTCAAGTAATTGACTTTGCAAATCTTCACATGTTCACAATAGCACAGTTGCATATCACAATTCATGCTGGGATAGTTAATAGATATAAAGCTCTGATCCTACTGAGTATGAACTACTGGCATTAGTGAAAGCAAACAGGAGCTTTGACATTAAATTGAGACTAGGATTGAATCCTAATACAGTGCCACCAAAGCCTTCTTTACACTCCCTTATTCGTGGCAGAGATGAAGTTTAAATAACATATGTTGACTGGGAACTACGTGCAGCCAGATCTGTTTGAAAGAGAAGTCAAACATCTGCGCCACATCAGTTGATTAGTGAATTTTAAGAACTCACACATGAATCAGTAAATTGGAAGATTAAGCCTCCTTCTCTGCTACCAGCTCACTGCAGGCATTTTCCCTGAACTGCACGTTGCTGACAAGGTCTGACAGATGGTGAATTCTTTTGCTCTTCATGTATATTTTTCAGTGGCTGATTGATAGCTGATAGGCACTTTTTCTTTAGACAAAAATAAACCATATTTTCCCCACTGCTGTATTTATGGATGCATTTCTTTCCTCGTTTCCAAATGTGACATGGGTTTGTATGGGCTGGACCCCTCCCACCAGAAGCACGGTACAGGAAGCTCACAATCACACTTACTATTGAGGCTTTGCCGGGCTGGGTCACCGTGCCCAGCATCCCGGACTTCGGGGCTACCGGGAGCTGCCGCAACAGGAATAGCCAGGAAGGGAACTGCAGGTAGCTGTTGGCAGTTTTCCTGTTTACACAGGCCAGGACTGATGTATTTGGGCTTCGCACCAGGAGATGGCAGGGTCGTGCTGTCCATGCAGCCTTTACCAGCGCTAGTTACTGATCCCCTGCCTTTCTAGGATGGGATTTTAAAGCTCGAGATATCGAGCCTCTGACTGGCATTTATGAAAAATATACTGTCTGTGCTCAGCAGTGTAATTAAAGAACTATCAGTCTTGAGACCGACCTGAGTTAAATGCACCAGATTCAGACAACCTTTGCTTTATGCGTGTGCAAACGAAGGACAAAAATTTCAATTTAGGCTATTTTTCCAGAAACTTCTGTTCCACTGGTTGTTCTTCACACACCTAGAAAGCTGTGCAATAGGTGATGTCAACCCAACTTTTCTCTTGACTCTTTCTGCTGCCTTCTCCCACTGTGAGTTTTCTTTTATTAATGATATTCTGAAAGTAAATTTGGTTTTGGTGTTAGTTTTTTTCTTTTCTCCTTTTTTTTCCCCGTTACAGTTTTTTTCAGCACAGCTTTTCTTTCAAGTTCTGAAAGATAGAGGGACAATGTTTTCATGCATGCCATATGGAAAGAACCCTTCATTTGTTCTACCTTCTCATTCAACAGTCTCAAAATCACACAGATAATGTTGCTGCCTGTTGCCATTAAAAGAAAATTCTGCTTTTTCTCGCAGAAAAAACCAAAACTACGTAATTTATGATGATATCTCAGTTAATATAATAGCTTTCCACTGCTTAATTTTATAGCTACACACTATAAAATTTAAAGTGTGAGGTTTGATGGTAGGGAATTTTTGGACTTGTTTTATGTAGTAGCTGAGGCCTTGCAAAGTACCTGGAAAGCTGCATTTTTGCTGTTCTGTTATGTATGGATAAGGGGATTGCCATAAAAATGTAAATGTATTTTGCAGTAAATCATTAATCATAGTAGTAGCAGTGTCAGTCATTAATTGGTCAGACAAAAAACATGTGTCTGATCCATGACAGTCACTGGAAATGTCTGACTTTTTAGCCAATGGCAACTTGATGCTTTAAATCTGGGAGACCACAGTCTCTGCCACCTCTATGGACAGTGCCCAGACCAGCACAGGTGGCTGCAGAGCCCATTCTCCTTTCAGTGCTAACTCATTCCTGCCTGCTCCAGCTGTGTCCGTGGGATATTTCAGAATGGGAAAACACTGTTTTACCAGCTAACCAACCCATGCCAGCACTGGTTCCTGCTTCCATAGGTGCTCCTGTTGGCTGCCTGCACTGTTTCAGGCAGCCCATGGGAAAAGATGAGCAGCATCTATGCTGAATCAAAATATGCCTGGGCACTGCTTGGAGAGAGCCAAACTAGGCTGACTCTTTCATGTTACAAGGGGCCAGGGCCAGTGCGTGGAGCCACACTCGGGGCGTGTTTTGCAGCACAAGGTGGGGAATGCCATGTGCCTGTGACTGATGAGCTGGTAGGACATGGCAAGTCTGCAGGATCTGCTGTGGGACTTGTTGAGGACTGGGGGAGATTTGGCTAGAGGCTGCTGTGCCCCCATAGTGCCTGACCTGCTTGGAAGGGTGCAAGGTCAACCCAAGCCAGTTGCTACTGTGCGCAGGACAGCCAACCAGGCGTGTGCCAGACATGAGCCCTGCTAAACCCACCATGTAGGCAGGGCAGCTGGCTCACCACCCACTGACCAGTGCCCAGCCTGCCCCTGAGCAGAGATCAGCTCCTCCCAGCCAACTCCATCCAGTTTATATACTGGGCCTGCCATTCCATAGTACGGAATATCCCTTTGGCCAATTTGGATCAGCCATCCTAGCTGCGCTCCATCCCAGCTTCTCGTGCATGTGCATGTTGGCAGAGCATGGAAAACGAAAAACTTATTGACTTGAGGTAAGTGCTGCTGAGCAACAGCTAAACCACCAGTGTTATCAACATTATTCCCATAGTGACTTGAAAACACAGCACTGTACCAGCTATGGGGAAGAAAATTAACTCTATCCTAGCTGAAACTGGGATATTGGGCAGGCTTTCCCCCCTCTCCCTCCTCCTTGGTGCCAGAGGGCTTTACTGGTGATACCTGTCTCCTAGTTTGGCTGGGTGGACAACATAACAGCATCAGGACAGGAACAACAAGTAGGCAGCATTAAGTCTCTCTTTGTCAAGAGCCCTGAGTTGTTTTTACAGTACATGTGCTGACTCTGGCATGGTTCATCAGGCACAAGAAGGACTTTAGTCCTGAGCAGCATGCATGATTTACAGCTGTCACCTTTATATTATCCTGCTGCCAGAGCCTCAGTACCCAGTGGTGTTCCATGCTGTGTCAGAATAAAAGCAGGGCACAGCTAAACTTCTCTGCAGTATGACAGATCCAGGGAAGGAGATCTGTGTCAATGCTGAAAGAAAATGGCTTCCATAGTTTGAGGGCTGTTTTAAACAACCTGCCCAAACAGGTTTAGCCTGGTACCACCAGAGGTATCAGCCAAGGGAGCCAATTTACAACATGGAAAAAAAACTTAAGCAGATTTTCCCTTCTCAAAGATCCTCACTGAAAGCTCCCACGTAAAATAGTGATTTGGTACCATGGGCCACAGACAAACCAGCCATAGTTGTGACCATCTTACTTCCAAGTTACTGTATGAGATGTTTTGAAAACCCCATAATTTACTGGTTTTTGTGCCCAGACCACTTCAAGAAAGGGACAAGGTTGGTGTCCACTGTTTGAGCTGTTTGTGCACACAAAGAAGGGGACCATATTCCACAACAAGCCTCAAAATGAGTTCATTAACATAATCTCTGACTTTTTTCTCAGCTGCCCTTTCTTTTGTTCCAGTGTAGATCCCTTTTTGTCAGCTTGTTTCCATCTAATTCAGAGCACCAGCTGGTCTCTGCACGTTTGAAAAGGGCCTTGCAGTGTTCTCCAGTAATTGCTTTGCACACCCTTGCACACAGCATTGCTCCGGTCATTCGTAAGATGCATTTGTGTTTTCTACAAACTTAGGGGATATTTAGGACAGTCTGCAGTCTGCAGAGGCAGCCTGCTTTGGTTTGGTTGCCTGATCATTTTATAAATGCTTCCAGCCAAATGAAAAGGAGTAGAAAGTCTTTGCATGTGGAGGTTTGAATGAGCAAAGACAGCTAAACAGGAAACTGCACTTTTGGTGCACTGGGTGCATTTAGCAGCCAGCACTCCTGCAGCCCGGAGATGTTCACAGAAGGGGTTTACCAAAGTAGGCTCTCCAGGCAATTCTCTGGGTCAGGCACAGCATCCAGTGCTCCATGTGTGGGAAGGAGTGTTACAGAAGTATCTGTAGACTTGCTTAAGCATCATAAAGTCATTTTTTCAAGCAACTTCTCAAGTCTTTTTAGTCTGTTTCCTCCTCTTAAAACCTTATTTTTTCCTTTTTTTTCCCCCTAAGACTTCAAAGGCTTCACTGTCCCATGTAGTTGTTTGAAATTTGGAGTGACTGTTCTAGAGAAAATACCACATATGCTGGCTATGCTGTTTAAATAGAAGACAGACAGGGTCAGAAAGGCCAGGTGAGCTTGGGGACTGGCAGTAACAAGCATAGAGAAAAACTGAGCATGATGAGCAGTACAGAGCATCCCTTTGGTAAGGGACTGGCAGTGGTGGATCAGCTGGTGGCATCAGGAGTAAAAGCAACCTGTCATAGGTCTATAAGGTCATGTTCAAATGCTTCTTAAATCTTGCAGGATTTAAAAGGGCATTTATTAGAGTATGAATGTGGGGAAAGAGTTTTTGGAGCAATTTCAGGCAAGGACTGTCTTGGGGTGATTTTATGATAGTACTGTATTCCCCTATCATCTGCTTTATGCTCAGAAATCGGTCCTGCAGCTTTAAGCTGTGTCCAGGAGACAGGGGATAGAAGCCAGGTGAATTCTTCAACGTGGTTTATGTTCAAGGATTCACACACTCCCCCATATATTAGCAAATATTGCTAATTTGGCAGTATTCCCGCTCCAGAGCCGAGGGAGAACCTTCTTGCTTTTTAGGTAGGCTGTTAGCCGAGGCAATAAATTTTTCCCAGGACTGTGGCATCTTCTTCTTCTTCTTCTGGAACTGCTGTTTTGCTCCAGTCCAAAACACCAGAACATCATCAGGAGCCCCACTCCATGGCCCGGAGGGGAGGCCCTGGAGCGCCGCACCCCGACTCCGGAGGACCTCCAGAGAAGCCGAGCAGAACTCTAAAATATCCACCATCTTTCTCCACACCGAGAAGGTTTATTATCTAACATTTTTTTTTTCTTTTTTTGTTGTGCCTGCATGCACCCTGCTTGTTAAATAAACAGGTCTTTTTTCACTTTCCTCCAAGAAATTCCTTTTGAACCTGTGGGGGAGGGGCTGCCGAAATCTGCCTTCTCTTAGAGGACACGTTCGTCTCAGGATGTTTCCTCCTAATTTGTCTCAAACTGAGACAGGTCTGTCCCTTTGCCCCTATTGACTCTCTTGGACACTGAAATACCTAAAAAAATCCAAACCTAATTCTCTTTCAAAGCACAAAGCTTATCCCAAGCCCTTTGAATTTCTGGTGACTGACCTAAGCAAATCTTGGGATGGCAACTGCTATGAGTTGAATTAGATGTCTGCACTGTCCATGAGGCTAAATCAAAAACTTGCCACCTGGTTTCCTTTGTTCATCTCACCCTAAGTATTACTCCCAGCCACTGCCAGGCTATCTCCAGAGCTGCTGACAGCTGTGAGGTGTTTGCTCAAAGTCTGCACCCTTGTTCCTGAGGTCCAGGGTTCAGAAGAGACCTGGTGAGGAAAAAAGTGAATGTGTTCAACAAACACTTTCAGTGCTGTCATGTTCAGGTTTTGCCTGCTTTTTGGAATCCAGCTGGCATGTTTGAAGTCCCCTGTGTGCAGGGACGAAACTCTGGCATTTGTCTGCTTGCTAGGACTTGCAGATCCTAGGGATCTCAGGGAGCAGGGACACCACAGGCCATGGGGCCATGGCGGGACCAGGGATGTGAGCCTGGAATGGGGCACGTCCACAGGGGGCTGAGACAGCGTGCCCCAGAGAGGCTCTGCCAGTGCGGGAGTGTCTACATGAAACCTCTCTGCTTCAGTGTCTTTGCTGGCATCCTGATAAAGCAAGAAGAGATAATTTTGGACTACATGTGTAAGGCAGGTCTGGGTAGCTGCTGAAATCCTTCTGGCTGCACAAGGGAACCTTAGTGCTAATTTGGCAATGTTCCATTTCTAGAGGCTTCTCTCTCATAAACACCTGTCCTCCACGCCCTCCTTGGCTAATTTTCTCTGTTCTGCGCTGCAGCCAAAATGTCATTTACTTTTGAAGGATTAGGAGCTGCCATTTCCAAGCAATGTCTGGAAGAAATTACTTCAGCAGCAAAAGATCCTCTAACAGAGTTGCTGGAAACGTTACTTCCCGGCAACCTCAAGAACTACATGACACAAGAGAAGTGCCCACAATGCAGCCTAAAGGTGGGATGTAACCTGTACTGCCCTGGAGCATGGCCCAGGGCTGCTTATCTACTGACTGGAATCAGGGTACGCAGGTCTGGTGGTGCTGCAGGGTTTCCATGGAAGGTGGGAGCAAGTGAAACTATCTGCTGGCTGGGAAGACAGAAGGTACTGTGCCTGCCTCTATTTAAAGGTAACTACTTTTGAAGTTATTAAGAAAGTGGTTGCTGCCTTTGAACACTGCCTGTACACTATAAAATGAAGCAGGTAGAAATACAGATAAGACGGTGCAAAGATTCTCAATTTTTTTACTTAGAAATCCTGTTTCTTTGACCAAATAACTAACCTTTCTAAACCAGATCTTTACATTTCCTGAAATGGGACCAAACCTTGGCCCATTTGCTTCACATCTTAGTTTAAGTGTAGTTGTTTCCCTGGGCCACGATATGGATTTCAATTTTAGAAACTGCTGTTCATGCAAATATTTGTATGTGTGGGGTGAGATTTATCAGACCACCGTCAGGACACAGGAACCTGGGGATCTGCAATCATGCCTCAATTAGCATTTTTCTCTTGTGTTTCCCATTGAACACATTTTGAAGTCTTGTCCTATCTGCATGATGAGAGCAGACAAATGACCAATACTACGGCTAATCTCTGCTAGGTTCAAAAGGAGGTACTGACTCTACTTCTATGACAAATGTTAAGCCAGTAATCCCAAAATGAATCATCAAGAAGAAGTCGACAGGTGTGAAGGACCACGGCTACTGAGGAGACTTTCTTGACAGACAGTACAAGAGAGTTTCTCTTCCTAGAAGAGCAGATGGAGCCATAAGGAAAAGACAGAGGAATGTAAAGGAGAAAGAAAGTTAGACTGTGAAAGGTTGTGTGAAGTCCCACACAAACAAGAAAACACATGCTTTAGTGCTACTTTGGATGGGGTCCAAAATGTCTTACAAACATGCAGTTAACATAGAATAGTCAAGATCTGTTCTGGTTTAATTTTGGTATATCATGTTTAAATTCGTGCGCTAGCTCACGTCAAGCACATGCTTTGTAATTAAATTTTGAAAGAACATTTTCTTTTCTGGGAAAGATTTGAAAAATGAATTGGTTATATTTCAGCTTTGTTGACAAAGATGGTTTCAGTTAATGAAAGACTAAACTGAACGCATTAAGAATGAAAGGAATATAAACCATATGCTGTTATGTTTGGTGCACTCAAAAGGGTTCTTCTTTCTACTGGATTCCCCGGGGCTGTTTTCAGACTGAAGGTAATATATGTATTTGTTTTTGTGCTTTAATAGGAGATAACACAAATAGGTACAAGTTGGAAAGTTGAATGTTCTTGATACATTTGGAAGTGTCTTTCTGCTAAAAAACTGAGGGGACTAGGCCTGAATGTTTTATTCTTCACAAGTCAAATTCTAAAATTAGAATAGTTTATTTTTATGGTTGAAACTTGCACTGTCTTGCTGCTTTTCTGTATTTTCACTGAAATTTATGGAATGTATCAAGCCCAGAGTGCATCCTTTTTGAATAAAGAACATCTCATACTTTACACTGAAGACTTTGGTATTCTTTTCTCAGAAGACTGGAAACCACTTTTTGGAAGGAGAATTTATGTTGTTTTCAACAGTTGCCTATTAACAAGACATTGAAGACATTCAAAAAACTGCATGAACTTGTCTCTCAGAAGCAATTTAAATACTTTCATTTTAGGATATTTCATTTTTACAACAAATGTTGGCATTGGCTTCAAGAACCACCAGTCCTTGAACATTAAATTGTCAGCTGCAGGGAGTACATGTGGTTACAATAAAAAGAAACATGCACGAAGTTTATTGTAAGGAAAAGAATATCATCCAGTCTGATGTTATTCTTATTCTGATTTTATGAGTGTTTGGACAAGAGATGGGTAGTAGTGAATGTGTTTATGAATCCCAAACAGCTCTTGTATTTTGTTAGAAAATATATCTTTATACTCATATCCAAAATGCGTTATGTCCCCTAGTTCTTGAAAGACATTGAGAAATTGCACCAGGAAGACTGCTGTCTTCAATATAATACATACTTGACTGGCTCTATTAAAATCAACATTGCATTTCTTGTAAAACTTGCAGTATGTACAATCCTGTTACTGTTTGAGATAGTGGAAGTATTTTAATCAACCTCAGTGAGAATTTTTAGGTATGTTAATAGAGCAGACGAATTCCCTTTATCGCAGATAACTATCATGTCCCCTTTCTCCCAGTGAAACCCCTTATTTAGCTTCTCAGCATCCAAGCTGTCCTGGTGAGGTCTGCAGGATCAGTCTTGCATGTCTCTAAATTAAATAGGGAAATTAATAACCTCACCCATATGAGAAAGCATAGCTACCTATATAAGAAGTTGTTAGAGTCTGTTGCCCAAACTGGAACAGAGAAAGCTGTTCACCTGCAGCTGTACCACTGCTTTTGTATGAATTTCTTCCACTTTGTAAAAAACTACTTGAGAGATAAAAAAGTTTGCATAGTTCCAGGCAGTCACAAATGCCCTTGCATTTAGATATAGATCTTATATACAGTTCTTATCCAGATCTATTCTCCAACATCTGGTGCATCTGTAGAGAGAAGACATCACAGTGTATTGGTAGGGACATCATGAGTCTTGGATATTCCGCAATTAACTTTGCTATCCCTACTGCTGTGTTTGTCTGCTAGCCTTTGCTGCTGATGTTCTTAATGATCCTTGGGATTTTTGTTGTTGTGTGATAATTTTCACTCTTCTGATTTGAAGATCACCGGTTGCATCTGCAGTAGGGACTTCACAAGCCCATCACATGGACATGAGTACTGGTTTCTGATGACTCTCCCAAGCAACTGCAAGCTTCTTTAGGGAGGTGTCTGTGTCAATTTCAGTGGGAAACTGAGGCACAAGGAAGGCTACAGAAGACCTCTTGTAGATTAGTCTTTTGTCTGCACTTTAAACTGAGGTGTGACTTATCATTTCTCTGTTGAAAATTTGATTTCCCTTTTCTGAGTCAGTGTGAACTGCTTCTTAGCTGGGCAATTTTTGGCATCTCTGCTAATCTTTCAAATATATTTGTTAGTGCTGCAGTTTAGTGTTGTCAGCTCAGGTTTCAGGCTTTTGGCTCTACTCAGGACTCCTTTGTGAATCAGGTTGTTATACCTGCTTGTATCATCAGCTCATCAATGTCTTTAGTCTTCTGAAATTAACTCATTATGAAGGCACACTGTACAAGTGGAGAGTGCCTTTTGTACTCCTTAAACAAAACAAAAGCCCAATAACATCAAATAAGTAGAGTTTGTGCTGCTTCTGTTGTGGTGTCCACACATCCATTTTCTAAACTGATTTGGCTTATACAAATAGGTGCAATGATTGTCTACATTCATATATGTTGGTCTTATTCCACCTACCAGAGCCTTTGTGAAATTTTCCAAAAAGGATGGAACACTTTTCTTCCATCCTACCCTGCTTTCTAGCTTTCTCCCCCTCTTTCTAGGCAGTGACATATATCTGAGGAATGTTACCCCAGAGCTGCTTGTATTACAAAGTACAGTCTTCACAGAAGTGAACTGAGAACTTAGTGTAAGTCTAGTGCCACAGAAAACCTTTTTGTCAGCTAGAAAAACTGTTGCACTCCATCACTGGCATGATGTCAACGACTGAACAAGGTATTCACACTTGCCCACATCCATGTATCTATAGGTGTACACCATATATATTTACACCTGTGAATGGTATATGTGTACACCAAAAAGGCTGAAGTAAACCCAGCAGATGTTGCTATTAGAGAGAAGTGGAGGTTTTCACTTCCCCCTCACAATTACCTTCACAAAGATGTTTTCTTATGAGCCACAATTGTGAAGACATGGTTCTGCTAAAAAGGCAAATATATTAAACATTATCCACTGTTTAAAAATGCTATTGAGAGCACTGCACTGTTACATATATAAACCCATAAGAAAATATCTGCGTATGCGAAGACATTTTCAGAGTTGTTAAGCTATCTCAGTAAAATCAGAAAGAAGCAAATTGTCATTAGATAGTGCCTTCATTGAGCTGAGTAATTGAGTCAGATGGTATATGAGTAGTGGCAATGTTACCAGCTTCCAAAATGCAAGGTGTAACAAGCATCCTTCCAACTGCAAGCAACTTCTGGATTGGTTAGTACTTGCATTTTTTGCTCATTTTCTAGTTGTTTTGAGTGCAGAACAGCAACTTGGAAGAAAGGGAGAATTTTGTCATTTAGCAAGCTTTCAAACAGCACTAGCTGACCAAATGCCATTTCAGCCTAAGCTTCTCTTCAGGTGTTAGCAGTTAGGGTGGTATTCATACATGATTTTCTGCTACTAAGAGTGACATTTAGTGTCACCCAGAGCCAACATAAGGTAATTGTACAATTGAAGAAAAGTATCACGCAGCCTTACTGTTGAAATTTTTTATTTATATTTCACAGCAACTGATCCTAACCTAATTAAATAATAGATGTCTCAAATGGTAAATCTGATTAGATTTTTATCAAATGGGATAATGCCTATTCCCCTTTGGCAGCATCTCTTTCCCCTTTGGAAGTCTGGGTTTGAATAAAATTCTGAATCACATGATGATGATTTGACTTTGGTACACTGATGGATGGATGACCATATAATTCCTTTTATATAATTAGCATCATTTAGTGGAGACTGCAGAATTACTATGCTTTCTTGTCTGAATTTTTCTGCTCTAAAACTTAACTGCTTTTTGTGCTTCAGTAACTGTATTTTGGTTTTGGTGGTTTTTTTGGTTGTTGGGGTTTTTATTGTTTGTTTTGTTGGTTTTTTTTGTTTGTTTGTTTGGGTTTTTAGTTTGTTTTTGTTTGTTTGTTTTGGGGGTGGTTTTCTTTGGTTTTTGGTTTTTTTTTTTTTAATATTTTGGTCTTTTTAGCATCATGGGCTTATAACAGAAAACAAAATATGGTAAATGATGGGTTTGAATTGAACAAATGAAGCAGCTCCTGGCATTGGCATTGATATTGTCATCCAGACTAACTATCAAACTAACTTCCGTTAAAAGAGGAGGTTTTATACTGCTTTATACTTACTAGTAAAAAATTCTAGTAACGTTCCTAGGATGTCATGTTTTGGAACAGTTAAAGAAAACATGCTTACATGAGAAACGCAGAAAAGCAGTCATTCTAGGTTTTTCCAGGTATAAGGGTTTTTTATTTGAGACGCTTTACTAAAGGTCAGTTTCTGTTTTATTTCCCATTATAGACCTAAGCCAGAACTTGCTATCACTTGAGAAGTCAGAATCTACAGTCACAGGTATATTTTGAGGCCTCCCTCCTGCCACCTTTACAAGGAGCTGCAATCTGTGACATCTTTCGTGGGCCCTGCCACACCCCTGTTTGGAGAGCCAGTACGGTGCTTGAGGTGATTCCTGATACAGCCACTCCTCCCAGCACCACTGTTCTACCATCCCCAGATCCTTAGCGATGCCCTGGAGCAAGCTGTTTGCTTACTAGTAGATGAAGCTCAACATATTCTTCCAACATATGTTTAACTACAGAATCTAAATCGCTTTTCCTCTGCATGGGTGTGATTAGCTTAGAAAGCAACAAGAGTTGGTCTAAAAGTATATATGGGAAAATACTGCCATAAAGAAGTACAAGGTGAAGAACACATCTCTTTTAAAAGAACTTGTGAGTATTCTCAAGCCCAATGACTTTTGATTCTCATGAGCTTTGAAAAGAAAAACCCAGCACTCTCCAAATCATTCCCTTAGCCTTTCTCTCCTCCCACCCCATCTAAAAGCATAGCTAATGATTTGAAAGGTAATAATGTGTATATATAAAGATGAACTTGGAATTATAAACATGTAGGTATTGACCACTTAACTGTATCAGTTTTTCTTGCTAGTGTCCTTTGAGGTTGTCCTTTGAAATTCAAAGGAACTGACAAATGTGGGAATTGTGGGTTCATTCCAGGAAAATCTATCTCTGACGTATGTGCACTTGTACACTTCTTTATTTTAAAACAACGTAGGAAGATGAAAGCAAGGGTAACAGTAGATAAAACACCTTTCCTTCTTCAGTGGTAGACTATGCAGTTTCACAAGAGTTATTTCTAAATATTGCAGAAACTCCATGGGGGCATGTTAAAAATCTCACAGAGAAGCAGACTGCTCACATAACAAACAAAACACATTGGATACTGAGACAGGGGAGTTTGGTGCCTATGCTGCATACCTGGTGATGCCCTCACTCTCCAGTGGTGAGTTGGGGTTTTACAAAATCAGCAGCTGTATCTCTAGGAATCATCAATTTTGCTTTTAGCAAATCTAATGGATTAGTGATTACTCAGTAGTTGCATGTTGCAGTGGTATCAACCTATTAAATGTTTCTTCCCAGAAACACTCCAAAACACAGCTGGAAGGGACCCTCAGGACTAGAATATCTCCAAGCAGCCGTCCTTACCTACCAAGACATGTGGAAGGCAGCACCATTCTCAGAGGTACCATGGAAGAACAGCTGATCTACAAGTGAGGATGGACCCCATTAATCTGGGATGCTGAGAAGTGAGAAAGGAGCAGACTACCCAGCTCCTTCTTTGGGGTGAAATGGAGGGATGAGATAGAAATACTGAAGGTGTTACTGGGTTATTATTTTTGTTTTCTCCAGTGGCAGATAATCAGGGTTAGAAGAGAAGTTCAGTAAGTGATCTCCTGAGATACCCCACAAATGTATGTGTAAAAGGAAGCAAAATAAGTCTTGGAGAGAGCCATACCCGAGGTTGATTAGTATATACAACCACACAGCAACTTTTATCCTCCTTTTTCAAGCCAGCAGTATTTTCACCTTTTTATTACCAGTTTTTTTTAGTGACAGAGACTTCAGCCTGCAAAGATTTTCTACACAAAAATAGTGATTTTTTTTTTCTTTACTCTTAATTTAATTTAGAGTAAAGACCTCCATCTGATCTAACTTGCCTATGTACAGAAGCCCAGATCTTTTCCCTCAGTGCTTCCTTTGCAGACCTCTTTCTTGCTATGCTTCCCCATCTTGTAAGAAATATAGGAGGTTTTGGGATTTCTGCTATTTGTTGTTTTAGGTACAATCCATAATCATTAAAAGATGCTTTTACATGACTTGTCAGCGTCAAAAATCTAGAGACATGCCACAAACACTAAATCCTTTTGGACAAAGTATGTAGTTCTCCTCAATATAGTCTTTGAATTAGCTACAAAACCAGCTTCTTGCTATGCACATTCACAGGAATACCTCTTCATTTCCCTGCAAAAATTTCATCATATAAGCAGCATTAGTGATGTGCTGGTGAGGTCACAACCTCTGGAATAGTCTGGAGAGACATAAGGTGCATGGTTCCCTGCTGGGATTCTTCTTCATCTCTTTCAGTGCAGGGAACACCCATCTTGAAGATTCACTCACCAAAGCTATGGCCATCTGTCTGAAAGGGTGCATGCCTTTCTTGCTGCTGCTGTCCTCACTCTTCCCACTCTTCTTTCCATATTTTCTTACAAACACTTCCCCGACTTCTTTTTTGCTCTTCATGTGGCTGGCATTTATAGCTTGTCTCTATTACTGTTAAGTATCTTTCTTTTTCAGCTTTGGCTCCTGTCTCTTTCTTGGACATTTTTCCCCACATCTCATGGCAATAATTCTGATGTCTGATCCTGACTCACTCCAGGAACTTGTGCTACAGATCAGTCCAGAGAGGCACAGGGGTGAAATCTGTTGAGAGAGGTTTGATGGTGCTGTTACCCCTAATAGAAGAGAAAGCTGAAGGAATTATGGTATATGACAAACCCTGGAATATGAGTTGAAGGCAAAAGGACCATAATGCAGATAGAAAATTCAGAGACTGAATGGACACTGGAGACATCCCCTCACACACAACAGCACCCTGTTTACACAAAATCTGTCAGCATGTTACTGCACCTGGAGCATTAGTAGAAGGGTTTCTTATTAGTATCTCCTTTAGAGTTGTGTAGTAATTGACTTTTTTGTTTGTCTGACCTGACTAAACAAAACAAAACAAAACAGGTTGTTGTATTTACCTGAAACAAAATGTGTTTATTTTTCTTGGTGAACTTAAATGGCAAAAAGAAATTACCCAGAAATTACCAACACATTTCTTTCACTCCTAAATGATACATTTTGTATGGTGGTTAGACTTGGAGGTTAAAGGTTAAAAAAGAAAATACTTTTTATAGTCTGTACAAAATATTACATGTTTTTGTGCTCTTGAAATGTCAAGAAAAAATTTTCAATTTTTTTGTTTTGCATACATTATATATGTCTATTACTGAAACAGTATTTTTCAGGAAACTGTTCTCTGCAAAACAAATCCTCACCTAGCTCTTTCATAGAGCATAACAGCATTGTATCCTCACAACTTGCTCCCCAGTTAGAGCCTGACTCATGACCAGTGTCATAGCCTTCAATGGGACTATGTGCTTGAGAGGGGGGTTGCTGATTTAAATCAGGCAATTTAATGTTTCCAATTATAGGAAATGTATCTGGAAGGATGCCAAAATGCTAAATAGCTTGATAAAAAAGAAAGGTTCCTTGTTTCAATTATTTCTTATTCCACTACACGCTTCCCCTGCCACCACTTAATTAGAGACGAGAACTCCACAGGAGATCCTGTTCTTTATTAATTCATTTTAAAGTTATTAACTGTACTTGCAACAGCAACACCAAAGCCTGAATTTAATGCAAGCTCTGGGTAAGGAAAGGGAGTCCAGTGAATATGTCACTAGCTTGGCACTGGAGTGGCCATATTTCCTGCTGCTGACAAGGCCTCCTTGTGCAATCAAATCACTTGGACACAGATGACTAGAGGTGTTTCATTTTACTCCTGTGGAAAATCATGAAAGTCAGGAACCTCTAGTGATCAGATGCTTTGTCTGTCTCTCTCTGTGACAGTTCCTGTTTTTGGAAGGGTTTGTGAGGATAGCTATGTGTGGAACTGCTTTGTGATTATTTAAGAAGTCCTGAAAGCAATGTAACACATGTATTTTTGGGCTTCATGATCACATTTTCTTTCACTTTGGAGTAACTTGTGAGAATGGGACTAACTGCACCATGTTGGATATTTATATTAGGCCAAGTGTCAAGTAAACACTTTCTTCTTCCAGGAAGAAGGAGTGGGTCGTATTCTTTTCTGTAGCACCTATGTCCTTCTTAATACAGGAATCAATGGGAACGGTAACTGAAAGATGAGACCGTGATTTTTACACAGTTCAATAAAATTCTAATTTTAAAAAAGTGGCCTTCTGAGCTAATGCAGCAGAAGAGTTTGCTATTCCCCATAGGATTATGGAGTTTAAAGGGTCAGAGCTTCTTGTAGCAACTAGTGGATAACATTAGGAGCTTGTTTGGATTTTGCTAGCAAAATGTAGGTAAGATAAGAAAAAGAACCCACGGCAGAATTTACAAACCAATTAGTCAGCATTACAACAAGTCGCTTCACAAATGAAGCCACCAATAGAAATGTTTATATTGGGGATTTATCTAGCCCTTTGAGCTATCTTGTTTCTGATTTGAAATACTTGGGTTAGCTCACTGAAATATTCTGCTTCCAACAGCATTGGCTTAAATACAATAGAACAACATGTTAAATTGTTTGTTTGTATAATGACTTGTGGGACAGGTCCTCACTCCTCACTTGGTGCAATTTGACAGGGATTACGGGCTCAAGAGCTGTCGCTACATAATTAGTTGTCAACTAATTTGTTCTAAGGCAGGATAACCTGAGGAACATTTTCACTAGTGATAGTTACTGAAATGTGTATTTTACCGGATGCATCATCCCATTGCTGACATTCACATTTTTCCTTAGAGCACATGCTTGGGAACTTTACAGACCACAGCACTCTTATTACTCTGTGGATTTGGACGTTTATTTTTCTGCCTAGAACATCTGTGACACAGCTGTCTCTCTATCCTCCACTGCTTTACTGTGTAATATACCAAATTCTAGGAAGAAGTGTAGCCTGTGTTGGCCATACCACAGCGTAGCAGTGAATGGTGGGATGAAAGTTGATGGAGCTGGGTTCAGCAAACCTGGCCACACCTGCACCTTGACAACATCTTGGACTATCTCAGAGCTCACAGGCAGTCCTGAATTAGTGTCTGAAGTAATCCTGCTCAGATTTAAGATGTCTTCCTTACTGTGCTCCAGAATTTACTAAAAAAATTTTTTGGAATACTGGGTCTTAAGCACATTTGGTCCTGCCAGAAGGCCAGGAACTATTTCCACATGGAAGTGCAGATTTAGTCCTTTTTAGAGATGCTAAGAAGCTACAGAGCCCACAGTTTCCATGGGTGCCCATTGCATCTGGGCCCAGGTCATCTAAGCAAGATGCTTATGTTGAGGAGCCAAGACTGGGCTTCTCAGGGCAACTCATGGTCTAAGTGTATTCAGTTTGTGTACCTGGGCTTGAATGTAGCACAGAATTCCTTGGGAATAAGGAATAAACAGAGAATTGGCTTTCAAAGGCCAGTTGCTACAAAGACGACGATATGGTCAGAAATCCAAAATTACTGGACCTAAATTCCAATTAAATAGTCGTCATTATAAAATATTACACTGCTCAGTTGTATTTACATGCAACAATTGCATTTCATTATTTTTATTAACCATTCAGTAGTTACAAAGTCTCATTTATGACCACTTAACAGCCAGGCTCTTAATATTTGTAGTGCAATTAGCCTGAAACAGTCTTGAATAATGTCCTGTTTACAACTGAAGTAATAAAACAAGAGCACCAGGGGACAGAAAGGCTAATTAAAGGGGACAATTGGAGAAACAATCCAGAGTTGGATGGCTGGAAACATGTTGTTACTGCTCCTGTATGGGGTAGATTTATGCTAAAGGTGATTAAACCTTAAAAGTATTTGGTTTCTTTTTGCATTTCTGTTTGGGCTGGCTGGACCTGATTCTTGTTTACAGCCAGACTTCTTTGCACTTCCAGGGGCAGTATAAAAAGCCTTTAAGAGGATATTTACTGCCAAAGTGGTCTAAAAAGGCAATAAAAATCAGACTGGACAAAAAAGTTAATAGAAACAGTATTCTTACCCCTAAGTTCTTGATATTTTATAAAGGCTGTGGGACCTTAGGGAATTAATATCAATCCTGTATAATGAATACAGACTGACTGAATCCAGATATGTTGTGTCATTAGTGCTAACATCCAAACCCTCCCAGAGTCTGCTGTGCTTGGCGAAACTGCTTGGCCACCACTCATAAACTGAATGGGGTAGCAGTGATTAGGGGGCTCTTGCCATGCTTCCAAATTCAGCTTTTTATTGGGAAAACTGTTCACTGAGTGCATTCTACATGCATATTCTCTTGGAACATAGTTTTGCAGTTCTATGTGTGAGCTCTTAATGAGACAAAGCTAAAAATTAAGGCCCCTGAGGAATAGGATGTTTTATGATCGTTGTCAGCCAGTTCAGAGTCTTACCCTTTCAAACTTTCTTCTGCAAGCAGGAGAGCCAAGATTATGTTTCTGCTTAATCTTTTAAACAAAAGCTGATCTCCTCCTCTCTTTATACGTGTCTAAGAGCTTTATCTTTCTTTCCTAAGTATACTGAGATTTGCAACAGAGATGCAAGATTTGATAATGCTGGAAGTTTGAGACCTGCAGTGTAGCTTTACTCATGGGCCACATGATTATACTGTGCTTCCAGATGAAATCAGTAGGAGTTTTGCTACTGTTAGGTTCAGTGATGAAAAAAATCTGACCTGAGGAACATTATGGTATCCATTACTGAAAACTATCAGATAAAAAATATAGTAGGGTTTGTAATAATTTGATAATTAACATTTTGTTCCTTGGTTGTCTTACATATGATATATTTGTCCTATATTTGACACATATAAAGTTGCTTTAAAGATTTTAAGGGTAGTATGAGAGATTGTGGTTTTATACCCCATGTTAGTGGTTATTTTTTCTCCCAGATCAGTGGTTATGTGTGCACATAGGAACTCAGGAGGACCCTGGAGATGTTCCTCCTTTCCCTATTTTTATTATCTAGATGAGACATAGAAGGTGGGCTGCACCAGCTGCACTCTTGTGCAGGTGAACCTCACACCAGGCTGGTGCTGTACACCAACCATGTGTATGGCTGCCACTTCGTTTCTGCTCTAACTCCATTAAAGCTGGAAAATCCAGCTGCAGTCTTTCCCACATTTCTTTCCATCCTTTTCAACTCAGTAACCATCTGGGGAAACAATGTGACAATGTTGCTTTGTCTGCATTTCAGACAGCATCAATCAGGACGTTTTGAGAGGGTGGAGATATTATGTCTGAAGAAAAGGTCTTTGGAAGCTTGGAAGCTTCTAGTTACCAAAAGACAGCAGGTCAATTGAGCTGGGAGGTTTGAAGGGAAGTGGGGGTGAGTCTGCAGATGTGTAAAAGGATGCTTGGCCTTCAGTAAACTTTATTCAGCACGCTCGTTAGGGACTAGACACGGGTAGTATAAAACTGAGAGGTATGGCAAAAAGGAGGAAGAAAACTTAAAAGCTGGATCTGAAAACTGAAGTAGCCTTATCACGCTACTCGAAACCTTGGCTGGACTGCTGGAACTGTTTTACATAGGAAACAGTCATGTCCAAAGATATTTATAGGTAATGATCAGGCTCAAATTGACTATAAATTCTCAGTACATTTTTCTTCCATAATAAGTCAATGCACTTTTAATCAAATTATATACAGGGAAAAGATTTCTTAGAGGGCAGAAGAAGTCATATTATTTATTCATGATTTGACAGTAAAAACTCTGTGATTTTTAAAAGGATTTTTGAATGACAGGAAATTTAAGTGAGCAAGGCAAGCTGGGAAGTAGCCTGTCTTCCAAGGAAACTGGAGTGAAGAATTTATACATTGTGTGATAGATCTCATTCCCAGTCTGTCCTGCCCAAGATCTTTGCATCTTGGAATTATCTTTCAATATTTATTGGTCTCCTGGTTCAGATTCCAGCTTTGTCAGTTGTGCAAGTGCTGAAGAATTGTGGGTTTGAGTCAAAGTCACTGGTAAGGGCAGCTTGTTAAAAATTATTCCCATCATACATCCTTCTGTTTGCTGTCAATATCAAGGTGATAAAGAGGCTGGTTAAATAGGACAGGGTGTTATGTGAAATGCCTCTCTTTAGAGGCTGGCAAGTTGCCTCTACATTAGCAGCACTAAATGCCCTTTATTTTTTTTTTTAATGAAAGCCTGTGGAAGCTGTGCCTGAGGAAGGCTCATGAAAAATCACCAGAGGCACAACACTTTAAAACTCATTTAGGAGTGGAGCAATCCACAAGAAGTGGTGTGAAACACTCACAGCACCAGGCTTAGCTGGAGAGTTGGCAAAACTTCACAGGCAATGGTTTCTTCTGGGGACCCAGTCCTATAAATTAGGAGAGGATTTTATCACAGGCTAGATTTATGAATGTAATATTTATGTCAGGGAGGGACCAGAGAGAAGAAAGATACATTTTTAAAACTGTTTAAAATATTTCTTGTAAAAAAAAGTTTCATTAATTTTATCTTTATGAGCCAG
Source organism: Corvus kubaryi (assembly GCF_017639235.1). NCBI lineage: Eukaryota > Metazoa > Chordata > Aves > Passeriformes > Corvidae > Corvus > Corvus kubaryi. Next base: position 4,624,551 of record NW_024581081.1, read on the forward strand.
CTGGATAAATCAATAGTGAGCAAACTTAACTATTTTAAGATTTTTGGAAGGACACTTGCATCTTCTTTTCTTTCAGTGATTGCAATCATTTCCCTGTTTCTGAAAACCTCTGGTGTTGGAATTTTTAGCAACTCTTCTCTAGACATAAATGTCTGGGCTTATGAAAATCTATGCAGTTCTTTGCATTCCAGGCTTTACTGGTCATTCACATGAGGGAATTACAGTTTCTATAAAGAGGTATTGGATGTTCAGGGAATAAGTAATAGGCCCCAGTTATTTTCACCTTGAAATCACTGTGGAGAATGCAGACTTTGTGTGACAGAGAAAAGTGTTGGCATTGTAACCCATAGTCTCCTGAAATACCGAAATTTTCATGTAATGAGTCCTCAAGGCTGGGCTTCAAGCTCAGTGTCTCTGGATCTGGAAACATAAACCCCTGACAGCTGCTGTAGGCTGGTTAGCTTCCTCCACCCCCTTAAAGTAAACAAGAGATCCTGTTTCTAAACCATGTGGCTGGGCTGTAGGTTTAGCTGCTCAGGAAGGATGAGGAGCAGCACTGTCTCCAGACCCTTAGCCCACAGAAGAGCCATTGAGATCTTTTGTCCCTTTGAGGGAGAAGGTTTGAGTCTCAGAAGACTGAAATACCTGTCAGCATTTCTCTGCATGACAAGGACTCTGCTACAAGGAGAGGGAAAATGTATGGTGGCCGTCCCACCCATCCTCACAGTCAGCAGGGTCAAGCTCCCACCCTCCATGGTCATTTATACCCCCACCTTGCTTCAGTGAAGACAGAGGCAGGGCCTAGCACCAGTTATGACCCAGAGCTGGTGTTTACTGGTCCTGTGCACAGGAAACCTGCTATGTTCTCTGCAGTGGTGGTTACATGTCCCTTGTATATCCTCCATGAACGAGCAGCTGGGAGTACTCTCAGTCCCACTGTGGCTGTACATCTGCTTCCTCCAGGCATGTAAGGCCTCTGCTACTTTTTTACATCCAGAAGAGATGGCCTTTGCTTTCTATTTGAGACCCCTAGGGAGACACAGAAGCCATATGCAGGCATGTGGGCTCTTCCCAGCCCCCGGAGTGTGAATAGCTACTGGTCACAGCTGGCGTTTGCCAATGAGCTGTTGTAGTTTCCGTATGTGTCTTAAAGGATTGCACTCCTGCTCAGGACCTTGAGGTTCCTTCCAACCTGGTATCCTATGATTCTATGATCAAATGACACAGGGCTGAAATCCGACCTCTAACAACTTCAAACCCTATTGAATTTTCAGGATAAAATCCATCCTGCAGGAAGGGACAGGACACGGCCATCCAAATGGCCTCTCCTCACACAGCATGCAACCAACAACAGTGCAGTTACTTTCTTGACATCCCTTGCTGCAGCAGAGCAGGCCTGACATATTCTGCTTTCTCTGCTAGCAGCAGGAGCCAGCAGCACTGTTCACCGGGGAAAATCTGGCCTGAGAGGAGCAGTCTCTGTGCAATTATGCAGTACGTCAGCGTGTCTACCCATAAAGTGATTTATGACTCAGTGCATAGCAAGGTAGGTACAACTGTGCCAGTGAGAGAAGATTCACCTGGGGTGTGGAGGATTGTCTAATGCTGCCAGTTCCAAAGGGTTGTGATGACGTAATAGGCCAGGCCCAGACATGCTTTAGTCATCTCCATCCTTATTACATGGCAAACAAACTCTTATGCAAAAGCAGAGAAAAAACACACTAATAGGTAACCCCTGTGGCCTGCAGCTCCTGAGGGGAGTGATCACCCTGTCCCATCTGAGGACTGAGCAGAAATACAGGTAAGGACCAAGGAGATGTGTTTATAAATGCTCTCCTGAATTCTTGTCACAATGCACATGGAGCCAACTGGAACTATTCCTTCAGTGCTGAAACGACTGACCAACAATGATCAGTGGTGAGAAAAAAGTAAGTGAGAAGGTGTCGCTATGGGGTTCAAGCAGTTTCCTGGAATATTTCTTTGTTTTCTCCTTCCCTCCCTTACCCAAAGTCCATATCTGTGGGAGAGGTAGAACATCTCTCCTGTCATGTCAGACTGTGGCTCGTGACTGTACTTCCTGGTTATCCATTTCAGTTCTCACTCTGGCTCTTCCCAGTGGTGCCTTGCCAAGCCCGTATGTTTGGCTATAAAAGGTTACAAAGCCCATAGATGAGCTTATCCATCACAGCCAGGATGGTTGCAGCCAGAGCAAGGCACTTGCCTGAGCAGTTGTCACCTCAGCCATGGCTTTGAGTGCTGATATAGACAAGAACCCTGGGGAAAAGTGGAGCCTGCAGAATGGCACAGCTTAGCAGCAGTGATGGATGAGCTCTTGACAGCCCCTTCCTACTAATCTCACCCATTAAGCTGGAGTATCTACAGCTGAATTAAGTGGTGGAGTCAAAGACTTGGACCAGAGTCCTCTCCAGAGACTGAGCAAAGCCCTGCCAAAGTATCTCTCAGGGTCTGGAAAAGTGCTACCCACTAATGACAAACTGTGGAAAGATGCAGTAGATAGGGAAGGTGATGTGATAGAGGCATATTTGTCTGTGTGAAGTGCTTGTGTGAAGTGCTTGTGCTGGTGGGCAGGAGGGAGCCTTTAGATGTAGTGGCTGCAGCTGCAGAGGAAGGGTAAGTGAAAAAACCCATTTTGTTAGGTCCTGCTGCAGGTAGGTCATTGCTCTGGTTTTTCCAAATGATCATGAACTACTCAAGTTTTCTAAAGATTTCCCTGTGCTTCCCTTCCTTTGTGATCTGGGGAGCATCTCTCTTAGTGGTCCCAGGCTGGGAAGCTCCTCATCAAATATTTCAAATGGGGAAACAAGAGGTGCAAGTTCAGTAATGTTGGTTAGTTTTGGAAAGAATTTAATTGTTATTAAATTATTGCTTTGCACCTGTCCCTGGCAGTTACTGACAATAACTGCATTTCATGCAGCCTGGTATGACTTAATGGTAGGGCTGTGCTACACCTCACTGTGAACCTCTAGGCTGAGCCCTCTTCAGGGTAAAAACTAAAAAAATAACCAGTCGCTCTTGGAAATTCTGGAGGCAGTAGCTAAGAGCTTACAATCTGAACAAACAAACTGGAGATAAGGTACAAGAACAGGGACATAACATAAAAGAAATGCCATTTATTATGATAAATTGCTTAGCAGTTGTTTAAGTACTGAAGTATCATCATACAAATAAATACTTGATGAAAGCAGAAAGAGAAGTGCCTGAGGTAATAAAGATTTATGAATTCCTGGTTGAACCACAATGATTTAGACCAGGATGGGAGTGAAAAAAAGGAACCTTGTTGAAGGGAAGATCACTTTTGAATGAAATGGAAAGAACTAACCCCTGCCTAAGCTGCTGCTGGTGGTGGGAATGCTTTTATGCTTGTAGCCATTGTATTTCTGACCAGAATATATTACTCCTTGAAAAAAGACTGTGTCCCCAGTTGATCTGTTGATATCAGGTTGGTGTTGGTAGTGAGAGTGGTCATGAAAGAAACACCAACTCAGAAATGGAACTGATGTATCAAGTTGTCACTGAAGGAGTCTTGAGAGAAGCTGCACTCAGGTGTAAAGGACTACCTGTTCATAAGTGAAAATTGTAGCTTAGATTGATGTCATGCAAATACTTTATTTTTTTCACACTGATAGTAAGCCACAGATAGAGACAAAAAAAATAGGAATGAAAAGAAAAATATCAAGCACACAGTGAAAATTAGACAAGGAAGTGTTATCACACTAATCAAAGTATATCTATATGGGGAAGAACAAGGTCACAAAAGACATGCTGCAGTAATTCTAACAAATCTAGTACAAAAATGAGGACTTTTCTGGCTCACTAAGCAACTGAATTGCAGATGCAAAAAACAAAACTGATATTTAAAATAACTGAAAACACATGTAAAACTCCTATCTATCTATATTAGATAAAGCATGCTACATGCATATTTAGGATAAATTGATTCGTTTAATAAACTGCATAAATAACAGTAGATAATTTCTTTTGGGTACTTTACTGTGTAACTACACAAATTGCAGGCACTGTTCAAATTCCCCATCCTTCCTGAAATAGGATTAGAGTATGTCAGTGGTTCACGGAAAGGGCCCTCATCCATGCAGAATTATCTGAATGTATACACGTGGAGACCACTGAGGTAAGAAAACACAGTGACCTTGTTAAGGACATTTATTTGAGAGACAGGTAGTAAAGTGTCACAGATTTAGTTAGCAGAGAAGATCTGTGTGGAAGGGGTGAATATACAGTGCACACCTGTACAGAGCTCAGTAAGGGAACCTGTGGTCATGACTGGCTCCTCTGGGCACGACCTAAATGATCACATCAGAGTTATGTGGAGGCAGATACATAACTGTTCACTGTCTGTACTAACTGTAAGGGTTGCTCAAGCCTGGCTGCAGCCCCAGGAATGGGAAGAAATGGAGAACCTCTCCTTCAAACACTGTCAATGAGGGGACTAGCATGCCCGTAGGGTTTCCTGCTTGACAATGCACCATTGTACCACAATTTGGCCTGGTGCAGTGAACTTTAAACGTGTGTAAAAACTTTTTTGGCAGATGCCATATCTGTGGTAATATTAAACATTTGAACTATTATCTACTTTTTCAGTGGAGACTGGTGTGGCTGAGTCAAGTTTATTCTTTGCTTAATCCCCTAGTCCCAAGGTTTCATGGGTGAGTAAATGCATTGGTGGTTTCACCTTCCTACATGCAGATCTAGTCATGACTGATCTGTAGAAATACACTCTGATAGATGGGCCTAGGACCAGATACTTCAACTCAGCTTCTTTCTTTCTCTTTCAGAGGCAACTTATAATGAGTAACAAATTGAGGAGGGCATGGTAGGACCAGGAGGCTTGAGATGCTTCCTGGATCCATTAATCCATTAATGTGTCTTACCTTCCCACGGCGCTATGGCCACTACCCCTGTGTTCAGCTTGGGGTTTGAACAATGTGGAGGCTATGGCAGGGAAGAGGGGGATGGAAAGTGGCACAGCAGATAAACCTGCATGTGCATCTCCTCCGCAGCTCCAGTGACCACTCTGGTGCTCCTGCCAGGTCTGTGAGGCAAGCAGGGGTGGTGTAAGCACCAGCCCCAGTGCACAGTCTGTGCTTAAGGGAGGGTTCCATTCAATTGCTTGTTAGCATAGATGAATTAACTAGATAATTCCTGACACAGAGTGGGAAGCATCCAGGAATCTTTGTAAACATCTTTGGCCCAGTCTGGGAGAAAGAGGTTCAACACTCTTGAAGCAATCAAATAGGTTTTCTGCAGCTGTTTTTGCATAATGAACCTACTGATTTTCTTAAACAAACCAAGAAATGCATCAGCTCTTAAGCCAATCTTTTTCAAACTCAGATGCCTATGGTTATGCTCCTCAGTGTGAAATGAGATATTTAAAAAGAAGTCAGCTATTTCAGTCATATACGTGCTAATCAGAAGTGAAGACAAGCCCAGAACTGGAAGAATCCTCCAAGGAAGTACAATGGAAACAAGTCTGGACAATTGATTAATGTGGAAAAGCTGACATAGAAATGAGAACCAGACTTTCATAATACCCACTGCCTAAATTTTTATTTTTCAAGCTTCATAAACAGCAGAAGTTTCATCTGAAGAGAAATTTGAGTGGAATTATGCTCTAAGTATCAGTTACATTTGTTTTCAACATGGTCATACATTCTATTCATAATATGTTCAAATATACGTGATGTTTTAAATGACACAATTAGTTTATAACAGGTACATATTTTGTGCATTGTCCCAGGATGTAACTTCATCACTTATGAATTCTTTAGCTTTGTTAAAAAAAAAACACCTTAAAAACTAAATGAGTTTTCAGCACAGTGGAGAAGAATCACTAAGAACTGTCTGAAGTATGAGGATAGCTCTGAGCTCACAAACCACACACTTTGTACTCGTGATTGTCAGGGCAGTCAGACATTGTGATTATATTCTCTTTTATAGGTAAAAAGTTGAGGCTGCCTTTTGAAAAGTCCAGTAATTGACTTCCTTACATATATCCTTCCTGAATTCTTTCATTGTTGCATGAGTCTAATGTAGACAAGACCCATATGTGTGGGTCTTGTCTACATTAACAAGGTGGAGTCTGGTTCACTGTCTAAAGTCTGCTGGGGTAAACGTGCTGTTTCTTCATCTGTAGAATCAGGATCACAATAGTTGACAGACAAGGATGCTATGAAAATTTGTTCATGTCTTCATGCCAGTGGCAATATGCAAAATACCGTCATACATGCTGAGGGTTAATAATGATTATTATGACCAAGACTTGTTTGCCAAGAGCAGCAAAATAGCATTGGAGTTGGTAGTACTTACTCATCCTCACCCATGCCTATGAAAAATAGCTTGCAAGGAGCAGGATAGAAGCCTGAGAGTTGGTTGAAGTTTATCTTTTAACCTGCACCTTCAATCACCTAAGAAATGAAACTTGTTCCCATGGATATGCAACATTGACCTGTTGATGACAATCAAGTTATGTTCCTTTGAGACTGGATCACAACGTCACTATGAGCTGTGGGTGACATCCTCTCAACTGCTTGACAGTAGTAAAAGAAAGGGCCTATTTCTGACCTGTTTCCTGCTCCTGGCTGAGCTCTCTGGCTGGACCCTGGACTGGCTCATCCTCTCACCATTCCTGGGGCTGCCCATGGGCTCTGTTACCAGCCTGGTCTCTGCCCATGTGTTCAGCCCCAGGGAATAATTCCCATGGGTGAGGACATGGTCCATGCTAGGCTTACATCTGGTCCCGTCCTGCAGGAGCAGCTACTGCAGCCTGACAGACGTGAGAAGGACAACCAGCACCATGGTAGGTTTTTAGATCGGCTGGTATGGGAGGCATACAGTCTGCCTGGGCCTTCATCCCTGTCAGTCCAGCTAATCCTTCAAGGAAAGTCATCTTCTCTCTGGTGTGTTGGACCCCTCCCAAAGAGTGGAGTGGATTAGAGGGGTGGATACTCAGAAACCCTAAAAATCATTCCCTCTTTTAGGATGCTACATGTGGATGATGCACTCACAATACAGCCTTTTTGGTCACTTTGCAAAAGGGTTGATCTGCCTTATTCTGCACCCAGATGGATTAGTATTTTTATGTAATGAAGAAACACCCTGCTGGGAAAGTCCAGCCAAAAATAAAGTCACTCAGCTGTGACCTTCATTTTAATTCCCAGCCAGCCTTCATTGTTTTCTGACCTAATCATGCCCACTGGCTCCTTAAATTAGCTTTGTGGATTTAAAAGACGCTGTACTTGTTTCAAGAGCATTTTTAATTGAGCTAAGTTGTAATTACCTGATGTAAAGCTCTCTCAGGTAGAAACAGATTATATATTCGTTCTTGTGTACGTATCTGAAAGCATGCAAAATGTAACCAGGAATTTGTCAACTACAAGAAGAATCATGTTGCTTATACTGTTGATTACATATAATTAGGATTTAAAAGATACATGATGGAAAGGCAAATGAGCTAGGAACTCAGCTTGGATTGAAATCACCCATAGCTTTCAGTCATTTTCACAGCAAGCATGAGCTGTCAAGGACTGCTCTGCATTTTTATTTAAATGCTCACTCAGACCTGAGAATTATTTTGATTAGATTATATTATGGCAACATCACTTCCTCTGTGCGGTCTTGTCCATGCAGAACCAATTAGTGCATCATTTCACCACAGCTAGGGAGACCAAGAGATGGGTGTGGATGTGTGGAGAGAGAGTGAAAAGGGAAAGCAGATGTGGTTCAAAGATTTTTTCCATCTGATTTTCAAAACAACTTCCCACCACCCTAATTCTATTCCTGCTGGCGTCAATTGGAGCTCTGCCATAGATTGCAGTGGGAGTAGGGCTAGGTCAGTGCATGAAACCTAGTGAAACCACATCCTCATTTGATGCATAATTGAAAGCTTCATAAATAATTTTTGTTCACTGTCACAGTTTCTGAAATTGAAAACTATCAGGGATGGGGGAACACCATGGATTTTGAAGTGGACAACACAAATCTCAACACAGGTATGTTGAGATGGTCCTTCACATCCTGGGGTTTGTTGCTCCATGCAGAGACCTGTGGTTCTCATGCCACATCATCAGAGTCCTTCTCTCAGAGTTCTGAGACACCACAGGTGAGACAGAATTCTGTGACATGGTGAGGTCAGAAGACCATGTGAAACTGTAGGAAAGTGGGAATATGTGCTGGTGATTTGCTAGATAAAAGCAGCAAGCTATCCTTTGTGCCAGAACCCTCTACTGAGCCATGCCAGGCCATGACTGGGAATGGGTGAGCTTTCTTTTTTCCCAGCTAGCATAAGCTCCCTCCTTGGATGTCAGGGAGGGAGATTTTTTGTTCTTGTTACTGTGGTTTTGTTCCGTGTGAGAGGAACATGGCACTGCAGGAGGACGAAGGAGGATGAGTCAAGTGCGTACGAGAGCGAGGTAGCCCTTCTTGCTTTCTTTGAGACAAAGGTATTTGGCCAGGGAGGAAAGGGCTGTTCAGAACCCTCCTGGGTGAATTTTTGTACCCAATGGCTATATGACATCTTTCCCAAGTCCACAGTGTTGAACAATAAGTGCTACTGTGGGTTCTGTGATAATGCAGCTTCCTAAGGATGTGCTTAGGGCACACCTTGTATTAAGGCTTGACTCAGAAAAGCAGCCCTTGCACGTTCCTTTGGTTTGTTACGTACAAGTGCAGGCAGATGTGAACATCAAGTAACTAACTTTCCTGACTGCTTCTTAGTTAAAGATGCAGTTTTATAAGTATCTATATAAAACATAAATATATACATATATGTCCTGTGGCCGCTGGTGAACCTTTTGGATTGTTGCCCTGAATTTCTGTACTTTATGTAACACTGTTTTCATCTATGAAAGTTCTGAACATTTGGGGGGCTTTGCTGTACTATAGTTTGCTCAGTGTGATACAGTTTCTTGCACTGATAAGGACTTCTATCTGTGAATAATTTCCGAGGAGGAATTCTTTAAATAAATTAACAAATAGAAAAGAGTTTCATTCGGAGGAAAGAGATAAAATGCCTTATATCACACAATTATAGAGAAATACCTTTTTTAAGGGGGAGAAACCCCTCAAACCATGTTTTCCGTGAGCAAAATACCTAAAGAAAACGTTTGCTAGAACATACTTTTGAAAACTTCAATCACACTGTATAGATGGCAGGTATAATTGATGCTGAAACACCCAACCAATTTTAGAGCTTAACCCAAGACCCACTGACATCAGTGAAATTATTATTTTGGTCTTCAGCCCAGTCTCTCACTATGGCAGCAGACACTTTAAAACAAATGTAAAGAGTATGTGTAGTGGAGGTGCTAGGATGGGATTCACAGTTTTGGCCTCTCTGTCAGCCCTGACCCCACTCTCAAGGAGGTAGTGGAAATCAGTCACACCACAGTCTTGTTCTCGTATCTGTACTGCTGTGCCACTAAAAACATAATTCCTTGACATTAATCAATAACCACTGTGTGATCCTCAAGGAGAAGATGTTGTAGAAGTGCAGAGTATAATTTTATTTCAAGGCATAAAAAAATTTATAGAATAAAAGGTGGAAGGATTTATCAGTCTTCCCACAGTTGTGTCCTTGGAAATAGGACTTCAGAAGTTCTAGGAGAAATATTAAACTAAATGCTCTGTGGCCATCTCACAGTGTTGGTATTGAAAAGAAGAGTTCCAGAAGTCAGAGTTCTGCCCAAAGAGTAATAGGTTATTTTCACAGGGGCTTGAAAACTAATTGATTGCAATAATTTGTCCTCTTTATTGGGGCGCTCCTTATGATAATTAATCAATTTTAGGACACTGTACATAGCTTGAATCAGACAATATTGTGTTTTCTCCCACAGTCCATTTTTCTGAACCTCCCAGAATCCTGTTTTTGAAGAAGAAAACTCACTTTAAGTGATAAATGATTGCTCTGTCCATTTTGAGATACACAGGAACGTGACACATGGAAAGACATTTCAGTCTGCAAATGTCCCCCAGCTTGTCTAGGTGATATGCTAATATTCTGTCTTTGGCTGAGATGGAGTTAATTTTCTTCACAGTAGGTTGTATGGTGCTCTGTTCTGGATTTGTGCTGGAAAGAGTGTTGATAATACAAGGATGTTTTCACTTTTGCTGAGCAGTGCTTACACAGCATCAAGGCTTCTTTGCTTCTCATCTTTGCTTCTCATCCCACCTCACCAGTGAGTGGGCTGGGGGTGCACAAGGACTTGGGAGGGAACACAGGTGGAACAGCTGACCCCAACTGATCTCCAGGGTATTCCATACCATATGGCATCATGGTCAGCATATATATCTGGGAGAGGAAAAAGGAGGAGGGGGACATTGAGAGCTATGGCATCTGTTTTCCGAAGTAAGTTATAGATGATAGATCCCTGCTTATCTGGAGGTGGCTGAACACCTGCCTGCCCATAGGAAGTGGTGAATGAAATTCTTGATTTGCTTTGCTTATGCACGTAGTTTTGCTTGTCCTATTAAACTGTCCTTAACTCATATTTTCTCACTTTTACTCTTCTGATTCTCTCCCCCATCCCATCAGAGGGATGAACAAGTGGCCTGGTGGGGCTCAGTCCTATCTGGGGTTAGACCATGACAGCTAATTTCCTTGCCCAGGTAATATATGGTAGCCTCGGAGTAATGGCTTTAATAAGAAATGGCCTCAGGAGATGGAAAGATTGTGCAATTCTACAAGGTCCATATGGTAATTAGCAGGTTCTTTCTCTCAGCTTTTAAAGACATGGTTGAAGTTTCTGTGAAGTAGAATCAAGAGGCTGCAAAACAATATTCTTGAAATAACATTGCCATATGTTAAAAACCAGACAGAGTTTGCTGGTACTTGCCACTTTCTGTAGTGAATTATGGATATCAGACAGAAATTACCTTGCCTGTTGTCAGGCTCCCTTTCCATGCCGGCATGACTCTTGTTGCCAAGGTTTAATGATGTTCCTCTAGATCTTTGTCCAGTCTAGTGCCTGGATAAAGACAATGGGGGCTTTAAAGCTGAGAATTACTATTAATTATTGCAAAAATTAGTTTTTCATAGTGTTACTTTACACCCCTTCATAAAATGAAAAATCTTAATCTTAAATGATTAAATCTTAATCTTATCTAGAGGTACATATTAGACTTCTTATGTGGTTTGTTTCTGCCCTGCTGTAATTTCTACCTCAAATGACAGCACTTGCTCTGTGGGTGTGCACACACTGGAAATTACAAGAGAAACTATAGGACTGAATAGTACAAAAGGGGTTTTCTCTCCCATATGGCCATCTAACAGTCTACTGTAAGCTTAGGGGAGTTGGCCAGGAGATGTTTCTGGAAGCCACTGGACAGGCAGGGTGAGGAGCTCAGCTCTGGCAGAGGGGCGGCCCCAGCTGCTTCACTGACAATCATGGGCTGTCAAGAGCTTAATGAAGATGTATCAGAGAAACAAATCAGGCCATCACATTCTGTTTTGTATTGATCCATGACAACAAGGACATGCCAGAGTTGGGCAGGGCTGTGTTCATGATGTTCTCAGCTTTGCGAGTTCTCTGATGCTGCTGTTTTTATAGATAATCTGCAAGCAAGATCTGCTGTGTTTGGATGGGGTGGGTTATTCCCTGTTCATGTCATACTCTGGAGATGTCCCAAATCCATGAGACACGATGGCAGATGAAAACCACTGTTTCTCCCCTCTTCTGGGGTGGTTACATTTGTGTTTCTGGGAGCATAGCAGATGGCTTCATGCAGATGACCAAATACTTATGTAATTAAAAAAGTATTTTGAACGCTTCCTCAAATTTTTTTCTAGCAAGGAACAACATTTTGAAGAGGAGTCATAGAAATAATTTCTTACAAAAAAGAGTACGAATGGAATAAAGATGAAAGGTTAAAGCTATTGGTAAAGAGAAGCAACAGTGCATAAGCATACTCTAGCTTTCCTGTGGAGCTGTTTAATTAATTACAATTTAGTCTTACCAGTTAATTTCTACTCAAAGACTTTCCTTTGTTAGCTCTAGGCAGGAAATGCACCCGAGCGGAAATTTATGTGAAAGAGACAATCTGTAAACAGTGTTTCCATCCTAACTGGGAGCACATGCTTTATTATAAAGCAGCTTTAATTAGAGGCAACTTAGAAAAGATACCATCACTCCAAGAGCAGCTATTGTGTACTGAACAAGATGAAACTCAATCCCTTGGAACCAAAACAAACAGGCCATCACAAGAAATGTGATGGTTTTGAAAACTATGGTTTTGAAAAATGGTGTCTTAACTTTGGAAGGAAATGCCAGAAAATATGACACCATGAAAGTATTTTCTAGGTTACTCACCAAACCCAAAGGTTTTTAAAGGGTCTGGGGCCAAATAAATCCCTGGTTTACTATATCAGTAATATTAATCTATTCAAAAGATGCAGGTGTTTTATGTTTTTCCCTTAGTTCACAGGCCAAAGAGTCTTATCTCAAAGCATTAATAGTAGAAATCACAGGATCACAAGAAAATTGGGGTCCAGTTGCACTTTCCATCTGTTATTTATTACCCTCTGTTGTGAAAGTGCTGACTTGCCCTGGTGACAGACCACGTTCCATGCTGCATCAAGTGCAGCAGAAGAAATCTTTCTCAAGACTATGGATTTGCAGTGTCATTTGCAATAGGAGGCAATGGGCAAGATCGTCAAAACTGGAAGAAAAAGGAGAAACAAAACAAATGAGCCACGCTACAGTCACGTGGGCAACTAATTAGGCAGGTGCATGCACAGGAAGCTCATATACCCACCACAAATGTAACGAGCATGGACAGCTTCGATCAAAACTGGGAGTCAGTACTCATGCTTGGAAATCAGTGGGAAGAACCACAGCACAAGTTCAGTTTGACCTGGCTCACTTGTTTCACCAAAGATGCCACCACCTTGTGCTTGTGCTTCTGAGCATGATGGCATCCACAGACATAAAGTGAACAGGAATCCAGCTAGACCCCTACTTTGTCAGCTTTCTTACAGCCCTAATGCTGCCATAGGGGCAGAACCCCATGAGATGTTTTTGGTTGCTGTCGATGTGAATGGGGGCAGATCCAGATTGTGCTCCTTTGCTGGAAGGCAACATTTGCCCTTGAATGTAAGGCTAAGCAACAGGAAAATTGGATCACCAGGCACAGTTTTAAATGGCTTTGCCAGTGTTACATCAAACTTACCTTTGGCCCTTAAAGCCTGCTTAAAATAACTCCACCGACTGCACTGCAACATTTTTGATTTGGGCAACTGAACATCAATATTTAAAAAGCACCAGGGAAATGTGTGATGCTTGCAAGATTTAGGAAGGTATTTCTGGGGTTTTTGCACTGCTCCATTCAGTTGTCTATGTGCTTGGCAGGTTACTGAGAGATGAGAACTGGTGTCAAGAATAGTTTTTGGGCATTGGGAATATTTTGTAGTAATAGTGGGTGATAAATACAAGCTGAATAGTGGCCAGTAAGCAAATTTCAGTTCTAAGATGAAAGCCTGTGTAATATCTTTAATAATGGGTCCAAATCTGTATTTTTACTTGAAGGAATTGAGTGCTCTATAAAGACATGGACTAAAATGTGATGATGCTGGCATGTGATTGTTTTCCCAATGCTCAAAGCAAGATGCACAGACTTTTTGCCTTGGAATTTACAAATCTGGATGCCAGGATTTGTCCAGGATCAGTAAGGGTCAGCCCCCACAGGAACTGTAAGGGCAGGACTTGCCAGACAGGACTTGTTCCATTGCTCCAGCAGCTGCAGGGCAGCCAGTGGTCCTGAACATCAGCACAATTGTGATGATGATGGGGCAGAGCTGAGGTGCAGATGGAAAGTCAGTCTGTGGGTCAGGGTGAGTGGTACACAGCTAGTTATAAGCATGTTTGCAGTGTAGCTCAGGAAGTTTCACCAAAGGTGTAGTGAGATAAAATCAACTCTGAAGCAAAGTGGGAAAAAGCCTGACAAGGCTCCTCACAGCTCTCTGTCACACAGCTCTTCTCCAAGCAGTTTGATCAGAAGTCCCAGAGCTGTATTGTTCCAGGGCCAGACAGGAGCACAGGAGGGCAGAAAAATGTTCTCAGGGCTGCGATAGGATTTTTAGGAAGAGAATGATCATATTAGTTTTGCTGAAACAAAATATCAGTGTGAAAGCATCCCTCATTTTAAAACCTCATTTTAACCTCCAAACACAGTCATTTACTGTCACATAATGTTTTATAGGCTGCATCTATTTTAAATGCAGTTCCTTCACATCAATGTCCTAGGAATTAATGTAACACTTTATATCTACCTTGCTTAATTTTCTTCAGCTTTGCTTAAACAATTCGACAAATATGTTCCAGTGAAATTCGTGTCTCTCAAGGCACTGCAACTTCTGTTAACTGGTGGGCATATGGACCCTGCTGTGGTCAGTACTGGTGAGCTGGAACCCTTCCTCCCTCTCAGGTGGGCTTGTGACAAGCCTCTGTGAGAGCTAAGCAGTGCAGGTCTGGTGTTTCTGGTGCCCAGGTAGAGCAGGCTGCAGTACAAGACTCAGAAGAAAGCAGGCTGTCAGGAAGTCTGACCTTGATGGACTGGGACGAGACCATTGCAGAGCAGTGGGATGAACTGTGGAAATCCTGTTTGGTAGCACACACAAACCTGCAGGATCTTTGGATCCATCTTCTGCCTCTTCTTCTTTCTCTTCCTCTTCCTCTTCTTTTTTTAGTTCTGTAAAGTAAACCACCTTTGATTTTGATTAGAGGATGATACTAGTTGTGCACACTTTGCAATGGCTGTGAGGTGCAGGATAAGACAAATAAACAACCAAGGGAATGGTGTGATGCTGTGAAATAAACTTGTTCTCTGAAGCAGTGCCACCACAGATTAATTTTACTTTCATATCAAATAACCTACATTTTGGTTTTATGCCTCTGTGTGCAGGTGCAAGTATGTGCATGCTGTGACACACAGGTCAAATTAATCACTGGATTCAATCCATTTCTCAGTGTCATTATCCTGAGAATGAGCTTTGCTCCCACTATGTAGCACGAACACCGGCTACATGTCTGTGTTTCAATAACAACTGAAACAGACAAGCCCAGATATCAGTCACTCTAGATCTTACTGATTTTAGTCTTCATGCTGTGTGACTGTGCACTTAATTGTGGGATTATTGATCTGAAGATATTCCAGATAATTTGTGCAGATGATTTGTCCAAATATTAAAAGTGAAACCATTCTAGGATACATCTCTTTTATTTACATTTTCTGGTTTGGATTCAGTTTTCAGCTCTGTATCAGCCACTTCTGCTGATTACAAACCAGTCATGGTTGCTTTAATAAGCAGGGGGGAAAGGAAGTCTAAATATACTGTTTATCAAGTTGACACTTTTCCTTTAATAAGTTTTCCTGTTCCACTGCAAATCCTCCACAGCTCACTGGATTTACCCTTCTTCAAATAGCAATCAAAACTCTCCAAATGCATGAGTGTTGCAGATCAATAACCACTGAGCCAATTGTTCTTTATAGTGATAACAATAAAATAATCAGAGGAGTAAGAAATAGCTGTAGGAGTTCATTTTAAGAAATTCATATGCAAGTGGAAAAGGCACATGACTGAAAATTAGCTATCAGTGCATAGTAGTGATAAAACTTATTGTAGGGCTCTGAAGTGCTTGGGTGCTGAACCAGACCACTGCATGTCCCAGAAGAGCACACTGGGACAAATTGGGAGCACACTGAAGGGGGCTCCATCCTTCTGCAGCAAGACTTCTTGCTGCCCTCAATTCTTTCTGTGGTCCTGGTGCAACTGTCACTGCACCTCTTCTATGGACAAAACTCAGCTAGGCTTTAGTCTCTGAAATGTGTCTCTCTTGAAGCTCATGTGTGCTGAACAAATTCTTTCATTTTCAGAACCCAGGGTTTTGTTTTCAGGGTCTTGTTTTGCAGATGATAGATAACACATTGCCAGAATTTCTGTCTTTTATATAGTCAAAGTCTGCATTCTTCAGTCCCATTTGTTTAGCTAAGAAGTATCCTATCTCTTTCAGCCCACTCATCAGAAAGCAGCAATCCATTTCTCTGAAAGATTTGAATCTTTTCCTGTCTATTGTCTTAGGCTTGCTTATATTAAATGTTTCAGAATGTTTTATTAACTCTCTCTATTTCAAGTGATGGCAAAGCAGAGTGATCAGCTACCTGCCTTTCAGACTGGGGATATAATGGATGACCCCTGGAATTAATGAAACAGCTATGCCTGATCACAACTGGTCAAGCAGGCCAGTGTATTTAACTCTCCTTGCACTTTTATCACACAGAATAAGATAAATCATGTAAGGCTTGTGAATTTCTTGGCCAGGTCTGTTGATGATTTAACTCTTGCCAGTGAACTCTCTAACTTTCTCTGGATTCAGAGCTATTAAAGAGAAGTAAACACACGGATGTTCAAAGGCTTTCTCTTCCCTGTGTGGCTCTTCCCATGTTGTTACTAACTGGAGATGAAAAGGAAAGGGCAAAAATTGTTCTGTCCCAACATGCATTCTAACTAATGAAATAATTATCTTACAATGTGGTTTAGTATGGGGTAATTGTAAAAGAAAGCTGCTTGGCACCGTGTCTTGGGGCTAGCAGCTTCCGTGATGTTTCCAATCCTTCACCCACGGAGAAGCTCAGCAGGAGGGGTGGGATTATGAAACACAGCATGTTTTGGAAGTCCCACCCTGGGCTTTGCACAGGGTGGTGCTAGTGTGCGCTTTTCAAGCCTGCAGTTTCTTATCCAAGTTTGTGAAGACTTGAGGAGCAGCCAGTGCTCCGTATTCTTCTGCTCAGCATGTCTCTTACCTAACATTTCCAAATCCAGTAACGTTTTGACAGTCTCTCAATCGATGCCTAGGACGGAGATTGAGCTATTCCCTTGTATGCTTTAAAAATGAGTTGTTCCAGAGCAATGTAGAGCATTGATGGTGAGGTTGCACAGGGAAGCCTATGCTAGCTCTGGCAGCACATCAAATACATAGACATATATACATATATATATATATATATATATATAGGTCACCTGACTGTTCATCAGACCAATGTACCTGTACTCTCTTTGGTGCAATCACTGGTCATCTTTGGGTCAGATTTCTGAGTTTTAGGCAACAGGAGTGATTTAGTGGGGAGAGAGTGTCCTGATCTCTGTGAAGGCACATTTATATTGATGAAGAGTGAACTGAGTAGGGACAAGTTTGCCGTCATTTTATAATTATGAAAGGCTCATAAATCACAGCGCCACAGCCAGCCAAACTGTTTATTAGACATGCAAACCCTTTAAACAATGCTATAAAAATGTACCATACTTGGGCAAATGCTGTATCACCTGTCCTGAAGAACCTTGCACCTGTGAGAAAAATGTTTTGCAACTGCACGGAAAGAATTGTTCCTTAAAAGTAGAAGACTCTAATTGCAGAGGGAGGAAATATTAATCCATCAGGAACTCAGGATCCCAGACTTACTCATGTATTTGAAAAATAAGAGTGCTGTTGAAGCAAAATTTAACAGGTCTGCAGAAATCTTGACCCTGATTAGTCTGTCTATTGAGATCTACCGCAATGCACTGCTTTGTAAGATGCAAACTGAAAATAAAAAATCAGTAGTGTAACATGCATGGTGGAGAAGGTCCAGAGCTTTTCTTAACAGAAACTAATTTAGTTTAATTGTTCAGACAGTTTTTCCAGCACACTCCAAATGCAATCATTCTTAACGCGGTGCTTTTAAGTAGTTGAAAGTGCAGTGGTTTCAAAAAGGAATTAAATTATTTATATTGCTGGACTTCTCTGGTTTTCATGAGACTCGTCTGCTTGCCCACTTGGCCCATCTGTCCAAAGGTCTGTCAGACCTCTGTGCCATGGCAGCAATTTGATTTTACTCTCCAGTTCTAAAGAAAATCTCCAAGATGCCTCATTCCTACAGGTATTATTAAAAACAGAGGCTTTTTGAAACAGTGCCCCAGCCAAGACTCAGTTTGTCTGCACAAGGCTTTGTCAACATTATGATTCTTATGTTCTCCACCACATCTTTGTAGAAGCAGCTTTGTCAGGGAGCCCCAGTTGTCTGCAGCTGCAGTGGGGTCAAGGTGCTGGTCCTTGCCCCAGCCCCAGCCCCAGCCTGTGGCTGGTCCCACAGTGCTGCTGCCATGGTGGGACCCCTGAGATTCCAGGGGCAGCTGAGGGCACCCGGGGGGTGCCAAAGAGCTTTGGCTTCCTGGGTGCTTGCAGGTCGAATGGATGGCTGCTGTATGTGGGTCCTTCTCAACCCAACCAGCTGCTTATTTTTGGCCCAAAAAGTTCTAGTGGATGTCACTATCATCTCGTCCAATCCAAAACACCCGTTAAAAAAAAACCCAAAGGGAATTGCTTGTCTATAATAGCAAAACATTCAGCTTGTAAGATACAATTGACCTGTGTGGGATAGGGGGAAAGGGTCTCCTGATGCCCTATGGCATCAGCCAGAGCCAGGCTGCTTTGTTTCATGAAGAAATCCGTCAAACCTGTGGGTGCAGTTTCCTGTTAGGAGATTCCATCTCTCTGCAGCACCTGATATGTTTACTATGAAACCAAAATATAGCACTAGATGGGTGTGCTGTTTCTTGCTGGGGTAGAGTTAACTTTCTTCACAGTGGCAAGTATGGCTATGTTTTGGATTTGTACTGAGAACAGGATTTATAATATTGAGATGGTTGTGTTATTGCTGAGCAGGGCTTGCACAGAGCTGAGGCCTTTTCTGCTTTTTGTACTGCCACACTGGTGAGGGAGTTGGGGGTGAATGGGCATCTGGGAGGAGACACAGCCAGGACAGGTGACCCCAACTGACCAAAGGGATATTCCAGGCCATATGGCATCATGGTCAGTATATAAAGTGGGGGGAAGAAGAAGAAGGGGGGAATGTTTGGATTGATGGGGTTTGTCTCCTCAAGTAGCCATTACATGTGTTGGGGCCCTGCTCTCCTGGAGATGGCTGAGCACCTGCCTGCCCATGGGAAGCAGTGAATTAATTCCTTGTTTTTCTTTGCTTCTGTGCATGCTGTTGCTTTCCCTATTAAACTATCTTTATCTCAAGCCATATTTTTCCAGCTTTTAACCTTCTGATTCTCTTCCTGATTCTGCAGGTGGGGGAGTGAGTGAGTGGCTGCATGGGGCTTGGTTGCTGGCTGGGGTTAAAACCATGAAAATTGGTCATTAAACTTATGCAGTGTGACTGTTCCTGTCCCTCAGCTTCCTGTATATCTGCTTCATTAATGGATTTCAAATCTTCTGGATATAACTGCAGGGAGCACTGCACTAGATTTAGTGGAGCAAATTCTCAGGACTTGAAAGAGTAGTTTTTTAAACAAAGAATCTATTCTTCAACCTTCCGTTGGTTTGGGGTTTTTATAAGTTACAAAACCTTTTTTTATAAAGACCTGGAGCTATTCTGAGATGAGAAAATGTTGGCTGGTACATATAAAAAAACCACCAATCACAGTTTCCTTCTTCATGTATGTTTTTCTACAAAGAAAAAAGATCCACCCTAATCAGTAATGAAAGATGAACATGAAATGAATCAGCACATTTCTACTGAAAATCCAGATGGGCCGGAAGATCTGTTTAACGTACCCAGCAATGAAAGTGCCCATTGTCTCTACACTACAATATTGACATAATATAATTTCCTTTAGTGTTTCAGGTCCTGGTAATGGCAGCATAAAAGTCAATATTTAACTCTGAGTTTATATAGGAGTTCCCTGTCTTGACCAGGTTCTGCTTCCTTCTCTTTCTCTGGACTTTATAAGGGTTACTCAGATGCCTTTGACCTTATTGGAGAGCCCCCAAGGAAATGCTAGCCCCCACATCATTACAGTCATCCCTTCAACCAGTATTAAGCACAGTGAAAGAGCTATAGCACTTATTTAGACTTCTAAATATGAACTCAGTTTTAGATGCTGATTAATTACACCCATGATGTCACCGTATCCTTCCAGTCCCACCAGCACACCAGCTGAGGGGCTGCATACGATGGTCCAGCTCAGGAGAGAGCCAAGAGGGCTGAGCTGACCAGTAGGTTCAGAGCTGTGGTCAGACCCTCGGTGCTTCATCTGCTGTCAGCAGCCACGACATTCAGCAGGGCTGCTGGATTTATATGGCAAGAGCATATAAAAGCCCTGAATTGTTGTTCAGACAGGGCAGCTGGCCAATTGATCAGGTAAGCCTGGTGCTCAGGCACAGTGCTTCAGAAAACAGTGAGACAAACCAAGATAGGCATCGCTGCCATGCAGTTCCTCTGGTAGTAAGGGACTGGCAAAAGGTGTCCCAACATGAGGAGAAGATGCTTGTTTTTCTTTCTCTTTCCAAATGGATGCTGAGAAATTTATGCTCTGGCCAACCATAATCCCATACACTGTTCAAAACATTTGTATTGTTCATACAAATCTTTACTGAAAATATATTTTAGGATCTCAAAACAAGTTTGTTTAAATTCTACAAATCTTTTCTTTCAAAAGAAGGAATTAAACCCAAGGCATTAACGTTGTTTATGTAAACCAGAGCTTAAATTTTCTTCTCCTGAAACTAAAAATGGGTAGCATTTTTAGAGATGGGCAGACACATAAGGGTGTGAATTTTGACTATCTAGTGCTGAAAGGAATATATACAGAAAATAATTTGTGAGCAAATGGAGCATTCAAATTTTGTAGGACATTGAACCAATTTGTAAAGGTGAATACTTCTCATTACAGTTTGTTCTAAGCATTCACAAAAAGAAGAAAAAAGCTAAATTAATCGTTTGTGTGATCGTATTTTTGGCTAATATTCTATTGCTCCTGGTGTAATAGGACTTTGAATCTCCAGCTGTGAGTTGGTATCCATTTTATGAGGGACTGTTCAAGAAAGGAGAATCAGTCCTTGTCTAGAGTGCTTGGAAGTCTAAATTTCTGAGAGCTGATATTACAAAGGACTGGACAGAGAGCTGGCGTTACAGGACTGAGAACAAGGGCTGAGAAGACAAGTAAACAAATAAAGATCTATTTCTGTTTAAAGCAAGACTTTAAAAAGAAGCATAACTGAAGGAGCTACAGCAAGTTACATGTTAACCCATATGCATATATTCACCCAAGGACTGGCTGTCACAGGTCCTGAGGATGTTAAAAACACAGAGAAATGTGTGAGACTGGGCTGACGTGACCAAGTGGAACCAAAAGGTAATGTAAGTTGTCCCCTGTACAGGTTAAGAGTATGGAGCAGTTTTGTGTCTGTCTTGTGCTTCCTGGACACATTTAATTTACTAACATAGACAAGAAAACATTATTAAAATACTCTGGTTAATCATGAAAAAAACCACCTCTCTACACTCAATTAGCGAATAGGTTTTGTGCCAGCCAACCAGTTCTGTTGTTTCAAGGTGTTTAGTATAGCAGCGGTGACTGAAGTCACCCCCCTCCTCAATTTTACTTGGAGTGGGTATGAACACAAGTGGGGAGTAAAAAGAACAGAAAGGGTAGTAGGAAGGAGTAATGGCATCTCAAAACAGTGCCATGATTAAAGTCGAGACAGTTGGGAGAGCAAGAGGTGACATGATACAAAATCACAGGGAGACCTCAGGGAAGAGGGTACAGAAGATAAAAGGTGTATCTGGAAGAAACACAATGATGATTCATATTGATGAGGTCACACAGAGGCCCAGATGGGTGCCAAAGGGAGTCTGGGGCTACTCACTTGAGACAATGAAGGACCTGGCCTCAGGAGGTGAGGGATGAGGGTAAAATGCACACAGGGATCAAAGCGGGTTAAAAGTGTATCTGGGGAGTAGGAGGGAGATGGAGTCATTGGAGGAGCTCTCAAAATGGTTAATAGTAATAAGATGAGAAAAACTGGTTAACAACTGATTGGTATTTTTCTTTAATCATTGCTGGAGGAAAATAACTGACAATTGCTTCTTTCATCTAGTACACCCTATATCTTCTACAAATTTTCAGCTCTGGCAGGAAAACATTGGAGTTGGGCAAACAATTTTTGCACTGAAACTTTGTACAGTTTTGGCCATTATTTTAATGAAATATCTTGGAGTGTGTGTTGATTGTTCCCTTGAGTGTATTCATTATTTGCTCAATACATTTTCATGGATTAATTATCTGTAGTCAATATTCATACTCCAGTGCCACCAATGCCAAGATGCTATTGATAACCTTATTATTAAGTGATTTGCATAACTCTTCAGCTAAAGAAATCAGATGATTTTTAAGATCTCTACCTTGTAGTAAAAACCTGCAGTTCTCCCATTTCCAATGGAGAAAATTTTTAAAAATACATGTCAAGAGTTAGAAACAAAAATAAATTAAAGCTCCAAATACACAGCTTGAAATATTTTGGGATTTGGAAGTCGTTATTCAAAATTTAATCCGACATATAGTATCTAAAATAGTACAGATTTTAAAATCTGCTGTTGCACATATTTACATAGCGGATTTTGCACTTTGCAGTCAGTGAATGTTAGTAGACATAAAATTTAGAGAAATAATCTTTATCTGAAAGGTAACTAAAGATGGCAAAACCAATTTGAGAAAAGGTCAGAATAATGTTCATCTGTTTGATCAAAATTCTTTAAAGTGTTTGTTTAAAAGATATTTGAACTAAAATGTCAAATACAACAAAGAGGACTGCAACTGATTTAGGCTGGTCACTCAGAAGTGAGAAACTCAGCTTGATACTAAATAGAGTCAATCAGATAGCAAAATAGAGGGACAGGATGGATGACGAACATGAGAATAGGGGAGAACTAACTTCTATAGAAATGAGATACTGAAAAATAAGACTGAATTTGAATCCTTGGTTCAAGCTCCACTGACATTTACAAATGTAATCTCAACTGTCAATTTAAAACAGGAATGGATGAGTAAAATAATCCAGGGAAAAGGGGATCCATCAAGCACACCCAGCCCACCCATGTGAACCTGGCTTTGCTGCTCTCCCAGTCCAGCTGGCTTTCTGTCTGCACGCACAGACTGACTAATCTGCTGCCTGACTGGGCTGCTGCTGCTTGTTAAGCCAACTCTTAAAATAATGGCTGACCTAATTATATAGCATGGATCTTTACCTTAAATATATATGATGACTGTTTACATGAAATGCATACTGGATATTTTGTAATAATTACTTCTCACATCTCATCACTTCTTCGTTTACTGAGCACAACTCAACTTATGTGTATTTATGCTTTAAACTTTACAGCAAAGGTTTAGAAAGCAGAAAGTGTTAAACTGATCTAGCAGGCACTGAGGAGGTGGATAAAGGGGAGGAATATTGATAGTGTCATTATCCGTCTTTAATAACTTCTCTGACATAGGTTGAAAGCTTCTAGACATGTAAAATTGTTAGTGCAGTAATACTATCAACGAGGTACAAGTTTTGGTTGCTGAGTTCATTATGTAACCTGCTAGGTTTTAGATCAGAGTCATTAATTACTGTGAGAGTGTCAGACATTGCAGGGATTCTCTTGATGTAGAGTCTGTTTAGCATCTTCTCTACTACATGAAAAAGTAGCATATTTTACAGGTGAAATCAATGGAGACTAATTATCCACCACCTATAGATTAATCGGTTGTGAGGAAAAATTATGATCAGTGCTAGAAGTGGATTTGCAAATGGGCACTACCCACTTTCTCTGTACAGAAAGCTGGTTCATAGGCTATAAGCAGTAGCTGAGTGCTATTGTTGTAGATGGTTCCTGCAGCTCCTTTTCTCTGCTCTATTGGAGCCACATTGGATGCTTCTAGAAAAGCTGCAGTCACAGCTTCAAATGCACAGTAGACATGGTTAAATCAAGGTTTAGACTTCCCCCTAATTAGCCCTTATTCTGGGCTTTTATGAGACCAGCTTTTGCAGAATTTGTTTTAAATGCTGCAGACAAAGCAAAGAATTTTCTTTAACGTGTCAACATCTTTTTTTGGGGTATTTGAATTTAAGGACACTTAAACGGGTTGCATCAGTATTTTAACATTGAAAGTTCAGATTTTAATTTCAAAATGGTAATTTTCAACAAAACTTGAGCAACTGTTATTAAGAAATAAAAATTAAAAGAAATTAAACATTACAAGGAGGTTCAATAGTCTGTAAATTTAGTAAAACAGAATGTCCTGGATTTGCCCAAACAACTTTTTCTTCTTCTAAAAATCCTCTCAAAGATTTATATTGCATTACTATAAGACATTCTCCTCACAAATTTATTTAAGCTCTTAATTAGAAGACCAAAGACTCTATTTATCCAAGATAGTCTACCTCTGATATTCCCTAGGCTTTCTACCCTCCCTGACCTTACGTACTTTGATAAATCTGAAAAGATAACAAGCTGAGAATGGAAAAATGATAGAGCTGGAGGCTACAGTTAGCTGTCAGTATTAGAGACATTGTGATAGGCAACTAAGGTATGTGGGGATGGATGCATAAAAGAAACATAAGCAAAGTCTCTTGAGTATCATGGGCTCCTGGGTTTTGTCCTTCTGCTATGTGACAAGTGACAAGACCATTGCAGGGCCCCCTTACACCCACAAAAAGTGGAAGGATGAGAAGACCATGATATTTGTGTAACGTGCAAAAAAATTTGAGGATAAGTTCAGTTCCATGAATAAAAAAGAAGCAAGCAAAACCCAGGAGTTCCACATAATTTTGGGGGGGAATGAAGTCAACAGTGAATCCCTGTGGGGGAGTCATCAGTGCTGTTCATCTGCAGCTCCAGTAATTGCTGTGCCTGTGAATATGGTGGGATTAGATATTTCCTGTAAGCTTCACAGGTAAGTAATTCTCTGCTGGGATTTTGGGGAGTAATAAATTTGGCCCTGTGGTTTGATAGCAGGTAACAGAAATGGCCTTATATAAGGTCACTCCCAATGGTAGGAAATGGGGTCTTCTTCCTCAGATGATGGTTGGGTCGTGTCCATATTGGACAATTTGGAAAAGTCCACAAAGCCACTCTGCACTACTTAGAAGTGGACTAGGTTAGAGAAAAACACTACAAATGAAGAGATTTTAGTGAGGGTTTTGGGTTTTGGGTTTTTTTTTGCTTTTTTGTGTGTGTGCTTTCTGCTGAGACAAGATTTTTTTCCCAAGTGTGCCCTTTTCATCACATTCTCCAGATTATTTAAAATGAACAGGCAATAGACTTCCCATATTTCCCTCAGGAGGCTGTTCCACCATCTAATAAATCTGATTCTTCCATTTTTTTCTAGCCGAGCTAATGTTTTCTTTTTTGCTACTTCAACCCAGTGCTGTAGCCATGCCCCACAATGAATAGTCTCTTGGTTGTTTTGTGCTCTGAAAAGAATTATATTATCCTCTTTCTCAGTTAGCCATGTTAAAAATATTCAACCACTATCATAACTTCCTATGAATTGTCTTCAATCCTGTCAGATGCTTTCATTTCACTTCACTGAATTTCCTCCTGAACAATGTTTTTAAAGTCATTCCCTGTTTCTGAATTCCTCTTACCGTAAGTGCTGCTAACATCTATGACAGAGTATATGAGCTATGGCATAGCCCATGGCCACTGCTTAAATAGGTGTCCTCACTCCACTGCCTGTTTCTGTGTTGTGATAAAGAAAGGCACTGTGACACATGGAGCCCGATGTACAGTTGCTTAGACAGGATCCTGAATTGCTGTTCCTAGCATAGGCTGTTATTAGCATTTCACACATTACAAAGATATTTTTATCTCTCTCTTCCTTTTTGCACCCTGCCCTGGAGTCACAAAGAAGCACATTCTTTTCCTTTACTTTGACATATGCATTTAAATTTCTTTGTTGTCTGCCTTTCCTCACAGACACTGGTGCTAGACAGCTTTTCTTCTGTACAATTGTAAGCGGTGCTGGCCCAGGCCTGAAAGTTCACCTCACTAGGAAGACAGTCTCTGAGGGTGGCCTAAATTGCCCTAATTTCCACTATCCTGAAGTTCTGTAGTTCTGTAGGTGGCTGCCCACCGTGAACCCTACAGTGCTGAGTTTGGGAATAATCCCAAAGATTAACAAACACTTCAACTTCATGTAGTTCTGAGAGATCTGCTCTACTTTATGCTTGTAATGGCATTCATCAAGCCATAGGACAAAAAATACTTGTTTGCAGCTTCAATAAACCTATAGTCCATCAAAGGGGGCCGTATCTGGAGAAACAGAAGTGCTGATTCCAAGCAAAAATGTCTGTGCTTCCTGAAAACATCCAGGCTAAATCAACTGACAAATTAGCCTGGAACTCAGTGATTTCAGAGCCTTTCAGATTTAGACTGCAGCTGAGCAGAGCTGTTGAAGGCCAACATTTTGGCCATAAGCTGTTCCCATTCCCTGCTGAATATGGTACAAAGCTGCACAAATAGTTGTGCTGGGATGGTGCAGGGAGTTCAGAGTGAGAAATCTACAGCTGGAGATGAATGACCCCTAGAGGGTTGACAGATGCCATCTAAGCCTGATTAGTGTAGACACTGAAAAGTGGCAGTTTGTGGATGAAGTTTCATAGGCCTTCAGTGCAGCTCTCTCATTCATCTTCCTTTTTTGTGTTTATGGCAGCACTTAAGAGGCTCTTGGCATTTTTCATGAGCAAAAAAAAGATCATTTAGACAGTGATCAAAACCCTGACTCTGAAGGCACTGCAGTGTTCTGCAGTCCGGATGCCTTCAAGGTGGAGCCAGATCTGGCAGCCAGAGGTACAGCAGCTTAACCCACCTCCCTGTACAGCAGGGGAGGGTTGGAATGCACCTGCCAGGATCAATGAAGGTGATTTTAGGGCAACGTAATAATGGTGGTGTTTTGGTGCAACAGGATCCTGTGTGTAAAGGAGGAAGGAGGTCAGCATTACTTAATGATAATAAAACTTTAATATAAAAAACCAACATTTAAATGAGCCCAAAATCTAAATCTTGGATATGGTCTGTGGAGGTGAGGTGGAGAGTCAAGAAAGGGGAAGCTTGAACTGTTGGAAACTGCACTTCATTACCCCCATTTTTACAGCTTCCCAGAGACTCAGTGTTGTTAATACTTCGTGTTTGTGGGTGCTCTTGGAGCTGGGACACATCCCTTTCACCACGGCTTCATAGCAGGAATGACTCCGCACAGGCACAATCCTGCTGCTGCTTTCCTCCAGACTGCTGTATTAGCCATCCTTCTAATGCCCTGATCCTACTTTTTTCCAAGCCTCCTACAAACAGATATCCTGAAAGGCTGAAACAGTTCAGCGGGTCAATACAATAACAGGGAAAAGACAGACCCTCATGGGTGTCCAGAGCCCCTGATGTGTGGCAATGCAATTATCAGCTGATCAAACAGCTGTATGTCACTGGGGGCAAGGAGCAAGGGAAGGCAGCAGGCATCTTGTCACCAGTCTCTTGTTGCAGCTTTTGGTCTGAGCCTCCCCATGACAGAGCTGGAGTTAGGGAGGCTGTGGAGCCAGGAGGGTGTGAGGGTGCCTGCCTTGACTGGACATTCAGCCTTGCCCTTCACAATTTGCAATGAAACCCGGTTTTGACTTTTCCCTTTGTGGAAGTGTCCAAGGGGCAGACTGAGTGGTAAATGAAATGAGAGGCAAGGAAGAGCAACCTCCCATGACCTCTGCTGCTGCTGGGGATGGGGGTCTCCTGTGGAAGACAGGGTCAGAGGGTATCTGTCAAAACAGGACAGGCTGTGGGGAGTCTCTGAGACAAAGGCAATGCCATCAGGGGTCACCATTCAGTGCCATAAAACATGACGCACTGGAAGACACAGGGAGACCTGTCATGCCTTGTGTTTGTGTCCTTGCCAACCAGTGTCCTCTGGAAGGAGCAGCTTGACTGAATTAGCCATGGTCTTCAGTGACAATGCTCAGAATAGCCGGGCACTGTGATGGACCTCCACTCATCTCAAAACACTTGGCAGGGAGAGTGCAGGTCTGCTCCTGCTGGGGAGGGAAATACCTTGCTGATGGCTTGACAGGGAGGTGGGAGGAGGGACAGGACAGCAGCCAGGGTCAGGGCTGGGGTCCCCAGTGCTTACACCAACCCACTCCTCACCGCACAGGTAGGGAACAACTCATCTTCCAGGCTGTGAGTGATAAGGGAAAGGGTAAAGGGATTTAGGGGGGAGAGGCGACAAAACACCTGTGAGAGCAGGAAAAGCTGTTTGATTGTAAAAGTGGTGTGAGAGTAAAGCAATTCTGCTGGAGTAGCAATTGTGTCCTATCTTTAGAGGGAAGCGTTTAGAGGAAGTGGCTGAAACACAGCGGTGTTTTTCATGCATTTGAACCCAGGATAAAAAGAGTTTCCTTATTACCTTCAGTATGCCCTTGTTCAGCACTTCCTTCTATTTACTGTAGGAAATACCTTCAATATCTCAAACAGTGAGGTTATCTGACTGCAAACACTTATTTAGTCATCTAAGTAAGTTGCACCAGGGAAGAAAATAGGTAGTTTAAGTAATGTGGGTCACTCATTTCCCCAGAGACTGCATTAAATTTGCTGACGGACTCAATCCTTTGAGCTTTTGCATCACTTCCCCCTTTGCCCATGATTCCGAGCACCACTGGGATTCACTGAAATCTGTTCTACTCCCTTTTTGTGCTGTGAAGTTTTAATCTGCTTTTAGGAGAGACCTAACCAACATTGCTTTTGAGTGGCTTCCACCGTCAGCCTTATCACACAGCCTTTGAAATATTGCCTTTTTTTCCCAAACCTCTTTACTGCTGGGGCAAAAGGGCACTAGAAGTGCAGTAGCACCCAAGTGGCTCAGAAAATTGCATCTTCAGCAAAGCATTTTGGGAAACACACATGGCTTTAACCTGTAGCTCTCTGCTGAACACAAGACATGGAATGTAAAACCCCTGCAAGCTGGAGACATCAGTTGGAGGAGGGCATACAAGTGGCAACTTTGCACAGCGCACCTCTCCCAGACAAACAGCTCACCACGGTGCCTGGGATGACTGCTGCAGCAGTGGCCAAAGACTCCGGTGTTAAGCCTCTGTGAGGGATAAGTGCATCGTTGACAGATGCTATTGTGGCAGGAATGTCTCCAATTGTGCCTCAGACTCAGGCTGAAAATTCCTCTCTTTTTTCTTCAAACATGAGTGAAAAGAGCAACCAGAGTTCGGGAGATAGTTACTTTATTCTGAGAAATGTCACCCCAGCATGGTGCTGAGTATAATATTAGAAGATCCTAATGATTGTAAGAGCAGCATGGTTTAATTTGCACTTTTTAATAAGTAGGAAAAACTGTCCTGCACAGAGTTCTCTGCAGCAAGACAAGTTGTAATGTCTATTTACTACAAATGTATAATGTCAGTAGTGCAAAATATCCAGCAGGAAAAAAGGAGGTGAATCTCTCTGGTCTTACAGAAAAATTGAGAACAAAGTTTTAATCAAAAAATTAATGACTGAACAGCGCTGTTAAATTTCTGCCTTTTATTTCATAAACAAACTGCACAGAGCAGTAACAGTTTACAGTTCAGGAAGGACATAGATATTCCCCGTGCTGACAACCACTTATGCTCTATTTAACACTTGGAATTTAAGTGGTGCAGAAAGTACACTTGGCCAGGAATTGCTGTCTGAAAGGGTCTGCAAAGAAAAATGCATTTACTGCCAAAAAATTAGTTTTCGGTAAGAAATTTCTTAGTATTGTGCAGAGTCATAGACTTTCCTCCTGTTTTGTAATTAGACATCAAAAGAAAGCCTGTCATTTAAATTAAAATATATCACTTGAGATCCTTTGAAACAAGCAGCATGCTGAATATAAATAATTAGTCATATTTCTGTTTATTTTAACCTCACGAATCTACTGTTGAAAGCCATTGTTAAGCATGCAGTTAAGACTCCTCTTAACTTTCACAGAGTCTGGGATAGGCTCCAGTGCTTAACAGGTTGTGTAGATGAAATAGCATCCGTAATTACACACATTTGTCCACAGCTAGATTGGACAGGTTATGTTTATTTTGCTTTAAATGTGATGACTAGGTAAAAATGAATGGCCTTTACTATGTGGGAGGTCAGAGTAGATATCTTAATTATGCCTCTCAGACTTGTGCTCTGTGCATTTGCAGATTAGTGGGAGTACACACATGGGATGGAGAATGGGGAATGGGGATGAGGAATTTAGGAAACCCTTGTCTGGAAGAGATGCTAGTGAAAGCTAGAGGCACACAAAACACAGTCAATTCTCTCCTGTTTTCTTCCCCAGCTTTGCAATAGGAAATCCTGAATCAGGGAGGCATAATGATCGGCTGGGTAATTTATATAGCCTGAGGCATACTTGCTTGTGCAAGAGAGAGTTTGCACAAAGCAAATGTCACTTCAGATAGAGCACTAACAGACTGTTTCAGAAAGGAGGGATATAGCTTTAGGAGTGACATGTTCAAGGACAAACCCATGTGCATGCTGGCCGAGGCTGTCTCAGTGCCTACCTGTCCACATTTCTACTCTTGAGGAAGAAATAAGCTCAGGACAGTGGTAAAGGCAGAGATGTCACTTCAGGACCTTTACAGCCTAACCATTGCTATTTTGGGGTTCATTTGCTTAACCTTTGCTAGTACAAAATCAACAGCAAAAACCGTTGACAACAAAATAAACCAGAAAAAGGTACAGTGCTTAACGAATAATCAGGGGTGTGGTAACTGGATGCAAATGCAGTAAAAAGCAACAGGAAAAGTCCTAAGTATTGTTATCCAGACTATTTTCCTTTCAAAAAGATTGTCTAACAAAGATACAGCTTAAAGTATAATAACCTACTTTGCTGTGACTGAATATATCAGTTAAAAGAATCCCACCTGCATGACTGAAACCCTTCAGACACCCTTTTTTTCTGTTGTTAGTATTTGGCATTGAATTGATGT
The DNA here is from genome assembly GCF_017639235.1 of Corvus kubaryi. Classification (NCBI taxonomy): domain Eukaryota; kingdom Metazoa; phylum Chordata; class Aves; order Passeriformes; family Corvidae; genus Corvus; species Corvus kubaryi. Next base: position 4,655,387 of record NW_024581081.1, read on the forward strand.
GAATTGCTCACACAAGTTCAGCCCTGGGTGTTTGATGTGGTAAAACAAAGAAAACTATAGAATAGTCTGTTTGGTACTGACACTCCTACTCAAAGATGATAATAGAGGTTCTTTTCTAATACTTTGCCTTTCTTTCACCTTGTCACCTAACCAAGATCAACAGAACAAAGTAAAAATAAAGGTAGTAAAAGGAAAATTTCCGTTATACTTGATTTTTATCTAGTAAGATGATCTTAAACTCTCATAAAAAAAAAAAAAACAGTACAAATATCACTGTGTTTGCTCAGTCACTCACAACTGGAGAAAATGGGTCCTAAACACTCTTTGATATTTCTTGATGTTTCTTTGTATTACAGTAGCAGTGAGAGACCAGAGCCTGTTTTTTTCCTGGCCCTGAAAAAAAACCCAAACCAAAATAAAACAAAAAACACCAGGGCAAAGTCTGTTTTTGCTAAATTTATTTCTAATACAAATCCCATCCATGAGGCAACAGACGAATGCAGCAGCAAACTGCAGGGTATTGAAAAAACTTTTTTGTAGAAATCACAATCCCTTTTAAGACACCATCCATACTCCTTACAACCATATTGACTTATCAATTCGCAGATGGATTCTCCAGAATGTTTGCTCTTTTAGGGTTTTCTCCATTTACCAGCACCTTAAAAATAAAGGATCTCAAAAGTGCACTCATTGTCCTTTCTTTTAGGCACAATCTTCTACTCCAAAAAAACCCCAACCAAGTTCCTTTGCACCAGCAGAGCAATGAAAACTGTCTATATCAACACCAGAGTCAGGTTCTCTTGGAGTGTTTTTGAATGTAAAATAACCAGTGAATGTCCTTTAAAATGAAATACTACTCCAGCCAGTTTCTTACCAATCTCACACTAGAAATTTCTGGAAAACAAATGCTGCATGTAATGCTTTGCACCGAGATGGATATTCTGCATTGAGCTGTACTCAGCACAAGCTCAAATTACCCAGGTAATTGCAAACCAGGCCACTCTGTGATGCTGCCTTGCCCTTGGCTATATATAACCAGTGCTTGCAATCTCTGGGTGTCTTATCAGCTGGATTTTTCCCACAGAACCTGTATTTCAAGGTTTTGACTTTTCCAGGCATGAAATCTGGATGAAGTTGCTGTTTCTGAAAAGCCAAGATCTTTCTTGTGCTAGATGGCATGAGGCACTTGGGTAAGTGTAAAGGGAAATAGTTTTAAATAATGTCTTTGGCATTGAGTTGTTGCAGGAGAACTTCTTTTACCCCTTCTGTCGTCCCATGTGACTTCAATAAGATATTGGCGCCTCAGCCACCTAATGCTGATTTCTCTGGTATAAAACCCAGAAGAAGGCTGCCAAGAGCAAGGGATGTGCTGATTGCAACCTGGTTTCAATGGACAATGAGAGTATAATGAATCCTTAACAGCAGGGCAAAGCAGTGCTTGAAGGTGCTGCTGGGCCATGATTACCCATCCTGCACCTTGTGCTCAGAGGTGGGAGGTACCGCACTGTTATTCCATCTCTTGCCTCTTTTTTCATGTCAAGCTGTCAGACAGGCTGCCATTTTTTCCCGTTTGGTAGCTTAAGCTCTGCAGAGCCAGGATATGTTCTCTTCTGTGATGGGTTCCTTATCCGGAGAGGGCCTTTAGGCACTGCTGTAGTACAGGGAGTTTTACTCTTTTCTATGCAGCAATGAGAGTAAGGGGGGTGCAACTGCAGCAGCTCCTTACTGAAGGAGATGAGATGATGATTAGCAGAGACAGTCACTCCACGAACATGTGCAAGACACCAAAGGACTGATGCCTCCCTCCCACCTGGCTGAACTTTGCACACATGCATACCTATATCTCATGTTAATTTTAGTATGAGTTGAAAGAAGAGGGTCAAAAAACAATAATTATACAAGTACACTTTGAGATATGAATTGTGCTTATGCCTTCAAATGCCTATTTAACCCTGGGCTTTGCTTACCAGCTGCTTACCGACCTGCAGTTCAGGTTCCCATTTGGTGCTAGGGTGCCTCTGTAAGAGCTTTTAAATGATAGTCGCTGCACAAAGAGAAGTCAAAAGGCACAGCACAGTTGCCCAAAAACTGAGAAGGTCTTTTGTACTTTCAGAGGGAGTGGAAGTTGAAATTATTTACAAGAGGTGACTCAATGGGATTTTCAGAGCTGGTCCGCATGGATGGGTGCAAACAGGTCCAAGCTCCTTTGCTCTGACTAAACCTGGTTTAGAAACTCCGGAGCTGTGCTACTGCTGTGCTCAAGTTGACTAGCCTTGTTGAGAAGCTAATAGAGTTGTGTGGCTCTCAAACCAAAGCTGGCTCCTGGCCAACCAGCCTGGAGCACAGGCAGAGTGAGCTCATGTCTGCCTGCACCCACCCATGGAGACGGGGCATAGAGATTATGTTTAACATAACTGCAAGGATACTGTTCTTACCTATTCCAGGCCTCAGCAAGCATCACACTTATGAACCAGGGCTTTGGGTTTGCCTTGAGTGATGCAGAGGATGTTCCAGGGAATGTGAGCTGAGGGCAGTGGAGAAAAAGAGGACACTTGAATTTCTGAATCACTTTGAAAACCTCGGGTAAACTCCTTTCTAACTACAGCTTACTGTATGACAGCGCCAGCTCAGCAGAGGATATAATCTTTCTGAGGCTTTAAGTGCTCTGAATTTTTCCAAAATTAACTCTAAATTAGTTTCAAATTGTTTTGTTTTTATTCCAGTATCTTCTGCATTTATCTTACACCAAACTGAGGGTTCTACCTGAAATTTCAAACATTTCAAAATCTATCATTTAAGACTTTATAAAATCAATCTGCTTAGACAGAGTCTATTTATATATGCCCAGGCAGCAATTGTAGCTTGCTGTAGTTCTAACATCCCAAAAAAGAAATTCAAAGGAATGATTGCTTTCCCTATTACATTAGCTTTAATAAAGCAGCCAAAAAAAAAATTGGCATCTGTTTCCTGGCATTTTTTTCCATTACTTACCCATAATCTTTTTGAAATCATGAAGTTCCTCTCAAAATACTAAAGTATGATTAGGTTGTGAAATCTGAATCCAATAAAAAAAAGATCCTGTGCTTGAAGGATGCATTGCTGTCTTGAAGCCACAAATTAAAATTCAAAAAACCCCCAGTGTTTAAAAAGCAGTATCAATTTACATTTTCATGTAGTTAGTCTTTCACATATGTAGATATGTACAGTAGCCTTTTAAATAGGTAGATACCTCTTAAAACCACTCTTAAGTGGGAAAATGAAGATGATTTCAAAACAGAAAATCAGTAAGTCTATTATTTCATAATTATTTCTTCTTTAAAGTTCCCAAGCATTAATAAAGAAATAGCATTGTCTCAGTTTGGACACAGGTACCTAAAAAATTGTCCTCTTATCAGGTAGGGTCACACTACTCCTACGGAGAGTGACACAAAGATGTAGAATTGGCTTAGGGGTGTGATGCTGCTGCCTGCATGAAAGTTCTAAAACTCAGAGCAAACGAAAAAGTGACGAGTCCTGGTTTTCAAGGATTTTTGAGACGTTCTGTCCGAGTTTAGGAGTTAATGAGTTTTTATCACAAAAGCTTCCCCAGACCTTCCATGTTTTGGGATAGCTTTTCACCACGGCTGTCACAGCTTCTTCTCCTAGTTGCTCAAAGATTAATATTCTTTCCTGAACCCTGCTGAATCTTTGGACACACAATGAAACCTTGAAGTAACAAGTATCTCTAGTAAGTGTTTTCTAAAAAGTCCAGTCTATTCACACTTTTTTAAAAAGTCCTTTCAGCCTTGATTTACACATGAAGGACAAGTACACGTAGCAATAGTTCTGAACCATTAATTTTTTGTTATCACTATACTGTCCACTCTATGTGTCTTAGAAGTAAAGACTTTTACACTTCTCAAACTCAGATCTTGGCCAGGCTATTAATTTCTTCCCTCAAAAAAACTCCCAATTTTTTTTGAGATGCTGAACAGAACAGGATGTTCACAGTGAGTGATTATGTTCTCACAGTAGTAGCATGTTTTCAGCATTGTATTATGTCAACACAGTATTTTATTAATTTACCAGATTTCAGTTGAGGACTGATCAGAGACACTGTTCCTATGAGCACTGGAACAGGTTTCCAATCTCTCCATCCTCCCACATTAACTAGATTTCATCAGAGCTAGTTGCGATTCCACCATGAAGTTAGTATTAAAGTGAATATTTTATTCATATACATAAAAAGAATGCAATCTGTTAGAGGAATACTTTTACACCAAGGGATTCTAATGACTTTTTGAAGTCAATGTTGTGACTTTCAAAGGCGGGACTTGCCTGTGTTTGTGAGGCTTCTCTGAACAATGGTTAGCAAATGTATACAAACATACGTCAATACCTCCTTCAGGCAGCAATGATGAGCGTTATAGGTCATAACAAGCACCTGACATTTGAGATCAGACATAAGGTTTCACAGTAATAATAGCAGGTCCCCATTGTCTTTTTCTGGGTTAAGCCAGGATTTGGTCCTGGATGTTGGAACAGGGCAAGAGGTTGCCAGATCAGCAACCTTTAAGAAGATTTGTTGTTAACTACAGAGGGCAGCTGGAATTGCCTAAAAATGTATGGCTCACTTGCAGAGCATTCCTGGTTGTGCACTGGAGAACTGAATTTATTCCACATCCATGGATAACCCCATTAGCATGGAAGAAAAGCAAACAGGCACAAATATAGATGAAACATCTCCTAGGTCCATTATTTCCTTAAGTCTTGTCAGTGAGAGGGAGAGAATCCACTCAATATGACTAAGGCAACCCATGCTTTTGTGGGTTGCTATAGCAGTGGAGCTTCCCGCAGGCACCATGAACAACTAAGATCTCAGGGCTGACAATGTACTTAAGGCCAGCCTTTGAAGATTAAGGTAAGGCAGTGGCTGCCTTGCATGGAAGACAAACAGTAGAGAGTGCCTCTGGAAGGGTATGCTTATGCTGGCACATCTGCTCTGTGCCCAGACAGCTCCTGGGATGCTACCAGGGAGTCCCCTCAGAGGCTGGCCCCTCCAGGAGCCAGCAGAAGCACAGGCAGATGGCACAGTGCTTCACAGAACCATAAAACCATTTAGGTTGGAAGAGACCTCTAAAATCATAGAGTTCAACCATTAACCCAGCACTGCCATGTTCACCAGTTCCCTAAGTGCCACATCTACACTTCTTTTAAATACCTCCAGGGATGATGACTCAACCACTTCCCTGTACATCCTGTTCCAGTGCTTGACAACCCTTTCAGTGAAGAAATGTTTCCTAATATCCAGCTTCAGCCTCCCCTGAAGCAACTTGGGGCCATTTCCACTTGTCCACTTTGCTCAGGTCTGCTCAAGGGGGCTGTTTGGGTGTTGAGGGCTCACTCTCTCATCAAGCTGGTGGACTCTGTTGGAAAGCACCCTGACAGAGGCATGAAGATCTCTCTCCCCTCATTAGTTTTATTGCTCAGACATCTCTCTGCTTGTTCTGATGCCTCTTGGATTTATTGTGCAGACCCCTGACCAGCCTAACCATGAGTTAAGCCTCTGCAGCCCTCAGAGTGGCTCTGTTGCTGGCCTGAAGATCTCCTGGAAAATCTGGCAGAAACTTTATACTCTGCCATACCCTCCAGCCACTCTGAAAATATCTGAGAGGACCAAGAAAAGATGATCAACAAACTCGTTTTACCCAATGAGATAAGTTGGTCTAATTTAAGATTTCTAGACTGCCTCTAGAAAATTTGTCCTTGTAATGTCTGTTTTATCTGTAGAGGAGATGTGACTGTGCTCTGTAGTTCTTAGCACTGTACCTGGGAAACAGCAGAGTCTCGTTTAGCCATGGGATAATGTCATACAGGACCCTGAAGAAAGGGCATTTAAATGCTGAAAACGTTTCTAGAAGGACATCTACATGTATCAGGCCTTTTCTTCTTACTTAAAATCATAATTCACGCATTAGTTGAAAAGGATGAGCCAAATTAATGTGTATTTGGGCTGGTGATTTTAAAAGATGTATGGTTGCAGGGGGCTGACAGGATGTACTCAAGGATATTATGAGTAACTTCATTTTCCTCCATGCTGCTGAAGAAAACAATGGAACTGCACTTTTGAATAGCAAAGAGCTACATGGAAAATGACTTGTCACTCTTGCTTTTTTCCCTACATGAATAAATCAGCTGTTAATTTGTAACTATCACCAGTCCAACCAAATATCAATATTACATGGTAGCACTTACAGAAAGGCTGTTAGGGCTGAAGTGGGCAGAAGTGCCAAAATAAAAGAGGCAACAGCCAATCTCTAGCCTCACAAAAACTGAATTTTGTGCCTAATTTCTTGTTGAAAAACACGTGGCATGACTGGTGACAATGTGGGGAGCTACCACGTTACTCGTCATATGATTAAGCGCCTGAGCTTCCAAAGTTGTTTTCAGTGGGAAATCTGGAATTAAAAATGCTGAAATGAAGGATGCATCTTAGCAACCATTGGAGAGCTACAGAATATATAAGACCATCTTAGTCCTAAGTTCCCATGCATGACTTTATGAAGAGCGGTCAAAAGTGACAGTGGACAAGGAGTGGACAGCAGGGGAAGATGCCTGATCTTGAAAGGAATGGGCAGAGCAGTTCAGCAGACACTCAAAGGGAATGAGTACTCTAAGCCATGCTATAGGGTAGGTACAATAAAATCACATAAAAATCAGTATTGGGCCAGATCAGATGTCTGTATCTCCTATGTGGCCAACAGGAGCCATGAACACAGGCAAGCAGGTAACAAACTTCTGCAGTTTTCCTCCAGATATTCCTCAGCCTCCAACAATTCTCATCTCAAGGATTTACCAAGTTTGATTCCTCTCACCTTCCCAAGTTGTTCATCCACAGACTCCCCTAAACCAGGGCACCTGGTCCACTACAGAGGCCTGTTCTCCTTAATTCTTCCTTAGCAATTATTTCCCTGTCTCCAGTTATTTTCATGCTGAAGTTTAAAGTTAGGTTTAATTGATAATGTCATATTTTGTTTGGGTTTGTGCATGTACACAATGTCTACACCAGCAACTAGTTAGATATAGATATTGATATGGATATACACTTATGGCTATAAAGATATGTATGATGTAACTAATTTAAAAATGCCAATAACTAAAGTTTCTTGAACAGCCTGTTACTGAGTAAAAAAAAAAAAGAAGCAGAAGAACAAACCCAAATAATATTCAAGTAAAGTGTCAAACTAAACAGAGCCAAAGATGTCAGAATTTGAAATCTTATCCTGAACATACACTTTGAGAGACTATAGTTTGGAAGACACAGAGAATGCCAATTAAAATTATTGCTACTTGAGTACTACAATATTGAATACATTTACTTTACAGATGATTACTATTGTTACAGAATGCACATGATCATGTTAAGTTAAATAACACCCAGTACCACAGTCCTGTATAAGGGAGGATTTTTATTTCCTTAGGAGGGTGAATCCATCGATTTTCCAGGTTTCTTTGCCACAATTAAGAAATCGAAATTTTACAAGACTCTCAGTGTATCCTTTTTCTTGCATTGATTTGCTCTTTTCAGTAAGCCAGGAGGCTGTGAAACATTTTAAACCCCTTTCTTTCCATATTCCCATTAGTGAATAAAAAATCAGGTTCATGGCTGAAATTTACAGGCATGAGGCAAAGGAACATCCTCCTTTCAGAGGATGTGTACTTCAGTTCACAGCATCTTCTTGATGAGTGGATTCAACAAGTTTACCAAGTAATGAAGCATTTGTATTCAAAGTCTGTTCTCTTAGGAATACCTTGTCTCTAAGGGTACTTGGTGGTGTTTGGAAGAAACCGAATTTCAATAAGCTAAATTTCCACAAAGTGAACTGGCAGAAAGAGATCATAATGGGTTTGCATACGAAAAGGCCAGAAAATGTCACCAGGAGACAAAACCAGAATACTACCTGTGGGTTCTGTATACTGATGCCTCAGAAAAACTCTGTTACAGTGTAAAATACCTATGAATTATATGCAGTGCCCCTTTCCAGAAGATGTGCTAAGGCAAATGAAAACAATTAGAAGATATATTAAAATATATATTTTGTGTCTTTCTGGGCAAGAAGATTGCATTTTTCTACACACAGGGTGTAATAGGATGCGCCAAGGTAAAAATTTGTGGCATCTCCGGTCACTGATTAAATTCTCATCTGAAGGGTGTTGGGTAAGCAGTAAATGGGGCCATTTTCAACCCTGGGAGAGTCAATGCCAACCTCACATTAAAGAAGAAGAGTGGGAGAAGAAACAGTTGCAGAGATGAGCTGAGGAGGGCTTACTAGAACTAAAGAAAGAATGGCTCATTTATAATGCATGAAGCCCCTTGGCCTTCATTAAAGGATAAGTATGCTGTCTTGGATACTGCCTTACTTACCCCAGCATCTTTATGTCCTTGGTTTTGGAAAATGTCCAGATGAAGGCCATAAGGATACGTAAGAGTAAAGCAGAATGTGATAATAGCTTTGAGGTTGTAACCTGCTCAGCCTATGGGATATGTAAAAGGAATCCAACTGGGATACACAAGCACCCATGAGAGAAGTGAGAACTAAATTGTCATGAAAGTTACATCAGGTGCCTCCACCGTAAAGCCCATGGTGGGTGTGTGTGCGCAGTCAGCGGTGAAGGTGACCGAGGATGGAGGAATCTGCTCTGACAGGAAAACAATACCAGGAAAAGAGATGGTCTTCAGACAGACTCTCTGCTCAGGGCTGTGCAGCAGGGTTGTGTGTTGAAAAGCAACTGTTGGCTGCTACGTGCCCCTGCAGAAGTGCTGTGAGGTGCTCTGGGGAACATCAGTCTAGCCAGTCAGCTCTGCTGCCTGACTGGTTGTCGCAAGATAGAAGGTAGGGAAAAGTGGGGGGAGTTAAGCTGAATTAGAGAAAAAGACACTAGGTGTACCTGCCAGACAGTTACAGACAAAGCCTGCAGTTAAAGTAGAAGATGTTCAACAGGTTATTCAAACTAATTTTTCAGCTGTGCATGAACATTGCACTGAATGCATAGAATTGGGTGGGAATTTCCCTGCATCAGTGCATGCATGACTAAAAGGCATCATGAAGGACAGGAGTTAAATGCTTATACTGACAAGCTGAAACTAATGTGACTAGAAATATAACCCTCTAAGGATGCAGAGGACATTGTAAAAGAAGTTGTTAAGCTTCTTTAAAAAAGCAAGCCTTAAAGTCAATTGCTAAACTGCAGGCCTGAAGAGCAGTGAATTTGAAATTGAAATTTGTGGGGTAGTTGGAGCAGTAATAGAGTGATGAGTCTTCAGTGGGTGGCATGCTATTTTAAATAGCTCTTATAAAACCACCTAGATGAAAATTAGATGATTACAGTAATGGTGCTGATTTATGCCAAAGGAAAACCTTCCTTCCAACTATAATGATTCATTAAAGTGTCAACAAATTAGTGAGTAAAAAAGCACTTGCATATATAATTATTCAGATTTTTCCTAAAGTCCCTCAGTGAGACTATTAAAGAAAACCAGGCACCAAGAGGGTAAAAGGTAATGTTCTGCTGTGCTTTGGAAGTAGGCTAGAAGACAGAAAAATTCAAAGGATAAAGAGTGAGCTTTCATCTAGATATGAGATCAATAGTGAAGTGTTTGCAATGCATCTGCTGCGACTGAGTCTGTTTATTAATAATCTCACAGCAGGGCATAGCAGCAAAACTTGCAGATGAAGCTAAGTGATTCAGATCAGTCAGGGATTCAGATATGGAGACATGAAAAATGAAGCCACCAGGCAATGTATATGAGTTTGATTCTTGTTCTGGTTTTCTTTTATTTTGTTTGATCCAAACCAAAGTCATAAGCATTGAAAGAAACTGTGAAGTTCCTTGTAGCTCTGGACTGTATTCTAAATGAAGTGATAACAGTTTCAGTGCAAGAATTGCAAGTTATTACAGATGGCCCAGAAGAAACCTCTGCTTAATACCGATGAAAGAGAAAGGGTTTTGATTAAAAAAGGGGCAACAAGAGCAGGGCAGAATTCTACATGACTGTCATATTTCAGTCCTTATCACCCCCTCACTGTTAATAATCTTTGCAATTGTAGTCTGCCAATCCTCATCAAAGTGCAGCCAGTGAAGGAAATCAGTTCCATGTAAAAAGCAGCAGATATGATCTCCAACAAGGAAATATTTCCAGAGACTAAGAAAGATCAATGGAGACATTAATAAGAAGGAACAGAAGCTGAGAGGCTCATGAGAAATAAAGGAATGCTCATCAGTTTTAAATAAAACAGCTTTAACACAAGAAAGAGAAGAAACTGGTGAAAACTAACAGTTTTGAAATAGAAAAACAGTTATTCATGAACAGTGTGTAATGAACTTGCATAATTTTCTGCAGGAAATATTAAAGAAAATAGTTCATGAAGACTGTCAGACTGAAAAATAAGCATGCCATCCTAATTCAGTACAATACTCAATGGATAAAAGTTTGGAAAGAACTGCATTTTTCCAACAGTGCTGACTCAGAGATATGAGTTAACCTCTCTATATGGTTAGGAAAGTTATTTTCACTGCAAAAACTTTTCATGTCCTTGTACAATAACAGTTACATCTGCAGTGGGGGACATATTTTATCACAGACCTTCATTGTGCTTTTATTTTCCTCCATTGAAAGACTCAGGCTAGTGGCATCCTCTAGCCTTAGAGATCTGTATTTTTATTTAATGATTTCAGAAATAATTCCAGGCAGCAACTGACCCTCTTCAATGTTCAAAAGCTTTGCATTAAATATGCCATCTGAATGGCACTTAAGCTGTCGTCTGCTTCCTTGGCAAGGGTAATTTGGGAAAGACTGGATGGCACTCAATATGGAAACATTATTTCTACTGTGTTATTAGCATCCATAACTTAAAATTAAATGAGAAGGAAAAGAAATATAGAGAAGTTCCAAAGAGAAATAGAGGAGTGTAAGTTTTCTGAAGATACAAAATTAATATAAAGGTCAACAGGATGAAGATGAGATACTTGGAAATTAAGAAATGCCTTGTATTAATGTATTATCACAATTCCCATTGACAATCCAGTAAGTTGTCCTTTCTGCCTCCCTTCTCACCCCAAATTATTTAAAAACAGCCACACACTTGTCTGTGATTTCACTACCCAACTGGTCCAGGCAAGCCCCACCTTGCGCAAAATGTATCAGCACCAGCTGCTTTTGAAGGTCATGTAATGCCTCTGCAGAAGGAGGGTAAGATGCTTTGTGTTTCACTAGCACCATCCACTCTCATTTATGGATGTGGAGGCTCCCTGCAGAGACGTAATTTTCATTTTGCAGGCAGAGACCTGGCAGCGAGGTTACTTTCCCAAATGGGTACAGCCTGTGGAAGCCAAGGCTGCAAAACAGATGCCGGATACCTTGGGTCAGGCTCAGCTGTTGCACGTCTGTGAGCTACCTGGGTCAGGTGGAAGAGGGGGGTAAGGGATTTGCCCTGGGCTCGTGCTGCTGAGCCAGAGTTGTGTTGTCCTACCCTTCCCTCAACATTTGGAGCAGAGGAAGAAGTTCCTGTATGCCAGTTACAGCATGGCTAGAGCTTGCCGAGCTCACTGAAATGGAGGGACTTTCAGCTCAGACTGTATGAAGATTTGTTTTATGCTTTTTCTCATGAATTTTAATTCATGCAATGCAGTACCCTTTTAAGGTGTTTGTAAACTGGAGTGAGCATTTATAAACTGAATTCAGGGCATTTACAAACGGAGGTGCATAGTATGCACTCTGCTCTGAATGTACACTAATGAGGTTGTTGGGGGAGAAGAGAAAGATTTTTATACTAAGACAAAGAGCTCTAAGTAACCTGGTAAATAAGAAGATGTTCCTAGTGCCAAGGTGCAGGCAGTCACACATGGCCAAGTTCTCTCCCTTCCTTGGGTAGGTCAGGGCACATCTCACCTCTCTTCTTTCCCATCTTCCCCATGCTGAGGATCCTACCTGTGACAGGAATGCAAGGGGACAGAGACACTGACTACAATTCAATAGAACCCCAAATAGGCACAATGCACTTGTTCTCCATTTATTAGGGCTATTCCCCAGCTTTCTGAAGACTAAACAGAGAGCAGACTACAGAGATCCTAAGTGAAACACAGATTTGAGAGGTTTTGCTGGGTGCACACTTGTCCTTTTTCTCTTCCCGTGTCTGAGTTTTCCACTGGATATCTCACCAAATGCTTTGTTTTGCACAAAGATTGCTCTGAGGCTGCTTAACCAGCACAATCTGTCCAGAGGTGTACCACCAGGACCTGGGGAGGCTGTGATAGAGGCTGTGTCCTCAAGGCCTAAGCAGGGGAATGTGAGATGTTTCCCTTCACAAGCCCTCATGCTCCTGGGCTGCCTCGCACACTCCAGAGAGATGTGAGCTCTGCTCTCAGGGAGCAGGGCAAGAATACAGCTCTGAGTGCCTTCCTAATGTAGTTTTGATTTATCCGCTGAGCAGTCATGAGACTCCAGCTCTATGCTTATTTATAAGCAGGCTTTTAAAAACAAAAGGTTTTTCTGTAAAAGGCTACTACTGAACTTCTAAAAGTCTGTAAGGCCCTTTGAAGCTATCAAATGGCACAGGATAATATCATCATCCAGTAATACTCACCTGCAGATTCACTATGTTTTTCAAGTCTGTTCATTCCTCATTACACTTACTGAGATGCAGGAGAACCAGCCAGGTTCAGATGTCAGTCAGAGCCATCACTAGAGAATGTGGTGTGATGAGGAGGAGCAGGATTCGTGTTCCAGACTTCAATAAGGTTTTAAGGGTTTAATGACCATTGTAGGAAGTAGGTTCGTATTCTGAACTGTGATAAATTAGGATAGTTCTGCATATTTCCAAACAGTTAGGAAAATTTATACCGCCTCCCTGATTTTGTACTAGCTGAGTGTGTAAGGCAGGACTGTAATTCAATAACAGCATGAATTTTGCTGATGAGGTCAATGGGATCCCACCATCACAACTTTAAAGCAGCAAAACAGCACATGATTGAGTTCAATGTACTGTTCCCTTCTTCCTAAGGACACTTTTTCCCTTTGATATTATATTTGAAGAGTTTGTAGAAACCTGCAGCTAGCAGAAAAAAAATTTAAGTTTGGAGTTTGGTTTATTTTGACCTCTTCATGTTGACAGGAAAGTCACAGTGGGAAATATCAGTAGCATTCTGTAACCTAAATGAATAAATCGATTTTCTGAGTTAAAGGCACCAGGCACAAAGGGTCTTGCTCTTCTGGAGCACTTCCACGGAAAACACTCCCGACTAGACTGCCATCACAGAGAATTAGAGTTCTTTCCTAAAATACCAGAGATTATAATTTCCTTTTGTGTTAGAAACGGGCTAGCACTGAGGCTCTGGAGAAAATTAAACTGAATTTAGCTGATCAATACACAAAGCTTATGCAACCATGTTTTCTTCCGGGTGGGGGAAATTCTTCGATCCATCATTGTTCAGCTTCATTCTTCAGTGAATTAACATCTCAAATGACTGTTCAGGTCACATAGGTTCAAGTCGCTAAGGCAGAAGCAGCTTTGCCTCTTGAGGACGACTATCGGGCAGCAGGGAAGGTAAATAAAGGGGTTTGTTTAATGTTTAAAAGAGCGTACTAATGGACACTTAGGCAGAGGATTTGAGAGTAGTTTTTAAATCCACAAAAAAGCAAGGCTTCAAACACTCAGCAAACTCTTGGCTGTGTTTTGGGCTAACACCACAGTACACATCACAGAACCGCAGCTTTGATGGTGGCGGGAACCGTGATTGTCACAGCTTCTGCCGGGAAGCGGTGACGAAAAGTCGCAGGTGTCTTGAAGAGAGTAGTAGATAAGCGAAGTAAGTCTGCAGGGCAAGGAAGCATCCATGCTAAAGTATTTGCTCCAAGCTTCTGACTTTGACTGACTCGTATCTCTACCCTATCACGGCTGCGATGCCACTGTTTATAATATAGATGTTGTGGGAAGGAACACCGTGTCATCTGGTTCAAAGAAATCAACACAGTCGTGCAGTGCTTCAAGTCCTCTTAAACTCTTCAGAGTGAGTAGATCATATTTTAAAGAACATGGCTAGGAGTTATTTCTTATTTAGAGTGGGCTGAAAAACAGTCCACACTCTTATGCTGCATGTTGCTCACAGCATCTCTGCTGTGAATGAGCACATTGAAAAGGAGGAAATGTAATTTTAGAGAAACAGCTTATTTTTGAGGTGTTCCAGTGAAATTCTGCCTCTGAAAATAAGGTGAGGTAGCACAATAGGACCGGCTTTTCATTGTGTCCAAAGTTAGATGGCATCCTCACTAGAACTGAAAAGCAGAAGGGGAAAAAAAGGAAAAGATGGCACATGTGCTTGAAAAGAAAGGGGAAAAAAGGCTATATTCTAAGGTATTATTTTTTTACTTTTAAGTTACTTTTAGAGGTTAGGCTGTTGGAGTTTGTAGTTCTGTTGCAGAAGCACATCCTGTTTCTGAAATAAAATGAGGTAACCAGCAATTAATTAAATTATAGTTTTTGTGTCATATGTACCAGATCACTAGTCAGTTTGTTGATCTCTAAGCAGGTTACTTGACCCCTGATGAAATTGGGTGACAAGATAAAAAAAAACCCAACAAACCAAAAAGGCAAACAAAAAGAACCCCAAACCAAACCAAACCAAACCAAAAAACCCCAAAACGATAAATATATTTATTTTCAGCTGTGAGACTGAATCCAAACAGTCCAGATTAATGTGAACCTGCCAGTGAAACATGATAAAAATAAATTCAATAAAGGACTAAATTAGCTGATCTGAGACAAAAGCTCCTTCCAAATTAATTTCGACAGATATGAGACATTCATTTGACCATCAATCTGTTAAAAGAAATCTGAAAAAAAAGTCTTAAAGATCTTCTGCTGATTCTATCATCTCAATGAATTATTGAGCTGCTGTGAAAAGCAGGTCATTCAGTGTTACCTGTTTGTGATAGTAGCTGCTAATTAGGAATTTTACTTCCTCCCAGGTTGCAATTTTCTAAGTCATACTCATCAGCTTTTGAGATGCAGACCCCTGCTAAAGTGTAGAGTGCAGTAATAAGTTAACATTTTCCAGACATTGGGTAGATTCTTGCTTTCTGTACATGAATAGACACAACTGGATCCTTAGTCCGCATCAGACCAGGACAAGGATGTCAGTAACAGGAAGTCTTCTCAGTCAGCTACAGAAATGCAATGAGCTGACATTTCCTGAGAAGTTCAAATTTCTCAAAATGAGTAAATAAGTCAGTTTCCAGGAAAGGCTCACACTGTGCATGGACAAAGCTCAGAGTTGTGGGTACATTTGTATTTCTGTACAAAAAAATGGGGTGCATGTACCCTCTATAAACATGTCAAACCTGAATAAATGACTTATTACGCCAAAATAAAGCCCTTACTAACCTTTTAAATTTTTAACTGTCGGAGAGGAAAGGTTATAGTACATGTTGAGGACTTTATCTGAGCTCATCTTATTATACTATTTTCTTCCAGATTTACTAATAAAAGAAGAAGATGATGATTATTATTATTATTGCACTTTCTACAGTATAGATACTACAGTAGAAATATGATGTGTTTAGTCCTTCCCAGACACACTACACATGATCTGTGAATGCACAAGTGTTTCCTACCTGTGAGCATCACTGAGATCTAAAAGAGATCTAAAAAAGAGAGAATAAGAAACAAAATACTTTTATTGCTGAAAGGTACTAAATTCTTAGTGAAAATATTATTAAAAGATTATTCAGCACTTTAAAACATCTGAAACTACTTCCTCTAAAACCCTCTGCAAATATCTGTGTTTTTATTGGCTAGGTGTGTGATGCTGGAAGCAATTTTTGGTTTGTCAAAATTCTGTGAAATTACATTCTTTCTTGGATCTGTAGCGAGGTTTTCAAAGTACCAAGGTTTTTAAAAATGTTCCTTCTGCAAGTATTTTGGTAGTGGTACCAGTTGTGGATTGTGCTGAATTTGTGATGAGGTTATGGCTACACTGGCATCTGTGCTTAAGGGGCTGCATCACACCTGACAGTAACACCACAGCCATGGCCAGTCCTGCACCCGCTCCTGGCAGCCCACAAGTCGGCCAAAGAGCAAAATGCAGCTCTGAGGTGTTTATAGGTATACCAGACTGGCTGGCTTCTGACAGATAAGTCGCTTGGGGCAGACACCAGTGGTGATTACAGCCTCAGTGATTCCATCCCCCACCTCCCTTCTTTGTCCCACCCCAGGTCGGTGTCCCTTCCAGTAAGGAGTGCTCTAGTCCCTGGGGCTATACATCATTGAAAGGGTTCAGGGGTGGTTTTGAGGTCTGACAATCAACACTTGTTCCCAGGCTCCGTTCAGCACTGGCAGGGGGCTGGTGCTGGTGCCATCCATGCAGTGCTGCTGCAACCCCTGTGTTGAGAGTGTTCAGTGACACAGACCCAGACTGCTCTGTGCTTGCTGGCTGAGGACAGGGGACAGCAGTAGCTGAACCCCAGAAGAAGCCCTTAGTCCAGTTCAGATGAAAACCTGAGAGTAGTCTGTTAGCAGCAGGAAGGCAGAAGGAGGAGGGTGCAGATAAGGTAATGCTGTGGCCCATGAGAGCATAGCAAGTGCCAGGAATGTGTGCCACCCCTGATTTTTTCCACTTCATCTTTCTTTGGTGGGAAGAGTGATGGGCTGACCACAGCTGTCACGAACTTCTCAGCTGCTACTGCACTTACAGGATGCAATGCATCCTCTCTTGTTTAACACTTAATTTTTTATAATCCATTCTAAATGCCACTAAATCAGAACAAAACTGTCATTGTAACATAGGCATGAGCAGAACAGATGTTTGGAAACAGGTTTTTCTCCTTAGGAGCTGTGGCTGTGCTTCAGACAGTCTCAACACATAATTATTTATTCTCCCTGGATTTTTGTATGATGGCAGCCAGGTGTAAATGTATGTTTCAAATCTCTAGAGCTTCTAACCCACTTTCATGGTCCACAAGAGACTTTTCTAAGCTGAAAACTCATTTTTGTTCCAAGGGTGACTTGAAGCTCCTGAGGGAGATCAGAACAACCCTGTGCTCACAGCTGTGCCCTGGAGACAGAGTCAGCATCTTGTGGGAAGAGTAGTCAGCCTAACTTAAAGCCAGTAGGTAACAACAGGGCAGCAAACCCAAGTAATTTCTGGTGAATTGCATAGACAAGGGAGCAAGCCAGAGGCTAAATTATTGTTAAGGTTTATGGAGACTTTTCAGAAAGTTAATCCAGCCTCCAATGCTCAAAGAACGGCAAAAGACAATTTAGAGTAAGGTTCTTTTCAAGGAACTAGTGTTTAAAGTATTACAAATAGTTAAAATTAAGTAGCAGAAGGTTCAGTGCTTTTGTAGCCTTGGAAAATAAATTCTCACCTGGAATGTTATGGGAAATAAATACTGTTCAGCCAGCAAGGAATTAAAACTGAGGTGACAAACTGGAGTTATAACTGGAAGTGGGGGTTTCCAGCACACACGCCTTGGACCAAGCACTTAACTGGCCTGTAGGTATGCAACACAACTAATAGCTTTATCACTCTTTTACACCTGATAGTTTGCCTTTTAATGTAGCTATGTACTTTACACATTCAAAGAGTACTGGAGAGTGAAGGAAGTTTGCCAGTTTGGAGGATTTTCAATTCCACCACTATCTTGCTTAGTTTACACTTCCTCCCTTTATTCCTGAGCTGATCCAAGTGTCTGCTTTCTATCTTGCAGATGTACTTTCTCCAAATCACTAACTTCAGGTTAGTGTAACCCAGGAGCCAATATTATCCCTGTTGCATACATGAAGGACAAGGGAGAAACATCAAAATAATCTGCCTGGGTCTTGGAAACTTGTCTCAGACCCAGCAGCAAACTTGGAGCCCCAGGCACAGGGATGAGCCAGAGAGGGTTAGCATTTGTAAAGCATTTTAAGAGCCTCCAGCCATAGGCTCTGAGAAAAAGGATCTAGGCTAAACTTTTTCACTAAGGGGACATCAGACAGCTCTCTGCTCTGCCTCATTCCTGAAAGGATGCCTGGCCAACTGGTTATATCCTCTGCAGACATCTCTCTTATAGGATGGCTGTGCAGGTCTGTGGCTATTCCCCTCCCATAACTGCTGCAACACCAAATGGGTATGAAATGGCCTGAGGGTCACTGTAATCTTTGCAAGCTCTCCAGTTGGTCTGCCACAACCTACCCTCTGTCTCCAGGATCAGCTCTCACAGAACAAGGCTGCATTTTACCAGTAACTGACTTGCAAGACCACAGCTCATTTGAGTCCTCACAGCTCCCATTTCAAGACTGAAAAAAAACTTTTTAGAGCTATCAGCTCTCATAAGAAAAAATCTCTATACATCCCACCCCAACCAAATCTTGAGGCTGAGCCTTTTTTTTACTGAATTGTTTAAAAATTAATCAAAACCGAGAAGGCTATGCAACTTAGAAACCCTCTGTACCATTAACTCACAGAAGATGGGTCAGTATTTCAGTACTCAGCATCAAGAAGAACTGTGGAGTTAAGTCTAAAACAGGCAAACCCTCATTTTTCCAAAGGTAGAGCTGCTGACTAGCATGACAGAACCAGGCTCATTGTCTGATGTTTGGATTTGTATCAAAAACAGGTGATCAGTAAAATCACAATTTCAGATTATTAAACTTGCTTACACTGTCAGATTTTACAGAAGTTTTGTTCTTCTTTTCTGTTATTGAAGAAGCACATCTACCCAGTGACAACTAGGAATGAAGCTGTGGTCTGGAAAAGTAGAGTCATGCCATCTGGATGAGGTGACATGGGCAGGGATGAGTCATCTGCTTCCTGACTGCAGGCTTGTGTCTCTACCAGGTCAGGACTGGGCTGGGTACACCTGTCCCACAGGCTGGCTTTGACTTACTGTCAGTAGTACTGGGCAGGACTTGCATGGTTAGTGAGGGGGCCTGTAGGGAAGCATGTTGCTAGGTATGAACCTTTGCCTTTCACTAAATATGTCTGTCTAATCCCGAGAGATGCAGCCTGTCACTGAAAAATCTAATATATGAGATTTGACTTTGAAAATACAGCACCATGCTCTGTAAATTTCAGCCAGGTGTATTTGGCTGCATTTCATTCATTGTTCCCTATGAGAATTCTCTTTCATATTTTCCACAGGCAAAAACATGAGGGATAGTTTACTGTATTGCTCTAACATACAACTCTGGGAAAGCTTGAATGACTTTGATCATAAACCAGGAAACATTTCTCAGACCTCAGACAGACTTCACTGCAAGAAAAATGTTATGGAAAGAAAAACACCCAACCCCCCCCCCCCCGTAATACAGACTTTAAATCTGCAGCTAGCCTCATGGAAGAAGGTTATTGATACATGCCTGGAACGCTCTTTTCCATGTGCTCTGTGCCTCAGCTGATAATGCTTAATTGTTCCTTTTACTACCACAGTGTTTATTTTCTGGATGACTATCACACATTTTTTATGTTTTATATCTATTTACCTTCACAGTCTGCTGACAAGATGCTAGAAAATAGTATGCCTGTTCCTTTTGAGTCAAAGGTGTATTGATTTCTAAACAATATCAATTTCTTTGATAGCTGACAGCTTTTTCCCTGTGCTTGATTTGGATGGTGTATGAAGAATCAACTGCTGACTGCTAGACTGACATTTATTTTATTGACTACCACACAAATGTGTCTATGATTCACAATTAGTGTAAAAGCAAGACTTTGCATTATGAAAAACAAGGTGAGTCAGATGTTGATGGGAGAAAACTCATTAAAACATAGTCAAGATAAGAAAACAAAATGGGCAAACCACGTCAATTTGATAGTTGGTCTGTTGCAAGACTGAATTGCCATTACTCAGTTATTACCTGTGCAAACACATGGTTTTCTCCCCTTAATAATGTAAGAGATTTTTATTCTTGCATGAAGGAACTTCAGGTCATGTGCCTCTGAATATAGATGGCAACAAGAATATGGTCAAGCTCTTGTACTGGACTAGGTGAATACCTGCAGTCCCATTCCACGCTGTCAACAAAGAACAGTTTACAATACAGACAGGGAGGGATAAAGCCTGCACCTCTTGATCCTGGTCCACACAGACCATCCAGACAGAGTTTTTCCTTGGTTTTGCTACAGATATGCACTAAAACCACACCAAGGACAACCACGAGTATATGTGAAAGGACTCAAGTTCCTGAGTGCACAGACATGGATCTATTCTGTACATGGTGTTACAGAAGAAAGTAACCTCTGTGGCCTTTTGTGACTGCAACTGAACAATTTAAGCAGCAACACTCAGAGAAGAAAGTGGCAAGCAGCTCTTTGTCACTGGACTTTCATTGTCAGAAGTAAAGGTACCATGATAAAGGGCTGGCATGAAACACTGCTTCCGTTGCTCATTCTAGGGTAGCTTCTGAGGCAGAAACTATAATGAGGGGGAATTAAGCCTACACAACGCTCACAGTGACCCAGTTTCATCTTATGCCTCTAATGAGGACTCTTCACAAGCTCATTTTTGAACAAAGTGCTAAAATCGGTACTTATATATCACACTTTTTAATCCTGAGAGATTCAATGTACTTAGAAGACAAGTAAGTAATTTATCTTTACACTATCTAAGCACCTGGCCTGTTGAGAGTGCACATGAAGTGCTTTAGCATTTATCACTAACCCTTTGAAACATCAAAATGATGCCAGTCCTGCACAGTGTCACTGCTGACAGAGAAAGGTGTCTTCTTCATGTGCATTAGCAGTTCTTGCCTGGAGAAAAGAGAAAACAGAACACTTGTAGCACTGAATGAACAGCCAAATTGGCCAGGTGATTTTTGCCTATCTGCTGTGCACATTGAACACTGGGTAGCCTCCCTGATTTGTTCTAAGAAACACTGAAAATAGAGTCCTACTGCTCTTTTCATCTCACACAAAGCCCTGAGGAGTGCTCTAACAATGTAACACTGAACTGTTGAATTACATTGCTCAGGAATGTTCCTTGGCACTGTTTAATTTACTAGTAGAGGCATAGCCCAAGTCCCCCTAAGAAAACAGACCTTGAAAGATCATGTAGCTGTAAGTAGTAAAGTCTGAGCAGAATGGAGAGCTGCAGTACGTGTGGGTGGAGCGGGTGCCTTTACCACTCCTGGGTTGATTTCCTGGGCATTGTAAGTGTTCACTGGTTGCTTCAGCTGCAGAAAAGGAATGAGTAAAGTTTTCAACGCACACATAAGATGCCATCTCTTCTCCTTTCATTTTCACCCCTTGCAAATCAAAGCCTTTCTTGAAGCTTTTAGCTCTGCCTGAAAAGGCTCAAAGGGATGACGGGAGAGAAACGTGTCTGAGAATCCTTTTTTGTAGTTCCTGATAATGGCAAAATTCCCACTGATGTGAATGAACTTCTACTGCTGTAGATTTGCTGTATATTCTTAATCCCAACTGCCCTGAGGCAAGAACATCCCCAAATAGTTGCATGTTCTCCATTTCCTAACAAGCAATACTTTTTCTGATTTAAAAGCAAAAATCTGCAAGGTATGACTTTTTGAACCAACTCAGCTGAAGAGAATGTTTTTCCCAGCTTTCATGCAGATCCAAGTTCTGGAAGTACTGCACTAGTTTTTTATTAATATTCTGCTCTTGCTTTTATCAATCTCCTCTCCAGCACAAAAGCTCATCTGCAAACTGTTAGTGTCCCACCTTTGGAGCTCAGATCGGAACATCTGTTGCTTGTGAGTGGGGTTTGATACCAGTGAGAGACGACTGTATTCTCCATCAGATTTATCATTTTAAGGGGGAGAAAACCTTCCCAGCTGAATATGCTGCTAGAAAGCATACCTATCTCTTAAGTAAATAGACCTCTGTTTGAATTTCCTATCAGTCTGGAGACAAACAAAATAAAAATCACGGGCTTTAATTGCTACCAATAAATCACCATGCACCGCTGTTGTCAAGGTGGGCAGACAATATAATTTCAATATTTCCAAAAAGGGTATATTGTAAAAAAACCACTTTTTCTTTCATCTTTTCAGTCATTATTTGGATCTGTTATTTGATTTATTATTAAAACATGTTACAGTTTGGTTTACAGTTCATTTCACATTTAAGAATACAGAGGCAATATTTCTGGGTAAAGTAGTTAGGCATGTTCTTCTGCTGTATGCTGCATTATACCAATTGTTTGCTGTAGAATTGGTTTTGGTGAGAACACTTGGTGTTTAGAAGTAAGAATCTGCCCATTGGAGAATATTTTTAAAAGTAAGTGAATCAGTATTGATGGTGCTTGCAACAACTTTTGTTCCCTTTTCACTTACAGGAATAGGTTATATTTGCTACAACAGTCATCAAGAAAAATACAGTACCAAGGACTTCTTCATGTGTCTAGTGCCAAGACTTCATTCAAGAAAGCAAGCAGAAGCCCATTTCACAGTACTACAAGTCTTGATAACAGATAGACAAGGACATATCTCCCACAAAATATGTGACCACATCCTCACAGACCTCCCAAGACTGTTAGAATTGTTGCAAGCACTTGTGTAGGCACACTTGAGAGAATTAGACTAGCTGGAATCTTTAATTTGTTAAAGTGCTTGGTATTTTGTCCCCAAATGTCAACCTGCTCCATGCAGGCTTCACCTTGGCATGTTAGCTGGGTGTGCTGGTTTGGACAAATTTGGAGTCCTCTGATAGAAGGCAGGTTACAACCATCCCTCCCCAACCAGGTTCAGGAGAGAAAAAAAAAATTCCTTGGAGGAAAGTGAAAGAGATAAAAACTATTTATTTAACAAATACACAGGAAAAGGATAACAATGCTAAATAATAAAACCTCTTGCTGTGGAGAGAAACCTGGGAAAATTTCAGAGTCCTTCTGTAGGTGTGGTCTCTCTCCTCCTCCTCAGAGCTGGGTCGGTGTGTGGCCACCTCCAGTGCCTTGGTGGAAAATTCTCCCGATGTGTTCTGATGTTGAAACAGTCCAGAAGAGAAGAAGGGAAAAAACAAAGTCCTGGGAAAAACCGAAGTCCCAGGAAAACAAAGTTCAACTCTCCGTCTCCCTCCGGAGAAAAGGAGCCGAAAGCTGGCTGAAAAGCAAGAAGGGTGCTTCCTCTGCTCTTGCTGCTGCAGCAGAAGAATGCAGAGGAGTCTGTGTATGTGTGTCCTTGAACAACTGCTTTGAAAAGTTTGCTCAGTTTTTTTCTGTCCCCCCTCTCAAGCTCAGTTTAAAGGCACAGAAAGGCACAAAATTAATTTCTGGGCATAGAGCAGTGATAGGGGATACACATCATAAAGTCACTCCAAGACACTGGGTCTGGCTAGAGATGCTCAGTCCCACAGCAAGGCTTGGCAGTCCTGGCTCTCTGTGCTACCTGAGTTTGAAGGTTTTTGCTCAGTTGGGAGCACTGGCAGACCTCACTTGCTCCTGGCTTCAAATTTTTGTCAGCAAAATTTACTCATCTTCAATTACAGAGCAGCACTGGATGCTGGACACAGTGAAAATCACTTGTTTTTGCTTACAAAAATCACAAGCTTTCTTGCAAAATTATTGACTGAACTTACTCTGCATGGAAAGCTACTCAAGTAATGTTTTATGGATTTCCACACACACAGGCAATAGAGGTCGTTTTCAGACAATTTGTTAGAGGAAGAAGCTGCATTTATTAAAGCAGTTATTGCAAATGCAGCATTAGCAGTACAATAAAGCTTCCTTAGTTCTTTCAGAACTGGTCAATAGAATGTCAAGAGAAATGGAGGCAAAAGTAGGAAATTACCTCATTGCAGGGTATGGTGAAGATGTACGACTTTTCAATAGTCAAAATCTCCCTCCATTTTAGGGAAGGATTACTCTGAGGTACAGGAATATACAGGTTATAGTTTGTACATGCACCCATGAACCCCCAAACCTCAATTTCTTCTCTGATTCAGTGATTAGAAGGCAGATAAAGTAGACACTCCTATCCAGACCTCAGTGATGTCTATTCCAGAGACTGACTGACTAGAGACCAAAGAAGGTCTGTGGCAACATATTTCTCTCATCTGCTTGCTCTGATGTGTACAAGTGTGCACTCAAGAGTTCTCTATTGTGTCTAGTATGTTAAAGAGCTTAAGAAAAATATAATTTGCCCTTGCCAACCTTGCTTTGCTTATGAACAAAGGTACAGAGAGGAAAAAAAAAGGCAAGAATTACAACTACTGAGGATGTTGTAGCATAAGTACCCAGTAGAGACCTATCATGCCCTTGTGCAAGCTGAGTTAGCACAAAGTCTTCTTTCATTCATGAAAAGAAATAAACTTGGGTACCTCAGTTATTGCTGTTCAGTAACTGATTAGTTTGCAGTATAAAATAAGTGCACCTCCTGGGATGCTTTGTTCTGGCTGCTCCCATCATGCTTTCACTTTACTTCTGTTCTCACAAAGTAATATGTTCCTTTACTTGCCCTTACGGATGAATGAAAGCTCAGTTACCAGCACAGGAGTTACCTCTGGTGAGGAAACGTTTACTCAGAATAGAAGTATTGTGCCACCAGCTGTGTTAAATTGCTGCCTCTAAGCTATTGTGGGACAATTCAAGCCTGTTGTAAAATAGATAGCAGAAAGGCATGTGTGTTGCCAAGGAAACCCTTGGCTGCAAGTTTATTGTATAAATAACACCAGGGTGGGGAAGATGTGGCTAACGAAAGAGTGGGGAAAAAAAATGAAGTGATGGCATTTCTCAGTGTCTGGGGGAGGGTTGTAAGCAGAAGCAGTGAAACAGATTTACCAGTACAGCAGTTGATCTTTCTTCAGCTGGGAAAAGGAAGGAAAGCAGGTCCGTCACACAGAAGTGACCAGGGAAGAAAATAGAGGCTGTCAGTATGAATATGACCATGATGGGCAAGGGCATGCATTGAGGGGCGGAGAAGCAAGAGTGGCCCCTGCGCCTTCTCATACTCACTAGAGCAAAAGAAGCTGGTGTAAACCCCTGCTGGATTTGCTCAGAGCTACACAAGAGAAGAGACAGATTAAGGTTGTAGTGGCAAGTAGAAAAGTGAGGGAAATATGAAAGAGAGGAACCATCATAATAATATATCTAAGCATCGGGACAGATTCAAAACCAATAGCAGAACATTTATGTACTCCAAACATTATCTGTGTATAAATTCTTTAAGGTTTGTGGACAAGGATAATACTAGAATTCAAAGAAAAGCAGCAGTCAATGAATACAACTCACTGCAAGTCACACACATGCCAAGACAACAGGAGTGTGTGCCTAAAGCTTGTCTCTTCTAGACCTTACAGAGTGTGTCTGTAACTCATCAGCAATTTCAACAGTCATTAGTGAAGCAGTCATACTAGCTTTCATTCATTTTATTGTTTACTCTTCATGCAGGGAACCTGAGCACTGCGGTGCTGTGAGAAGTACAGCTTGGGTAGGGGGGTCTGTCAGAGAAAGCAAAGGGCTTACAGCTCTGGAGAAGGGCTGATTTCCTTCCTGCCAGTGATGGGAACAGGTCATTTCAGCACCTCATACCTTA
Organism: Corvus kubaryi; assembly: GCF_017639235.1. Taxonomy (NCBI): domain Eukaryota; kingdom Metazoa; phylum Chordata; class Aves; order Passeriformes; family Corvidae; genus Corvus; species Corvus kubaryi. Next base: position 4,680,889 of record NW_024581081.1, read on the forward strand.
CACAACTCATTCGGTAAAATGGGATAACACGGCTGTACCTGTAAAGCAGTTTGAGCTATGGGTCAGAAGAGTGCCCTATGAGTTGACAGCATCATTAATTTCAGCGCAAATCAGGTGCACAAGTATTTCAGGGCAGATGAGCAGCAAAAGTACTCGCTGGGTTACGGTGCCTGGGATGCTCCAGCATGCGCTGTCACAGTGACCAGAATTATCTTGTTGATCTGGACTCCTTTCAGACTGAAGATGGTTAAAGCAAAGACAGACTGGGTGGGAGGCAGCAAGCACTTGGCACTTGGGATCATTGCTGTTCACCACAGGCAGCTGGCTTTGGTCACTGATGGAGCATGGTATTCCTAAACTGTACCAGCTGCCCTGTCTGCCAGCTACCACCTGTGCTCAGTGAAAACCCACTGCTCTTCCAGTGGGATGATCTGGCAGATTCCTTGACATCTGGCTATCATGGCTAGCAGACATGCAACAGCCTGGACTGGTGAACACGGTCTGTGCGATGCGGTGCTGCTCTGTGCGCGTGTTCCAGGCTGTGCCGTGTGTACCACCCAGCTGCCGTGGGACGCAGAGACAGCGCTCCTGGCCTTGCTGGTGGTGATGCTTGTGAAAGGGAGGCAAAGAGGTGGCTGCAGGCATAAAAGCACACTTGGCTGATCTCCTCTGGTGTGTCCTCTTGCCATGAACAGAAAGTCTCAGGATAAGGGAAGAAACCGTTTCAGTTTGCAGCCTCTAACAGGAATCTAACAGGAATACAGCCATGAACTGCGATCACATTTCGAGCCCCAAGGAATTTGTACTCATTGCAATTCAGATTATTTTATATTAAATAATATACATGTATTTTTTTAACTTAGCCAATGCTTCCCATTTTCTTCTGTAATTTTTTTGCATCATAAGATCCCACAGTTCTAATTGTCTCTTTAGCACACTTGTGTGAAGGTTGTTGGTCCCTTTGGAAACATTGCAGAGCAGAACCTTAGCATGGGAAAACCTCTTCTGAGTGTGGAAGGACTACTGAGATCCGCTTTGTAAAATTTGCAGGACTAAACCCACGATGCCCAGAAATATTAGGAAACTAAGCCCAGGCATTTGGAAACATCTTCCAAATGCTTCAAACCAAGTTAGGAAGCATCTGGTTTAACAAAAGTTGTCCAAAATACAGTGTCCCTTTCAGGAACTTCATCAGGTCTCCTCAGACACCAGGGCAAATGGATGAACCCTTAAGGTATTTTGCTTTTGGAAGCTGTCACGTACCATTCAGCACCATCATATTTAGTGCTTATACAACAGCATTTCCTTGAAGTGGAAGTCACAGTTGCTGGATTTATGATACAATTTCATGAACTGGGCAAGGTTCAGAACATACTGTAAAGTGACTTGGGGAGAAAAATAATCTCTCACGCTTAATTTATTAAATGAGTGAATGAGAAACAAACCTATTATCTTTCTGCAATAAGTTGTTTTATTTTTCAATTAAGCTGGAAATCATTCACTCAATTTTACCTTAATGAATGAATGCCTCAAGTCAGTATCCATTTAAAAAAAAATATTTCAGAGCAAGTTATTTTTGCTAAAAGAGATGGTGGCTTTTTTCCTGTTTCAGACATGCCATTGCTCTCAAAGGTATAAGATGGAGAATCTAGGATAAAATAGATACTGCAATTAAAAGTGTACATCACTGCCAGAAGATCTTGGGGGATTCCTGCCTCTCCAGACTATCTGTCCCTATTTTAACAAAATACTTACGTCTAGGTGATGCTATACTATTCCATCCACATCTCTGGAATTGTAGTAAATACATACTTTGTTCCATTTCATTTCAGTCCTCAATACTGTCAGACTCTGTAAAATGTTAAGCTAGAAATCCTATGTTTAATGTTAGTCTGAGGTGTTCCTTCAATTCAGTTTCATTTTGCTGTCTCTATACATGTAATAAATATCAGTTTTACAGGAAGAGCTCTTTCATGTAGTAATTTATAGACATATGTTATTTTAAGCTTTGGTGAGTTCAGGATTCCTCAGATGAAAAAATGTTAGAATAATTCTCAATGGAGAAGCTAGTAGGTCTCATATATTTGCTGGGCACTGAAAAATCAAGGACTTTTTTCATTTTTATTTTGATGAGAAGAAACAAGCAGTTTATGTGGATTCCTGCTTCGTGGGAATTTTAGTATTTCAGACAAACCACCACCCTTTATTTGCTGATAAAACACATTCCAGTTTTTAGTATGAATTTTGATAAGGTTTCAGATATTCAATTCCAAACAATAGGAAAGCCAGAGATTTTCATTTGTTTTCTCCTCTAAATGAGAGATTCATATTTATTTCCTCTAACATCAGCAAACCTGTTAAATACTGAGGTTTCAAATCTGTTATGAATTTTGTCCTTGCTCTGGTGATTGTTCTGAGTGGTAAAGTGCAACGTAATATATGATACAGGACTGGCAGTCAGGGAAGTGGGATGTTGAGTGAAATCCAGGTCATGCTCTACCCCATTTTGTTGTGGACTTGAGTGGGACCAAGACTTTACTTCTGTTCTCAACCTTGAGTTACATCTGAATTCAAGAAAAGGATTGTGATGAATTAATATGGCTGAGGATGAATTTGGATACCTGGACTGAAGAGACTTATAGCCAAGACTGCCGCTCTATCCCAGAATACTTTTGCTGAAGAAATGGTGATGGTGCAGCATGCTTAAGTGCTTGGTGCTGTGGAATTTTCTGCTCCTGCTGTACAAATCATCGGATGCATGCTATGTATCTCTGTTGTTGGATGGGTTAAGAGCAGTAGGAAGAGCAGCAATTGTCCCTGGTCCCTGCTCCCACGGCGTTAAATGCTGACTGTGGTAGACATGAACAGTGATCCAGGTGAAGAGAGTAACAGAAACATCTATATATGAAGAGAACAATTGTTTCAGGTTGGCTTTGTCTTGTCCTTAGTTGTTTTTAGAGGCTATATGTTCTGACAGGGGCCACATATCAAATATATTGCTGCTAGTGGACTTCATGGAGTGACGTGTTATTCATGACATGTTTTCATTTCCTCTTGACATTCTGCTTGCTGAAAAACACCTTCCTGAAGTTAAAAAAAGTCAAATAATCCTTGTGGAAAGGCAGAAATAGAGAAAAGAGAATGGTTATATATGCAAACATATACAAACAAAGCCCTAATGAATTCTTAAAGACTCTCATTATCAAAGTGCATTACACAACACAAACAGATCAGTGCTGTGGTGTGCGACAGCCAGAGCTCTCCACTAAAGAGGCACAGTCAAATTTGTCTTTCCTTTGCCTAGTCAATCTTTGTATCATTTCTGAAAAGCATTCTCAAGTGCATCTCTCAAAATCATTTCAGGCAGCTGCCCCAACTTTCCCTTGCCTATCAGAAGTTGCACTGTCACATTAGCCTCCTTGCCTTCAGAAGAATTGAAAGGCTAAAAGTCCACAGAATAAACTGCAGATGAGGCAGACTAATTGGTCTCAAAATCGAAACATATGGCTTCTTTCAGGATCTTGACTTTTTAAATACTTGTTTAAAGTAAACATTTGCAATTCCTCATGAAAGGCACTTTCGTCCCTGAATCCTCTTGACCCTCAGTGACCTTTCTTACCAATTGCACACTGGTTTACCCTTGGGGATGATTAAATCTTGAGAGGCTTTTTTTCCTTTCTTCTTTTATTCCCCACATTTGTCTCCGAGTACTAACTGAAGAACTGGCTTGAAGAAAGCTGACCTGGGTCAGAAGGACAGAAACACACCACCTGCCCACCTGAGCACCCCACAGGGGTATCTGAGGCTGAGGCCAGAAGGGAAGGCTCACACATCATCACAGAACTTTGTATTTTTAAAAATGGACTACGAAAAATAATCACCGAACACTGATTCACAGAGCTAAGTTTTTGAGCTACTCTTTGAACTGATAGCCTGCTTTGGTGTCCAATGGGCAGAGGGGGAGCACGAGGGGAGGGAAAAGATGGCCAGAGGCGATGTCATCACTGAGACAAGACATTTTAAAAATATGGCCTATGGCTGTTGTCTCCTCTGACAAGAAAAAGGCTGACAAAAGTGATTGACTCCAGGCTATAATCACTGGTGAAGGCAGGCAAACCCTCCCAGTTTGTCTCCAGGGTGTCAGTACATGAAAGTTGATCGAAGGCTCTCTGAAGTCACTTTATTTATAATTTCTGTTCCAGGCTTAAAGTCATTCCCAAGCCTTTGTACAATTGCTAGGCAGTGTCAGAGCTTGTGTGAGGCCAGACATTGCACAGCTGCTCACGCCCTGGTACAGAGGGTTTGATGCTTGCTAGCAGGACCAGGAGGAGTTGTCCGAGTCTAGGCAACAATTGTTCCAGCCTTTCTTTACATTCTTGTTGTCAAGAAGTTAGGAAGATTAAGTCTGGTAAAGAACTTAATTTTCAAAAGCTCTTCTGCCTAACACTTCTGTCAAGTTAAATGCCAGCCTGCTCCTCTCATAAATAGAAATGTTCTGGTGGGGCTGCAGCTTGTGACAGGCAGCATAAATAGAAACGTTCTGGTGGGGCTGCAGCTTGTGACAGGCAGCACCCACTGTTCAGAGCCATACAGAGGCAGCAGCAGCATCCCCTGTCAGCAGATGAGTGAGAGCCATGAAGGCAACAAAACATAGTGCTGCCATGCACAGATAGCCACACGCAGAAGTAGGCTGGTAAATCAGCTGGACCTGGAGATATCTGCACTTGCAGCCAGATCACACAGCCTTGTGTGACACTGTGACGCTTCATGCCTGACACTCTGGGAAATTCCTAGCCCTGTACCTCCCCATATGCTGTGCAGGCAGAGCTGGACTGTCTATAGTGCACCTGATATTGCTACACATACACTTGCCCAAACTTGCTTCAACCTATCTGCTGAGCAGGTCTGCTTTATGCAGATTGGACAGGTATCTTGTCTAAACAGAGAGCATTTTGCTGGGCTTCATTCTCTGGTGAATGCTGCAGCTTGACTGCTTTGGTCTGTCAGAGATTTCCGTACCAGAGCAGGAAGTCCTACTCTGAGACCTCAGCAAGTAACCTGCAAACCTAGGCAGGAATATTTGTCAAGAAGATAGTGGGTGCCTAGGTATGGGCACACACTGTATGTGCAAAGCATCTGTTTTCACCAGCGATTCCTCAACCCACAGGTCCCATAAAGGACTCAAAGGGAAAAGAGACATCTCTCCTACAGAGGGAGGGCTCTACTTCACAAAGATCTAGCTGTGCAGGAATTCCCAATTCCACTGACTTTGAATCAAAACCTTGATTCCAGATTTCACATGTTGACAGGAAGTACCCTCACTTCTGCATGCTGGATATTCTATCCTCTTGGTTGAATCTGTTTCCAGTTTGTGCAGCTCAGGATAAGATACTTGGTTTGTCATGTTGCATCTCTGTCAAGTGCTGTAACCATTGTGCTATTAAGTTTTCTGATCTGATTAATGTTTATTGCTCTTGAAGGGTGGACTTACTTCAAAGGAAAAGCTCATGTCTGGTAGCCCAAATGCTACATCTCCCACCAGATCTGCATTCTGGTCCCTTTCTGACCAAGGTAAAATGGGGTCTCCTGGGTTGCAGAAGAGCGCCTTAAGTTAGGAGGGAAAACAGTGACAGCAGCTGCTTGTTATGAGGGAGATATCTGAGAAGATGAAGTAGAGAGTGCCCTTTGAGCAACTGACTAGGAAAAGCAGAGTCTGATCATCCCTCCAGACCTTAGGCATTTGTCTGGTCTCTGCACAGCTTGTCAGTGTCAGAATGCAACTTGTCCGTGTTGATGGAGAAAGTAATGGGAGTTTAGGGATGTTCAAGAATCAATTGATCTCACAGGATCTGAGCAAATGTCTAAAGCTGGATCCAAGAAAATACTGATTTAAGGCATCAGAGTGATCTCTTTTGTGGACCTGCTCTTTCATACCTGTGACCAGGTGTGCTTTTCTGTTAGAAACACATGCTCGTTTCTGTTTTCTCTCACTCTCAAGTTTGTTTGTCAGTCCTTGATTAAAAAGAGACTCTTAACATCAAAAAATCACATTTGTGCATGAAGGATAGTCTTATACAAGACACTGGAAGGGTTTGCTGACACTGTGAGATCATTACTTGAAATGGTTTTGGACTTCAGGAAACACAGTATTTGGATGCCCATTTATTTAATAAAGGAATAATTAGAAGATAGTTCAGTGAGTAATGTATTATCATAGGATTTAGAGCTAAAAATTGAACCCTTCTTTAGCAGACTCCCTCTGGACATGCTCTGGCGCCTCATTTCTTCTCCATCTGCAAAATAAAGGATTGTCTCTCCGCTGTGCCCTAGGTACGACTGTAGCAGAAGCCTAGAAGTGATCTGGCTAACCTGATAGGAAGCAGGGGTTTAGCTGATCATAAAAGCAAAAACCAGTGTACAAGCATGACCTAATGCATGGGTTTGCTTGGACTTGACTGAATATATTTATAAGCTTATTTGTCAGTTTCTTTCATAGGCAAGGTCTCTTATCTGGTGCATCCAGCCGTACAAGCTAGGAAATGTATTCAAAAAGTATTAAACATCACATGCCAGAGAGCTGCACAGCCATTTTTTAGGGAACATTTCTTTACAGAGCTGAGTGCACACATGCCTATGTTTACTATCTTTGCTGATGAAGTTATGCATTCAATTTTCTTTTTCCCTTAAAGGGTCCAACATTTTATCTCACATTAACTTAAGTCCTGGAACTAGGTGGGGACAATTGTCTCCTGCTTGCTGATAATGAGGCTCCACTATCTCATTTTCAGTGCAGGTGATATGGAGATATGCATAAATTTGACTACATCTAGTCTGTGGGTCTGTCTTGGTATGAATGCAGTGTGTTCTAACTGCTTGCACACTGCATGCCTGGGTTTTTTTGCTCAGACATTTGGGAAAATTGTGTACACCCAAGACCTCTAAGTCAGGCTCCAAGTCAGGAGCTTGGGTGAGGCCAGAGCATCCTCTCCTGCATGGTCCTGCAGAGGATTCAGACAGGAAGTTCATGAAGGGCTACATAGCAGGAAGAGCATCCTGAAGCTCTACAGGGCAGCACAAGAGTAAGTTGTTATTCAAAGTTTTTTATAGAAAATACTACAGTTTCAATCTGAATGGAGGTTCCACTATACTTTCAAATATTGAGACTGTCACTGTATCTGTTGGATGAAGTTGTAAAAATAAATTATAAACTAACCTGGAAACAACTCACTGAAAATATGCAAAGCAGTTTCTTCATCTAAGTTATCTCTTTAGGTGCAGATAAGAAATTCCTTCTTCTCCACTCCTACCCAAAACCTCATCATGAACCCTCAGTGAAAACAACTCTCCCAGTCTCCGGAGAGGTGAGGCAACTCCTTGCGCTCCACTGTCTAGCACTCCACTGTCTAGCAATGACATTAACATATTTATACATGGATTCTCAAATCAGTATGGTTCAGTTAGTGTTGAGTGAGGAGAGCATCCATCTCTGGGGCTGTCCCTGAGCCTCCAGGCTTCCCTGTTGTCATACTTCTGACCTTTAAGAGAATTCTTTTAATCGCAGAGGACCAGGCTGGGAGGAGGCTGTCCCGATCAGTGTCAGACACATACACACAATTTCTCTGACTAATTTGGCAATACAATATAAACAAAAGCACACTTCATTGAAAAGGCATGAGGCACACCCTGACCCAGTTGCTCTGCACACTCGACACCCTGCATACGAAAAGGCTGCATAGCTAGACTATTTCCATTAGCTGAAGTAAACACCACTTGAGTGAAAATAGGAGGGAGACATGCCTCCTATTGAAATATTTGAGTCCTTTCTGAAATGGAGATCTTTCAAATGTTTACTGTCTTTTTCCTAAGACTCTGCTTATAGCTACTCTTAGTACCACACAGTAGTGGTGCCACCCAGCACCTGTCTATTTGTTCATGAATGAGATTTTGAATGAACTGGTTCAGATTCTCTGGCTGGGGAATTATACCTCATGGAAAAGACAAATGGCAGTTTTGTTTAAAACCTGAGACTTTAATTTCAGCGGTAATAAAACTTCTTCACTTTTAAAATTGATCCTGCTGTAGTTTTCCTTTGTCTCAGCTTTTTCATCTCCCTTAAAACTGAAATGTATTTTGGCTATTCTGATAATCAGAATCAATATGAAGAAGACTGCTACTACTCCAAATTGTGTATCAGCCATAGCTCAAGGGCTGATTCCTGGGCTTAGAAAGAGATGTCTAGGAGGTGCCTTCTCACCTTTCATTGCCCTTTGAAATTCCAGTCCCTGCTGTTATCTGCACCATTGACTGCAGCCCACAAACCTCTTTGCAGAATGGGATTAGCAGGAATACTCATCACTTCTCACATTTTTTTTTTTTAATCGAAGTGGGTAGAGCATGCATAGGGTCCCAAGCCCATGCCATGCTTAGCAATGCAGAGTCGATCTTGCTGCCTTCCCCAGCAGCAGCATCAACTGGGGCTCTCCTTTTAAACTGCTGTAAAGCACATTCTCCTCACCAGAAATTATGAGCTTTTGCTCTGGTTTTCTCAGTGGTAGTCTGTGAATAGATTGCATATATGGAAGCTTTCCCAGCAGTCAGTGATGACCATTACTACAGCTGTGCTTTTGACTCTGAATCATGCAGTGTGGCTGAGCTGGTAGAAATTGAGTAATGCTGCAGGCAATTCACAGGGAGAATTTCTTGGTATGGAAATTCAACCATGAACAGTCTTGAGTATAAAATCTATATTAATATATGTCTGCCTGAAAGTTGCAGTTAAACAAACCATACTCATTTTACTGACTGACTTTTATATGGTCATTAAGTGCTTGGGGTCCTTGGCATTTTACTGGCAAAGAAAGAAGCACAGGGAGCCTGGATTTCTGCACCAGCCCTCTGTGAAGCTGTGCTTTGCTCTGTGTTCTGCAGGGCACTAGCTCAAGTCTTTTCTCAGGCAGGAAGGACAGGAAGCTGAGGTGAAGGGACAGTGAAGAGCAGGACCTTTAGGTGTTTCCCAGCCTCTGAGCTGTTCCTTGTTGCCAGCAAGCTGAGTGGTTGCCACAAGTTTCTGAGCTAAGCAATGGCTTCATTCCTGGCTGCTTTTTTTTCTCAGCCAAAACTGCTCTGTTGTCATTTTAACTCAAAGGTCTGCTCCATGATACTCACATGATACTCACTTTGATGACAAATAGGAGATCAGTTTGTGGATGACTGAATATACCAAGCTCTGCTTTGATATTCTGGCCATCTGCAGCCAACCTTATCCCTAGTTATGCACAGAGTTGCTGCCTCCTGCCACGGCCTGAGCTGACCCTCGCATCCCTCTCCATGTCTTGTTACACTCTCAGTCCGTAACAACAGCCCTGATCTTAAAGGAACACAAAAGGTGTATTTATAAGGGATCTTTTCTGGGAGATGGAAGTCTCTCTTACCCTGAAGCTGCAGAAGTCTGGTTAGGATGCTGCTGAAGGCAGCCCAAATCATTCACATCCCAGTTGAATTACAGATTACTAAACCTGGGCCTGGAGCTATATTAATGCATCTCTTCAGCATCAGTCTGTTTTGCAGCATGGACACAGTGAAATTTCTGCCATCCAAACACCGTGAATATGTCCCAGGGCATTTTCTTTCTAAAACGGGAGGGATAATACCTCCCCCAAAACTGAGATGTTGCACAGAAACATTTGCAAGGCTTTCAGATGCAGTTCTGATTTGAAGCAGACCAGCAATAAAATTTCAGATAGGTAGATTACACAGTGAGTTTGTGAGCTACTAGCTTACCTTGACTACTCTCTAAATGTGAAGTACTAGAGAACTTTGCAGCTGAAAGTTTTCAAAAAGATTTATCTCTCAAATAAAGATCTTGTTCCAGCTAAGGGAAAACAGTTGAAATGTTAGAATGACTGATTTCACTAGAACAAGCACAAGTTATTTCTGCATGCAACTAACAGAAAAGTTCAGCAGTGCAGAAGGATCAATGGGAGAAGATGAGAATATAAGGCAGCTAAAATCTATACCACTATGGTTGTCTACTGAAGATTCATGTGCATGAATTATGGGATGTAATGAACATCCAACTGAGGATTTCAGCCGTAATTTTATAAGCTTTGAGTGGTTCTAAGTAAAGTGGAACAGAAGAACAGAACCAACAAATTGCAGTCATATTTCAGATGAGTTTCTCAGTATACATATATACACTTTAAAAGAGCACAAGTGTTATGTAGAAAAGAATGAAGAATGATTTTATGATGTGAAGAATAATTTTGGCTTAGAATTTTAAAGAATCACAGTTGTTTTAAATTTGCCTCTGACCTATCTACTCACTGCTGCACCCTCAGCACTGTAACATGGCCTGCTTTGTTTTTTTTCAGGTTTATGTAGCAAAAGAAGGCAGCACACTCCAGACTGACCCCTACAAGCAGCTTTGCAAATTGGTGTTTCTCATCTGTGCCTGCAATTAGACACTGGAAATCACAAATTAACCTTTCAGGGCAGTTTCATGCTTTCCAAAACTCGGATGGCTGCAAAAGTGATGTGTCCAAGCACTAAACACATTGCTGGCATTCACAGGTGCAGCTGTGGAATCAGACAGCTGTTTTCAAAACTTTGGCCATAAATGAGAAAAGAATTATTTTTTTAGCTGGTGGAACAAATGTTGACTTAGTTGAATGTAGTAGCTATAGTTCAAAGGTGAATTAAACAGACCAGGAAAAGGGCACATGGCTTGGGGCCAAGGGCTAAACTCTTCTATCCTTAAAAGGTTTTTCAGGTCTAAATTTTCTACTTGGAACAGACTCTGGCCCATTCTGCCTCCCCATAATATGTCCATCACTTTTCTGAGAGAGGCTGAACAGCCTTAGAGCAGGCCTAGCTGGGAAGCCTGATATGCACACACCACTGCCTGAGCCAGTGCCCTGGCCCTGCTTGGCTCACTGATCTAAATGCAGACACCAGTGGCAAGGGATGATGCAATAGCAAATCATGGCTGCATCACACAGCCCCAACAACACAAGGCATCCATTTGGTGGTGTCAGGAAACCTGAGCCCATCCTGTAAACTTTCTGCTATAGAGCAGCATGGGGCATATAAGGAAAATGACTTAAAGCCCTTCCTCCTTTCCTTGTTATTGACTTGCTTTGAAAGGGAGGAAGAGAAAAAAGGGGAGGAAGAGAAAAAAAGGCATGCATCATGTAACAGCTGAAATACTGACCTTGCATAGGTTTATATAAAATATTAACTTAGTATACCGAGTATAGTCTGACCTGACCACAAATGGGATCTTAAAAACACTTTAGCAGCCATGTTAGAGTTTATCATTGATTCAGGAAAGTCTCCTTCTGTGTTTGCTTTAAAAGATAATCACGCGATTGATCCAGGCTATTTTTAATAAGACTTTCACAGTTGTCTTTTTTTTTCAAAGAAAACTGAGAGACTGACCAAATCTTAGATATAATCCCTCTAAGCCTTTAAACAAAAGGGCAATATTGACACAAGGACATGTATGTACACACCAGGTAAGTAGTGATAAGGAGGTACCCAGGGGGAACAGCTTTGTGTGGAAGTAGGAGGGGAAACATTGCACAGCACCAGGGGATGATATGGTGATATGGTTGCAATAGCCTGGGACTGGACTTTGAATCCAGAGAATATTACCCCACTCCTGTGCTACTGTGAAATCACTCTGTAAATAACTTCAAATTAAACACACACATTTTTATTGTCATGAGGCCTTACGCTGCCCAGTCTTTGCTCCTGTGCTTCTTCTCTGTACAGAGAAGGAAAAATACAAGAAAGAACACTCCTTCTTTAAAAGCTGTAGTGTTATTATATGAAAGATAAGTTATCCAGTTTATACATTCAGTCTCACACTGGCCTGGTAGGTTGATTTGAGATGTAAAGGACTAATATCACAGTTGTTTAAATGAAGGGTAGAAGGAGGCAAACTTCAATTTCTGCTCCCTAAACATTAGTAGCAGAAAGGAAAAAAACCCCAGGAAAATAAGCAAATATTAAACACATAAATTCCCCAGAATAAGTAAGTGTCTCCACACACCATAGCTGCTGTGCTCCCTCCCAGCAAGCTCTCTGGGTGCAGTTCACAGACTTTTCAAGGTCTGAGACCATTATTGAAGGTAGTCTGAATATATCAAGAACATTTCTCATCTTTTTAATATCTTAATAACAGGCTAAAGTCTCATAGGGTATGCCAGGGACATTATCTTCTGCTATAAATTGCAAGAATTGCTTCATTGTTTTCTTGTGCCCTGAGCCTCCAAATACTCCCAAGCAGGAAGATGAGAGCCATCCATGGTCAGTGATGGCTGAAGTATTTGCATGTATCTGGGTCATCTTAGAAACCATTATTAAAAATAAGCACACAACCAGACATTTTAATTGTAGGTGTTTCTGAGGGTAAAAGCCTTTAAAAAATTTACAGACAACTCCATTAATGAGACAGGATGCAAGGGAAGCACAGTACTGTTGGGAACTATATTGCACACTTCCTCTGAGTGACCAACCCATCTGAAAAGCAACTGAGTCTACTCAGTTTAAGTACAGTCAGAAGAATCATCTGTCCAAAGACAATTACTGCCTTAAGCAAGAAAACTATGTTCAAACCAGAGAAGAGTTTCTGTGGAACCCAGCACAGCCTCAATTCGGCAGTCAGGATCAAGGGACAGTACAAATGCTAAGAAAGAGCAGAGGAATGAAGTTATCTTGTGCACTACCACGGTAGTTTGGTCTATATTTGCATTTAGCAGGTTTTCTTCTCACCATAAGTGACAATGGCACTTTTTTTTCAGTGGAAAATGCCAGCTTATCAAAACAGAATTTCTATTGTAATGCACTCGCTTTAGCTAAGTTTCCTTGGGACATCAGTGACAGAGAAGTACTTTCAGCTCAGAGAAGGAAGGAGAAACTCTCCAGAAGAGCCAAGCACCCAGCAGTGACAGTGCTCACCTTGGCCAAGAACAGAGTGATCCAGTTAAATTAACTGAAACAAATAATGATTGGTCTTTGGCCTGGGATTGAGTACCCTCTGGAGCAGGATGTGGCTGGACAGGAGGAGCCGATAGGAGAGACAACATAGAAACACCACGGCACATGTTTGATCAAGCAAACCTCATAGCTTAATTTATTTCAGGACTGGATTGAAAAAAGGGCAGTCCATGCCATGGGTAGGTTGCAGGTTGCAGGGAAGGGCTGAGACCCAGCAGCAGCATCCCACCGCTTCTACACGTTTCTAAGACAACACTTCTTCGCAGTGAGTATTTCACAGGCAAATGAGAGCAGCCTTGTGTAGCTTTCTCTAAAACTCTGGCTTCAGGGCTAGCCTTAGACAGTAGAATTTCAGAAGGAGGACTACAGCCAGGAAATGGAAAATAAGTGAGGTTATTTGTTTACAGAAGAAAACCATCTTATTGATCTGGGAGAGGAATTTCTGAAAGATAAAACTTAGACAATAGTCTCTCGTGACCCTCATGACAACCTAGCACAGATGTCTTGTTATGCTACATTAAAAAACAAAAGAAGAAAGAAGAAAAAAAAGAGAGGACTGTGAATTTAATATAATATTTATAAATTGAAGTAGCTGCTTCTAAATTCAGGAGTCCTATGTAGTTTAATGAGCACAATGATCTCTTAATAGGCTAAGTCAAAACCAAAAATCTGCTTTTCTGGTCCTTACCTATTTCCTTTCAACTGCCTAATGGTTTCCCCTCAAAAGGTGTTACAACATCATCCCTTTCTACTTCAAAAACTGCTTTTCGTTTATGAGTTAATAATTTACTACAAGCCTCAGGTAGTTCTTTGTAAAAAATGCATGGGCAATCCCAGCTGCAAAGTCAGCCCTGGCGCAGTTACTCTTCCACATCATCATTAAATCACCTTAAAGCTGCTCGATACAAGGTAAAGAGCCTGGCCATTGCATCTCTGCTTCATCAGCACTTGTTATCAATATAATCCAGCTCTATTTGCAGGCATCCTAAGGGGCCTGAAACACTCATCTAACTTTTGCACCAAGACATGGAAAGCAAGCCCAAAATTGCTGATAGCCTCTCTGCTTTTGCAGCTTCTGCTCAGAGGATCCACTCTGTTTGTAGGAAAAGTAGACCTTGGTGTATTTCCTGTCAAAGCACATGGAAATACAAGTGGATGTGTCCTTGCCAGCCCACGTGAGTGAAAAGTGGGACTGCAGTGTTGTATCATATACCCATGAAAGGGAGGGCTGAAGCCCAGGTGAGCCATCCTGCTGAGTGAGGTCTTGGGGATCTTCAGTGTGGGGAGTGAAAGAGGCCAATTTGCAGAGCAGGTTCCCAGCCACACTTAGCTGGCAGAACTGGTGCACCCCAAGGTGCTTAAGGCATACTTGCAACACACAAAAATGGTTTCCCACATAAAAAAGCATGTAAGTGATGGGCCAAGGAGGGGGGATGTGAATCTTGGACAGATGAAAAGAAATACGTAAGGATAGGTAAGTGCTGATGAGGAAAGAGCTGAAGGTGGTCATAGGTGTGGATTTTATATGTCAGGCCTATTTTCATGTGAAATCTGAGGATTTGCTGCTGCCCTTTAAGCATTAACTCTCAGAGGCCAGGTCCTCTGCTCCCCAAAATTGACATATTGATACTTAGTTGGAGGTGTTTTGAGTGTCTTTTCCTGAGGCAGATCAAGTGTTTTCAAGCTGGAAATTAATTTAATGTTAGAATTCTTGGCTTGGGTAAGTTTTACTGAAACAAAGGATATTCTTCAGGGAGTACATTTTATAGGAAACTTGACTATTAATATCACATACAATGCTTGACTGAAAGTTACTAGAGACTATGTAGGAAAAATCTTACTTACATTACTTACATATTCAAATACTAGAGGCAAAACATAATAAATTAAACCAAATTCAGATGCAGTTTCACTGAGACAAAGATTTTGCTATGTGCAGTTTGAATGCTCTAAACATTCTATTTTTCTTCATAATTACGTCAAATGCTTCCTGCCCCGTGTCCACTACATGGGGTGAAAAAACTTTGTGTAAATAAACAAAATTTAGTTTTTGTCTGTGAACCTTCCTTACATATGCAAATACTTTGAAAACTATGATTAGTCCTAAACAAATCTGGGGGAGTCATTGAATAGTAAGTGTTAAAATGCAGAACTCATATACCCGTGTGTATATATATATATATATACACACATATAACTGTTCTAAACTGTTCTAAGCTAAAAATGAGTGATAGCTCTGGCCCAGAATGGACAATATATTATCTAGAGGAGACTTTCTGTGTTTAATAAAAGCTTTTTTCCTGTCAAGCTGATTTAAAAACTGCAGCTGCTGCATTTGTTGGAAACTCATTATAATCCCAACTAAGTGTTTTATATTTGAATAACTGCAGTGCATTCTAACACTTTTTTTGCTCACTTGAATTTCTGCTACTATTACACAGAATACAACAGATTTTTGATAGAATTTGGAACCCCTTAAAAGAGACAGATGTCTCAAAGAACATTTTTAAAATTCCTCAATAAATTACATTTATGTGCAGTACTCCCATGAAAGCCACATTTTTTTTAATGGACACAGTCAGTAGAGTTTAGATGAATACACCACTCTCCTAGATAATGTGTGAACATGAACCAGATTTACAAGGATTGTTTTATGTAAATTACATTTTTTTAATAGTTATTCCTTTTGTAGGTGATTACAAACGTAAAAAATAAAAGGTGTGACTGGTTTTTTATTTTCACAAGTTCTACTATGTAATGTTGTCTAAATCAAGCTGTGTCTTTCCTCTTCTACACTTTCCCACCTTCCTACCATATATCCTTTTTACCTGGTGTAACATACTATTAATATCTTCTGACATTTTCTTGTTACTTCTCCTCAGTCTTGTTGTTTATAAATTTTCCCGTTATTTATGCCCCCAGTACACACACTCTACTCATGCTTTTTTCATGGCAAAAATATAACACATTGAGAGGAGAAGAAAATGAAGTCTACTACTCTGTCAAATCCTTCCTCAGCTCCAGGCATCTAATACAAATTTAAGCCTTCACAAAATAAGAGGCTCTTTAAAGACAGAATTAAAGTCTGCATAACCTATATTTTGACATATAGAAGATCCTGTGACCACAGCTGATAGAAACGAGAAGGCTTAATGCTGCACATGAACTAGTAATGTACCTAGAACTGTCACGGCAGATGTAGCCTTAAATTGCATTTTTAATGTACTCAAACAAGCTATACATAATTAGGATTAACATTGCTATCCCCTGACTGTTTCATGATTAGTATGTGTGAGCTTTAATATTGCTTAGGAGAAGGATCAAGTGACCCTAATTTTATCCAGCTTGTATATTTAAGTGCTTGATCTTTTTCTGAAAGAGTTGTTTATATAAATAACACAGTGAAGGGAAGCTGATCTTGTTCTGGTTAAGTTTCTTTTAAACATGGTGTAAATTACAGTTTCAGTTATTCTTGTATCTTGTAGAAGTGTACTTCAAAACATTTCACATTAAATTTAATAGAGATGGTGAGGCAATGCACGAAAACGTAGGAAATGAGAAACCTTATTCATATGCATCAGTATAATTACTCTAGCATGTAGAAGTGTTTCTTCATTTTTGAGCTAAATATTTTCTTTTCCAGTTCACTGTTAAAGCAAATAGAATATGTATGCTTTTTATCTTATTGTTGATTAAGAAAACCCTCCTAAAACCCTGCACCAGACCTCAGAAGCATCATTGTGCAGCGACAAAAGCTTTTTATTGCTAATTGTAAAAGCAGGGCAGTCTCCAGCAGAGAGTTGCTGGGTTGCTGACTGATGCCTTGACAGATAACAGACAATCAGTGCAACACTCCAAGATTCCTGGTGGAAAAACAAAAGATGCTTAATTTACGAACAACAACCAGGCATCCACTTAGGGATACCATTATGCACTGGAAAAGACTCCGTGCCATGCAGACATACAATGAGCTCGCTACAAAGTAGGGAAAGCGTTGGGTTTTCCCGTGAAGGAATGATCATGACACTCATTAAAAGCCCCGAACCCTTCTTTCCCGGCTTGGGTGGGGCTGTCTAGGGTTTACACAGCGGGTCTTGGCAACAGTGCAGAGGTAGACTGTGCTCACTTGGAGATTTAGACTTATTTTAAGGGATTTTCTATCCCTCAGTTTGTCAAAATGGGACTATTGGATATTTCAGTCCTCTACCTCACTGTAGCAGGAAGGTGAGAACTAGTGAAGATACCATAGGAAAGGCACTAGTCATCAGGACACTGGGGATGTGGAACAAAGGTCCAGCGATTAATGGGGTTTCTAAAGCTTTCAGTAGCTTATTACAAACAGGCTGTGGCTGGACCCTTTTTCTTTTCAATATAAATTGCACACCAAATGCAGTACAGGAGTGTGAGTATGAAATACAGGACTGTTATGCAAGTCAGGCAAGGCAAGGCAAGGCAAGGGCAAGTTTTACTGAAGCAGCAAGGCAGATCTAAGGTTGTTATGTTTGCTTACTCCAATAACAATCCCTTTTCATCTTTCATCAAATCCCTGTTGTTGTTATTATTTTTATTACATGGATGCTGACTGTGATGGCAGGAACGTGCCAGCCACAAGCAAAACCACGCAGACAGAGGTAGGTGCGGGCAAAGAGGAAGAGGGGGTCTCTGCACCAACCACGTCACAGGAGAGCTTGGGCAGATGCCAGGGAAATGCATGAGAAAAGTAGAGGATGCCAAAAATTTAGCAAGCATCTGAGGGAGGCTGAGATCTGTAGATCTTTTAGAGCAGGAACTAGCTCATTCAGAGCACATGAGAAATTTTGGGTAGGGCAGAGCTATCAAAGCAGCTCTGAAAATACAGGGTCTCTGCGCACAGCAGTTTGGCTACTGTAATTTGTTTTATTAGGTCTTTTGCTTTTAACTTCACTTCAGCCTTTCCAAACTCTGTTGTCTCATTGAGCACTGAGCTGAGTGTGAAGACTATTGCCTTGTGGAATTACTTGTAGCTGCAGAACATGGGAAGAGGAAGTGAGACATAAAATGCATCTAGACCCTGATTGGTTACAGGAAAGACTTGCTCCTACACCTGCTGACTATGCAATTAAAGCCACACAGAGTCTACCAGTGCCTCATGGAGCACTGCAATAGAGGCTGGGCATATCCAACAGCATGTAATTAAACCAAAGGCAGGTTTGTCCAGACACAGGAAAGGTGGTGTGTGGGGAAACAAATCTGTCAGACCCTCAGCATGAAATCACACCAACTGAGAAATTTCTGGAGGAGAGCAGAGGCTTTGTCAACAGACAGCAAAAAAAACCATCTGAAGAATAATTATAATGTGTCAATAAATTACTGACTGGGCTGAGGTTTGGTTATCCCAGGCACTCTGCATCTGGTGCAATGGCAAAGCTGATTGGAAAACTGCTCCTCCCCAGTATTCCCATGCAAGCATGTGCAGCTTCCTTACTATGATCTAGAAGCTCTGCGGCACACTCGAGAGAAAAGGCAGTTTTGAATCAGTCTGTAGAGGGGAACACAAGCTACATTGAGACACAAGCAGTGATCTTTTGACCATGTTTGGTGGTTTTTAACACTGTGCTGGAATGTACACTGAACAAAGAGAGCAGACTCTATGAAAACAGGTGCATTTGAACGGGTCAACCAAATACTGCTGAACAAAATAGAAATGCTACCGAGATTCCTGCCAGACCCCCTGGGTGGGAGCTTTCAGTTTAGACCAGGGGAAGCTATCTCTTGCATAAGATACAGTTAATTCCTGTGGCACCCTATAGCTGAATGACCTGCCATCAAAAGCTGCCCTTCTCCTCTGGCATGCAGGAAAATTGTCCCTCCCCATTCATATGTACACTAGGAGCTCATGGAGCTTGCAGGAACTTGCTCTGAGGTTTGTTGTTATTTTTTCTTAAACTCTCGAACAATATCCGAACTACATTCCAGAGCTGAAACCAACACAGCAGTGCAACACTCAAAACTATTCAGCAATTTCCCTTACAAGTTACGAAAGTGCACCTCTTACTAAAGGAAAAAGAATGCCTGTTACCTTTATTCAGCCCAACCCAAAGGAATATCCTCCTGGTAAAATCCCTGTCTCTGGGCCCATAAGCTTTTCCCCTTTAAACTTCTTTTCTTCAAAGTTTGCTTTTTCATTTTTACTTTAAATTTCGTCACAGGGCTTCAAAAGCTGAGTACATGTTCATGCCAGAGTAAACTTTATTGTAAATTTAGTTACTTACACATTTAGTGTCAGCAAATGAAATGAGAGATGCAGTACTTCATGCTTAGAGTCCACTTTTCACGTGGATGTTTGTGACAGGAGATCTGAGTTCATTGCATGAAACTGTGTGTTTGGGTAAATCTACAGAGGCTTGATGGTAATTCAGACTACTCCAAAGAGTATGAAAACAGATCAGTTCTGTGAAGGAATTAGAATTGTCATACTTGTGGGGAGATCCCTGTAAAATAGGTACTTTTCATGTTAGAGTATATGTGGGACTAGTAGACACCCAGGCTACCAAAGACAGATCCTCTCTTTCTACTGAACAGTTTTATGTAAGTGGAGAATGGAACATTGGTCATGCATTGGATTTTGGAAAACAACAAATTCTGAGAATTTTTTTTATTTTAGTTTTTGCTTCTTTTACCCTGAATTAAAGGATGTTTGGTATTTAACTGTCATTCATAGAGAAAGTCTGGTTGGTTTTTTTTTTTTTTTCTTCTTCTTCTTTCCCTCATGGAAAGAATGTAATTTTTCATTTCTTTTCTTCTGGAACAGTGTAAAGTCATGTGAGAAACATCCATTTTAAAAATCAGCTGAGCTTTTCAAAGCCTGTGAAAACCAATTATGTGAAAATTCCCTTTGATTTTATTTAAGTGTCTACATAAGGTGCACAGGAATGGTAATCTGGCCTATTTGATTCTTAAACAGATTATTAAGCAGAACAGTAACTAAAGGCCCAAAGAAAGAGGGACACAGCACTACGTGCTAAAGTCCAAAAAGGTAGATGCTGCAACTTTCCTGACACTATTAGGTATTGCTGAGTTTTTGCAAGTCTGTTCAAGATTTAATGTCTTCTGGAGTAAAAAATAATTCCTTATCTCTGCAAAAGTAGAAGAAGAAAGAAAAGCACAGGTCCAAGGGATTTTTTAATGTAACAATTTTTGATTGATAGATTCCTGTTTTATTTCTTTATTCTTAGATTAATCTAGGGTTTGGACATAATTTACAACAACAACACAGCTCCATACTGTGCATGTGGTATGGCTTGCCCTTACTTGTATCATCTGTACATTTATGTGCCGTGTCTACCCTGAAACATATTACCAGCATTGCCAGCACTCTCTAAAGTAACTTCTTTATAAAAATCCCCCCCAAACATATTAATCCTCTTCCATTTCTTCTAAAAATTCCTTAGATAGCTCAGTGAAAGCCATATACAATCAAGAGAAGCTACGCACACCGTCAGAAATCACATTCGTCTAATCTGATGTTACTTATTCAAAAGTCAGGTATTGCTGAACTGAGTCATGTTGGCTTCTCACAGTCAGTTCTTCCCGAAAACGATTCAGCCCACCTATCTGGGAGACCTTGTTTGGAATGAGGTAATTTCCTTGGTGGCACCAGTGCTATTCACTCTCTGCAGGCAATACGAGGTGCCTAGAAGACCGGTTTAGCCCAGATTCCTAAATTTTAGATGCCTTTAGACAGATGTAACAAATTCCTTCCTAAATCCATTGCTATTTTCCTTTAAGGCATTAGAAGAGACTTCTTCCCCTAGCTTGCTGGGAAATTTTAAAACTGCTTTGTGATGTAAGCATTGCTCTTCCCTTAAAACGGAAATACTTTATAGGAAACAATAAAAAAAAAAAGAGTTCATGGACTGAAGTGCAAAAGGATTATAGAAGGATTTAGTCTGACCTCCTGCACATTACAAGCCACAGACTACAGAGGAGATAATAAAGATTTTTTCTTTTTTTCTGAATGACAATGTGGAAAGTATTACTTTTAGAGTAAAAAGGTCTTTTAACGAAATAATGGAGTAATTTCCATTGAAGGCAAATTCCTGGCAACATACAACTTCGCTTTATAGTCTTCTCCCTAGAAAAAGCAGTATATTCTTCTAGAGATTTGGTTTGATCTGGCTTGAATTCACAAATGCTTACTCAAATGCTAGAAGCGAGTATAAAACGCAGAGATAATTTTGGCTCTGAGTCTCTTTAAAAATCAGGTTTGTTTCGGGGAAGATTCAATGATCTGTTTGCTTTTTTAAACATAGTTTTCTAACTTCTCAGATGAATATTCAAAGGAAAGTGCAGTCATTATCCACAGCTTTTTATTGAAGGAAGCCCAGTAAATCATAGACAGGAGACTTTGTATCTCAAAGACGAACCTCCAGCTTTACAGGAAGTAGATGCTTTTGCTACCGGCATTTGAGTAAATGAGAGCAATTAAAACTGACATGGCATTGTGCAGCTACTCAGGCCAAACATACAATGACTGTATTATATATTACAATAGACACTTTATTTGCTGTACTCCTGCTGTGGATTTCTCTTAGCAATATACATCCAGTGAAGACAGTAATTGTCCTAGCTGCCTTCCTTTCAGTCCTGTGTAAGTCCTGCATAAGTATTTACTACCTTATATATATATATAGTATAGCCTTTTTAGCCTGCATACAGACTTGGCCTTCTTGTACATGGAAAGCTGATGTGATCTGAATCCATAGGGAAATACAAACAGTGGCCCTTTGTTGCAAACCACATTATCATATTGAATTTTATTATAGCAATTATTTTATTCAGTGCAATTTGGGCTCAAATTGGTCGTGGAATATGCAAAAAATAGCATTCTGGATCAGAGAATCAGGCAGTGTCAACTTCATATTTAGAGAGAGGCCACTCAGGAAGCAAAGTCTGCTGTCACAAAGGAAACTGCAGGTCGTGTCTCTGCTTCTTAGCACATGTTAGGACAGACAGACACCAGAAGGTACGGAGCCTGGCTCCCCAGGGCACACTCTTACCTCTGAGCCTGTGGTGGCCATCTCAGAAAAGTCAGGGAAAGCATCGTGGAAAGGGGAAAGTGGGTGAAATTAGCTCTTGAATTATAGTATGTAATTGCAGGTAATGGTATAGAGAACAGTTTGTATAAAATAGATGTATTTTTTTTCTATTCTTTCTCCTGGCTCTCTGTGGAGCTTTCAGCTTATACCAACCACAAAGGCCTTGATATTCCTCCAATTAGTAAAGGTGAAGATCACGTATACCTGTGTCAAGGAGCTGAACTGATGTGGTGAGTGAGGACACTGAGGGATGGTGTGTTAAGTGGGGTCATTCTCCCCTGCATTACACAGTCCCAAATGTGCGACCCGAGGTGTGAGGTGGCTGCCTTGCATGAAGTATTTGGTTGCACCTGAAAAAAGGGACAGTGGAGGATCTGTTTATTGCCTTTTAGGTTTTGATTTTTAGTCCCAGCTGCATCCTTCTCTGCAGTAGATTCCCTTGCTTTCTAGTGTCCCCAAATTACATACCCCAGAGACATCCATACCAATGAACATGAGCCATAACAGTACATTTCTGCAGGCTAGTTGTGGTGAGATGGCCAAACATTTTCTCATTAAAAGTTCTCTGCATGCTCTGAGGTTAAATTTTATGACCTGACGATTCTTCTGAAAAAAAAAAAAGAAAAAAAAAAAAAAAAAAGAAGAGGAATTCCTCTGGAGGAAGGTTCTTGGCTGCAGGCACAGGACACGGTGGCCAGGGAAGTGACAAAGGCTGGGTGGAGGGGTTGGGATACAGGAGCAGCCTGGAGGGAAGGTGACCCCCAGGCAGCTGACACCACAGGCAGGGCTTGGGAGTGTGCCTTTGGCTGCAGATGATGCAAACACATTTGGGATAGTTGGCTCCTAACCCTGGCATCTTTCCGTGGCACACACACCTCTCTGACAATCACATGCTGTTACTTAACGTGAGAGGCTGCTGTGATTACATACTAACCACAGTGCTAGAAAATTATTAACCCTCATATAATAACAGAGCTTTAAATTGTCCCTTTTTATCACCCTCCCTGCCTATCTTGCAGCCTGTGTCAGTCCTCTGTACTTATTTAACACCATCTGTGGAGAGCTTTTCCCCTTGATTTGTAGTAACTTATCATCAGACTGTGAAATTATTTTCATCTCAGTTCTCCAGGAATGCTTCCTATTTCTGGTTTTGTAGATTTGTTCTGAAGTCCTCTTCATCCTGGGCACCTAGGAGACAACATGTGAGTTTTCAGCCTTTTTTGATTTGTGAGCTCCTAAAAATTTGTAATGTAAGTTCATACTGTGGTACAGTGTAGTTAGGCCTGCTGGCATTAGGCTTACTATTTGTAGTTACCTTTCTTTGACCTTCTAGAAGCAGGCTGTGCACTATAAATACTGGTTATATAGCTGGGGTTGTAGGCATACCAGTATTACATCAATTTCAGTGCCCCAGTGACAACAAAGGAGACCCAGGATGAAACATAATCAAAATCACAGAATCTAAATGTAGCGTGAAGAGCTAGAAAAGCCATTGTACAACCATACCCATTTTATTAGAGGTAGTTTGTACATGTGCAACATAAGCCCACTTTTTTGATAGAGGGAGTGAAAGGGTCAGAAATTTCTAACAGATAGTTTAAAGAACATTTCAGATGATTCAGATTTCAGGTATAAATAAGTTAAGCACAGAGGAAGCTTTCCTGAACATCTTGGTTTAACAAAAAAAATCACCAAATTATTTTCAAGAAATTCAGCCCACTCCAAAGTCATATTTAATAGAACCATCCCCAAACTCATTAGCTTCTGCAGATGTGATTAAAACAGAAAAAGGGAATGGTCACAGTATTAATTTTAATCAGCAACATCTCATTCTTAGTACCTCTTCAGTTTTGTGACCTTGTTTCTTTGGAAAATAACAGTCAGAGTCAGTGGCAAGACACAGAGTAGTCCAAAACCATTTCTGCTTTGATTCCATTTGTGGACATAATCACACCCACCCATTCCATGAACTGCCTCTTCCCAAATATCTGTATATACATCTAATGCTAAGATGTATGCCAAATTTCCATTTCAAGCAATAACTTCATAAACCTGAATACTTATGACGAATAGAGAGTTATATGCCAAGGTGAAATTCTCAGCAGTCAGAAGTCACAGTGTGGCTGGTAAGCACCTTGTTCTTCCACTAATGCACAGTGGAATAGAAATACTGGGAAGACAACAGATACTGATTTGGTTATGCACAGAAGAATGTTGAGCAACACAGTCAGTGAGCACACTGAGTATAGAAGCAGGAAAATCTTCCCTTTGGGAATAATTTTTCTTCACGAAGCCCTTCATGTAGCCATAAATTGCATCTGAGATAAGGAATTTGTTTAACTGCAATGATCTCAGCATAGGAAGCTTTGGGTATGCCCTAGACATTAACTTCTTCCACTTTTTTGCCATTGAATATGTTAAAAGTGGCTTTCTGCATTGCATTTTTAAGGTACAACCAATTTTCATCCTGACTGCAACTGTCTCTGCTCTTGCCCTTCTGTGTGTTAAGTCAGATGACCCTTCTAATGAAGAGCATGACAATGAACTTCTAGTTCTCTTCATTGTATTCTTTAGGGAAAGTTAAGTAGAAAACAGGGGAAAATGCATAGAAAACCATACTACTGGCATTTCCTGCCAAATTCTGTACGTCCAGACAGTGGTGAAACTCTTTTCATAATTGAACTTTTTGGCTTTCACTACTGAATGAGCTAATAATCTTAGAAGATGTAAGATTTTACTTGTGTTTTGGCATTACAGTGGTCAGAACAGTCTTGAAGGAAAGCTTCACTGTTGATGCTACAGCTTTTCTTACAGGGCTCAAGTCTAGTTTCTGGATTCCGGATGAACCATAGTTCTTATTGTCTAGAGAGTCAGTGTATCCATATTATTCCATCTTGCAAATTGTAGAATTTGGTGGAGTCTTAAACATAGTAACACATTGCATGAGTTAGAACCTTTAGCTTTTTAGAGTCATTTCTGGGACACTAGGAATGGAGAGAAAATATTGCATGTAAATGTAAGAGTGAAAGTTCGCAGTAACGCATATTTCCTCAGAGCAACTTGCTAGCCTGACATATCCATCTTGGGCTGAACAGCAGGCACCCAGAGTGATTTGATAGAGCTTCTGAGCACATCCAGCTGCCCAAGTCTGCTGGAACTAAGATTCTTCATTTGGAGCTTCTAAGACTACAGTTCGGGTTCAACATTGCCTGATTAACCCTGCCTGGTCAGTTTGATCAGTGGCCTTTCTCCTCTTGATTTGTAGCTTTACACGGTCAGCAGACTGCTGATACTCTTTCAGTTTGTGTTTTGAAAACCAGAATAAACATGAAATTCTATCACTGTGCAAAGCCCTAACCATCTCCCTGATCCGTCACCAACACAGATGTGATGCGGCAGCAGCATTCTCCCCAGCCAAGACAGCCATGAACAGAGTTACTTCCACAGACTGCAGCACCATCAAGAGTGAAAGTGAGGTCTGAAATCCTCCTAATTTTCCACCTGTCATGCCACTCATCCCACTTGCTGACATCTTGAGAACAGCATGAGGAGGATAAATGAATCTGTGGGGTAGCTCTAGTGACACCCCAGGAATTGTGCCATGCATGAATTTGATGCCCTCCACCTCTAGATATAATTACTGAGGCAGGAAAAACACTAGAATGCTTGGGGAAAAAAAATCAGTATGAGGTAACAATAGTCTCAATGACAACACATGGAGTTAATAGAATTGATGGAGGCTGGACTTCTGCTCATTTCAACTGTTATTCTGCTGATGTTCTGCACTGCAATATAAGCAGGCATACTGTGATGGCTTCAAACATAAGTATAAATACCAAAGAATGAGCCTTAGCTGAGCATTTTGCTGTTGATCACTCTTCACCTGTAACTGATGTATAACAGCAGAGTAGCAGCTAATGGTGGAATTCCAGGTCTCCTCACTGTCCATATAAGACACACGAAAACTGCCTAGATTCTGTCTTGGTGTCGTTGTATGTTTGCATTCCTCACAGGCAAGTTTCAGATATAGGAGTACTTGTTTTCCAGATTAATGATGTTCTTCCCTTCACAGGTCATTCCAGCTGCTCACATCAGCACCACTTCCTTGGGAGCACATTCAGTGAGGAGGATTGGGTTTGTGGTCAGGGAGCAATAGGTACTACAGCTCTCTGCAGGAGTCAAAGGCTTTGCTGTGGTGTGGAGGGCAGAGGGGGGCTGTACTTAAAAGTTGAGCTACCCTCTTCCACTGAGCACAGCTGCAGGGAACCCTTCAGCCTCAGTGGGGTTGAGGAGGGCTCAAAAGGGGCTGGAAAACGAAAGCCACTGCTTCAGAATAGCAGCTGTAAGATAGTCCTTCCCTGGCATGCTGTTTTCTTGTTCCCTGTCAGACAGCAGTCACAGATGCCTTATTTTGCTGCACACTTCTTTCAAACAATCTTTGCCTAATTGGGGATTTTGTACTTGGTAGTCTGAAAGGACTCTGGATTGGGATACCACCTCATCTTGTAACTCATGAGTGATGGGCCTGTGGTGGCCTCATGGGTGCTGGTGCCCTGTATTTGAAGTGCAGCATCCAAATTGCAGCACTGCCACATGAGCAGTGGTGGGGTTGGGTTACAGCCCTAAGAGGACCGTAAAGAACCTAGCAAAGGCTGGTGGGGCTGGAACCACCAGAGCCCTTTGGTGCCATGCTCAGCCTGCCTCATCCTGCTGGCAACAACTCATTCCACAAGGAGCTGCTGTCACCACCTGCCTTTCATCAGCTCCTGGAGCACCTCTCTCCTTCAGTTCTCACCTTCAGAGCTTCAGAGTAGGATGAGGAAGAAAACACAAAACAGACTTCAGCATAGCCTTATGTCCACTGGGCTCAAGTTCATCAGCATGAGAATCATCCACAGCTGATTTTGAGACTTACCACTGCCTTTCTTTTGTCCAGTGTCCTGCCTGACCAGAAGTCACTTCAAACGAAGGTCTGAAGGCTGATGTCTCTGACAAAACACCGGTTCTCTGACTCTATCCCATGGTTTGGTTAATGCATGTGGACTTGAAAATCTAAGATTGCGTCAAGGCCAAGAAAACTGGTAATTACCCAGTTCCAAAATTGTTTGAGCAATAAAAGGATTAACAAAGTTTTTTTTTAATCATAATTATGATCTATTCTGCAAATTGCTCCTAAAGTTTCCTTAATTCCCTTTCTGTTCTCTGTTTTACTTTCTCTTCTTTGTGGTTTAGGAGCAATTTGCTGCTACACTGAAGTGCAAATGTCTGCCTAGGACAGAAGGAAACTGCTGATCTGGCACATGGATTTCAGCAGTAGATGATTTTGTTTCACTAGAGCTTGGAATGATGATGACAGATGTTAGCTCCTGCAACAGAGACTCTGCATAAAGCTGCTCTGAAGCAGTCATCAGATCCATACACTTGCTAATCAAGTCACAGTTAAAGTGCTAAGCTTCTCATTCCCGAAGTTTATCAGGTTTGGTGCTAGACTTCTAATTGTATCACCAATTGACATTTTTTGCATTCTCTTGGGCCTTTATAGTACAGGAAGCTGTGAGGTAAAAAGGTTTTGTAGATTTCTTCTGAAAATGAAAATAAAGTGGATAGTTCTATTTTGTATGGCCATGGTCCCATGGTTGGGCATCCCTTATTTTCATGATGAGGCTGAAAGATATTTTTATGGTGTTTAGTACATGTGTATATATACTAAGAATAGTGCATCATTTGTTGATTTTAAGTATGTTTCAGCTCTGTTTGCTTAGGTGGCAGGTATTCTGGGGTCCTGTCAGCTGAGCTAGCCCAGTCTCCGATGAACAGAGGCATCACACTTGTACCCCGTGGTTATCAAAATTCTCAGTGTACTTGCCAACAAAACACAGTACAGTCTACTGAACTACCATTTTTTGGTGTCAGTATACCTGAACTACTGGCCACACAAGTCTCCTGCCCTGTTTTGCTTTGTCCTACTTCTTCACTCCAGAGTTCTGGTCCCAGTGCAGTTTCTGCTCCAGCAGATGAAAGCAGTGTTTCCAAAGGGCAGTGCTAGGGAGAACATCCAATGTCCTGGAGTAGAGAGGAGAAGCACCACCTGTTCTGCCCTTGCCAAAAAGTCACAGCTCAGCAGCATTACTGCACATAGCAAAGCCTCTTGTCAACATCTAACAGTGAGTTCTCTGCACTGCTCAGGTCCTCCAGCACTACAGGTTTCCCCTGGATCAAGTGTGGGCACATAATCGTATTTCTGTCAAATTAGCCAAGGCACAGGATGATGTTTGGGCCAGCTTTATGCTTTTATGGTGGGTTTATGCTGGCTCTGGGAGGAGAGACAGTATCTGACCTGGCAGAAAGTATGAGTTGTAGAGGCAGTGATACCTCACCTGGCATAAAACCTGTTAGTACAAAATTAAGTCATCATTTTTCTTTATTTGAATTGGCAGCCTGAGTTCATTCTGGATCAGCACTTTCATCATGTGTCTGGCAACATTTCTGACAAAGTATTAACAGCCCTAAAGCAGGATTTACTGAGTTGTGGGACCACAAACTTATTGTTTCAGCCTACTCTGATAAAAAGGCGGGGAGCTACTGGGTGGCAGTTTTTACCAGGTTTCCAAACACTCCTAACCAGAGCAGTTTTCTACTTGAAAAAAATTTCCTCCTTCATGAAAAAAACACCCTCAAAATTCCTATCTAACAATAAACCCCACCCCAACACAGAAAATCCCTGGATTAAAGGATCATATGTAACTTTTGACACACTCCCCCAAATGAAACCTTTTGTGTAAATGGAAATAAGAATCCTTTCATGGTGTAGAAAGTCAACAAAGCATAAATCACTATTTTGTTTGTTCTGTTGCTAGACACGCTGAACAAGAAACCACCGCCAGACCTGTGAATCCTACCAAAGTGATTAGGTCCCATACTCTTGGAACAATGAAAAAATGTTTAAACATATTCCACTGACTAAAATGTAGTATTTTCCTAGTTACAGTAAGGATGATAATATGAGCTAGTTAGAATGCTTGAATTAAATGACTTTACATACCTTTCACTTTGCTCCTCATTTTCCAAAAGTTATTTGAAAACAGAGTGGTTTAAAAACATAACATAGCTTCCAAAGAATAGAAAGCATTGGGTAAAAGTTTAGTCTTTCAATATTTCTGTTTTCTACTGAATCCTTGGAGTAAACAAGCACTCTTTTACCCAGTTTCTGCAAAGCACTTGCCTTTTGTTTCAGACCCAGTACAGGCAGCTGAATGAGGTAATGCCTTTATCTCCTAGGCCAGGAATGTACCCAGACTGAGCACTGAAATAGGGTAGGGGGACAATACCTGCTCTTTTGTAAATTCAGGTGAACTTCAGCTCAGCTTACAGATTTCTGTGCTCAGAGGAAAGAATTAGGACTGCTTGTCTGAACACAAAAAATTGACTTCTTCAATTTAGGCATTGATACACAGCTTCATATCAGTGCCCTCAAATGCATTCGAAACACATTACATATACATAAATATATGTTTTAAATTAAGAGTGTCTTGTGACTAAATTGCATCAGTTTAAGTGAGTTAAACACTACCCTGTCCTCAATAAAAATACCATTTTCAAATTCTTTCATTTAGAAGGAGGTGCTGAAATTCCTGATTTAGAAGGTGAGCAGACCCTGGTTCTGACTGAGCTACAGTGATCCTCTGAAAATATAAAAGGACCCCTCTGCACAGTGATCATAAAAACACAAGTCTGTTTCACCATTAGAGACCAAAATAATTTTCTTTAGACATCAAAGTCAGACAAGCATAATTTTCAGAAGTACATTAAATAGTATTTATTGAGTTTGCAATTTCAGGGGCAAAGCTATAATCTCAGTCCCAGTTAATCACACACTGTGGCACGTCGCCCTCCTGTTCTTTCATCCATTGAACAAATGAACAATCACATGGAACATCATAAAAAGGGGGATTGAAAAAACAACCCTATACTGTTTTGAAAAAAGGAAGCAAACTGAAGTCTTGTTCTCATTCACAAATACACTTGCCTTCTTGATTAAACACACTATGTTTTTATGGAGAACAGACTCAACCTCCTGATGTTTGGGAGAAGGTATGGGATGGTTGATCTGAAAGAAAGTAAAACTATGCAGAACAGAGCTTTTCCATATGACCACAGTAACAGCTAGATGGTTAATACAGGTTTCAGACTGTAAAGAATTCCTCACAAGAGGGAAGCACGCTTTCTCCTTAGCAAATCTTTGCATCTGGACTGATTCTGTGGGTGCATATGGTTAAAAAAACCACCAAGGGCCTGCCTGTAAAATCTTACGGCAGAGGTTGTTTTCATTTTCACCATGGTGACCCTTCTGGATAATTAAAAAAGTCATCACATAATATACACAGAGATTCATATTTACAGAATAAATGGCAAAAGAGGGAATTAGATACAGTGACATTTATGTCCAGGCATTAACGAACAAGATCCCTTGTGTAGACTCAGGGATTATTCACAGCTCCTTTAAGAAAGTCCTTTTCTCTGCATGAGTCCTCTCGTTTCGCAGATGAGAGCCAACAGGATGTCTCACTGTAAGAAATAGATGCTTGCTCTCCCTTAAACCATGGTCATGACCTTCAGAGAGGCAGGTTGGAACCTCCTTATCTTCTTCTTTAGTGCCTTTGAAGCTTTGATGCGACAGATTTTGGGCACTGGAGGAAGAGGCTTGGAAGAGGACTGGACAGTCACCGATTGTCTGACTGAACCTTCAGGCCAAATCAGCTCACTTTCATCCTCCTCATCATAGTCAAGGGCAAGGCTACTACTGTTACTGCTGCCATCCGAATCGCTTTCACTGGACTCACTGTCCCCAAATCGGTTGGTTGTGAAGTCGCTGGCCTCCCCTTCGCTGGTCTCTGCGATGGTGGAGTGAAAGAGGGAGGCGCACTCTGCAGAGTACTCAGAGTGGTCTGACTCGCTTTTGGCATAATCTCCGTGGTGCTGACCCTTGGAGCGAGCCCTCATGCTGACAGTGCGCAGGACGCCGGCTCTCCTTGCCGGCTGCCTTGGTGCTCCCAGGCCAAAGCTGTGAGACAGGCTGGCCGGGTGTGCCTTGGCAGAGATCTCCACTGTGGACTGCCACTTGCGCTGCTTCTTCCTGTTGGCTGTGTCTACGCAAGCTGCCTCGAGGGAATACAGTGCATTGGCAGAGGCTCCGTAGAGCTCTGGCCGGGATGGCACAGTGGGGAGCCTGACCTGCACCGGAAACAGACTCGACTCCGAGCATGACCTGCCAGCCATGTCACCAGAATACGAAGGTCTCCGCACAAGGCTCTTCATTCCTTGTGGTCTTTGGAGCTGATTCCACTCAGCAGGCAGCTTGGTGGCCCCCTGAGACCCTTTCACCTTCTCCATGCAGAAGGCCTGCTTCCCTGGCCGAAGTACTTTTTCGCTGTTCCTCCTCTTTATCTTCACTGCCTTCGTTTTGGAGCTGGCAAACTTTACCCGGACTTGGTGGGATTCTGCTGGGACAAACTGAGCATGAACAAACT
The DNA here is from genome assembly GCF_017639235.1 of Corvus kubaryi. Taxonomy (NCBI): domain Eukaryota; kingdom Metazoa; phylum Chordata; class Aves; order Passeriformes; family Corvidae; genus Corvus; species Corvus kubaryi. The sequence continues at coordinate 4,712,492 of NW_024581081.1, forward strand.
CAGCTCGTGCCACTCGTTCATGACCCCCAGCGTAAGCCAACTTGGCATTACCACACCTTTTGATGGGCAGTTTTTTGGGTGGGACACCTTTAGCATTCCAGGTGTCTGGGCTGGAGTCCTCCTGACACAGCTGTGAGTAGGACAAACAGCGCTCCATGCTGCTCTCTGTTGCTTCTGCCAGAGAAGAGGCCCTTGCTGCTGACTTGGCAGGATAACAACTATTCACAGCAGATGGCTCTGTGTCAGGCCGAGTGGATGACTGCTCTTCATTCATACAGCTCATGATCTCCTGCTGCTTGGCACATTCCCCCTCTGGCACCTCTCTTGACAGCTTCCCTTCAGCTTTGTTACTTTCCAGAGAACTCGTCTGTTTTTCCAGCTGGCTACTGCTGCTGTTAATTTTCACTCCACCGGTGCTGGGGGTTATAATGAGTCTCTGGTGCATTGTGGCTGGCTGGCTCTTTGGTGAAACCCACTCACTGGCCTCAGCCCGACTGCTCCCTTTGCACCTCGTCAGCTGCAGCAATTTATTGATGTAACCCCCTGGCTTGGCCTCAGTGGTTGGCCTAGTCTTGATCAAGCTGGGACCTGTCATACTAGGCAAAGGTTTGCTGGGAGGGGCTTGGAAGTCTGATTCTGGGGATGTTCCCACCAGGGAGAAAAGGGGACTTTGTAAAGCCACTGCATGGAGGGGGCTTGGGTAAGGATACACATCAATGCCATTCTTAGAGACCAAGTCGTTCTGGAATTTGGGGTCCATGCTGAGCAAGTGCATGTCTCCACTATGGCACAGAGGCAACATGGACTTGGGATCCATTTCTTTTTGAAATCTAGCGTCTGCTGGAATGAGTCTTTCCAAGTCACCTATACGGTGGATGAAAATAAACAACCTAATTAAATCACAAACAATTACATTCAACCTGGTTCATGCTAGAAGTGCTATTTCAGAGAGATGTGATAGCTTCTACTAAAAAAGATCAAGAACGTAATTTCAGCTTTCCAAGGTCACTGAATTGCTTTAAAGCTTTTATCACCTAAGCATAACAGAGTTTAGAATGCCTTTTAATGACAATAATAAAACTTACCTTTACAGGAAATTTAAACTTTGCTACTTGGATGAAAGTAAATCTGCGCATATATAAAAATGTTCTAAAATGTCACAGACCAGCAGGACCCCAACTAGACAAAAAAAAAGGGATTATTTTTATTTCTTAGCAGAGAAGCCACAGAAAAATGAAATGAAGAATCTTTATTTTCGCAGGGGAAAACAATCTGAGGCTAACTACTCAGGCAAGTGGGAAGTCTAGTCCCTGAAGATGACATTCATAGACACCAATTCAGATCTCTTCAATTCTGGAGTACTGTCAAGGTTGCTATAATTTACTCTTGACTGCAGCATCCTCCTCCCAGAAGCATCTCCTATGCACAGAGAGGAGAGGCTGTGTTCTTGCATGAAGAAAGGTTGTTCCATCCAGACATGTCATTCAAGAGAGCACTGTGGTGCTGTGTTACCTCTGGGAACACTAGAACCAGTTAGCTAGGATTTCTCTGCACTACAGTGCAGACTTCAGTGCCAATAAATCCTCCACTAACCAATTTCCTGGCTGCTTCATGCTATTGTGAAAACCCAACCATCACATTCAACCACACCATTCACAAACTATATGAATAGTCACGTGATGATTATCTGTGTCCTGTGACAGGAAGCTTTTAAAAGAGTCCAAAATTTTGGGGTAGTCTGCAGCATCCTACCTATGCACAGGCCTGCCACAGCAAAGGTTAGGATGATGATTTCTCTAACAATTTCATAATGAAAATTCTTTAGGAAATCGTTGGCAGTGTGTAATGGTGTGCTCTTGTGCAGACAAACCAGGAAGGAGTCAAAAGCATGCTGTGCTTGCAGTATCTCAGCAAGCTTTCTGCTTGCCACTGAAAGAAAAGGCAATTGGTCTGTACTTGCAGTTTCTTCTACGGAGAGAAAAAGAGAATTTCTTCCCCTCTCCAAATGATAATTTTCTGAAGTAAAATCTTGCTTCACTTCCTGCAATGTGGCCAACTTTGTAAGAATTGTTTCTTCAAGACTATACCCACTACTACCCCACTACTTTTGTTTCTCGCTGTGAAGGAAATAAGACGCTGTAGCAAGGAAGAAGGGCTGAAGGAGGTCGGCAGTCTCTCTACCACACCCCTGCTCAGTATCGAGGGAAAGTTGGACAGTAAACAGTTTGGCTCTGTGGTTTTGATCCATTCTCACTTTCTGTATTGAAAATGAGTACTAAATATTAATTAAACATGGCTAAACAAAGTTCTAAAAGTAATAACCAGAAATCTGCCCTTCTCTTGAATGAAATATCCAGTTTTGCCATCAATTACCTGTGGAAACTGGCCTTGGTCTGGATCTGGCAGGAGTCCCAGAAACATCTCTGCTAGCTGCAATCCGACATCCATCGCTGACATAGGTTCCCTGCTGTTGGAAGCTGGTGGTGTGCACAGTAGTTTCATCTGCAGACTTGGGCCGGTAATCAAACACACTGAGCCTTGCTTTAGGGTATTGAGAGCTGGGCAAGAGACTGGTGTGGGAGGAGGAGATGGACTCACTGTACACAGAGGTGCAAGAATTGGAGAGTGAGCAAGACCCACCGTCACTCAGGTCATAGAATCCTGCAGAGTTAAAATAAACAGTACATTTCATATTTACAGCACCTAAACATGCTCAGTAGAAGAAAAGTGCAGAAAATAAAACACATCTTCATTTGCTATGTACCACAAGCCTAAATTTATGGCCATTTATTTAGGTAACATTAGCAGAGGTAAACTCTAATTCAACCAGCATTTATTGGGCTTCTGCATATTTACTTAGGCCCTGAGCCATCTTGGCACGCACATGCCTGCTTAGTTCTGAGGGTGGGATGGGATGAAGCGCAGCACCATCATACCCAGGTCTTCACTGGAGAATGTATTTGGGGACTATGATGCAACTAGTGTAAGACAGGGACCTCTGACACTGCTGCAACTTGTGCTAGGTGCATACAAGCACAGACTGGATGGGAAAGTACAGTAAACTAGCCTGTGATCAGACCTTCCAAGTCTATGATAGCTGGAATGTCTAAGGGCAGAGAATGGAGACGGTCTTCTCTCTCCAGGTCTCGAGATCATTTCCAATTAATTGTGGAAGCATTAAAAAAGGCTTTGTATAAATTCAAGGTAAGACATTTTATTATTCTTCTCTATAACAGAGAATGAGTATCTTCTTTTGAACCATGTGCATGTGCCTTAGTGCACAACTCCTGAACTTAAACACATAACAGCAACTTGCACTTTTTATATGCACTCTAAGTACCAGGCTGCAAATCCATATGCTGTAAAAAAAAAAAAAAATTAAAGAAATATTTCCTTTCTCACTGAAGACTTGAGGCAAAAATTCGTTTTAAAAGAACCACTTTCACTGTCTCTCACTAGATAACAGAAACCGGTTTTAACAGACATCCTAGCTATAAAAGTCTGCAGTACAGCTCTCTCTGTGAATCAGACCAGAAACCCGATACCCAGTATCTTTCTGTCCATGAGAGCTTTACTCTGTTGGGGTAGTTTTTCTCAGTGTCTTTTAATAGTGCTGTTTTGCCTCTACATAAATTCATTTGACTAGAGCACTGCGGTCGTGATTTCCAAAGACCCAGTGAGGTTCAGAACCCTTCCTGGATTCAAGCAGAGCGTTGATATTGATATTGGTCTCCTTCACTTCTTTTAAGTACTCTAGCCATTTTGCCAATGGTCCTTCTACACTGCACGAGGTAATTAGTAAGTAAATCTGTCTCTTTCTCCTTCCATGTGTGGCTACAAGGTTCATTAAAAAAAAAAAAAATTAAAAATCCAGAAAGAATACTGCTTGAGGGAGTGAGCACTTTCCAACTAAATCAACTTTGCATGAGAATTCCTAGCAGCTCTGTGAGCCCACTCTGTGCCAGATAACTATTATCCACCTCAGCCATGGTGCACTGTTTCTGACCAAAAAATACAGAGAGTTTTGCTTAGCAGTTGACACTCTTCAGTTCTCCTACCATGTCCCCGGGAATAAACAGCCAAGTGCACATTACCTGAGCTGGGCCGGCTGTCACTATCCAAAAATTCACTGGAGGTCTTACTGACGTCCAATTTCAGCTCACTTATTCGCTGGTCTAGCTGATGCAGGTGGCTTTTCAGGCCAACATCCTGTCTCCTCAAACGAGACTAAATGAAGGGAAGAAGGAGGAAATGAAGAATAATCACTGTTAGAATCTCAGCAGCAATGCATCAATTCAGGCCACCTGTGCCAGCAAGATTCTATTCTCATCAAGCGTTTTCTTTAGCTAGGGACTGTTGCAGTTGGCTCTCTGTAACAACACTGACCTAATGGACAAGGACAAAACATTTCATTTCTCAGTATATATTGTCTTCTGCCCAGCTCAACATGTTCTCAAAACTCACTCTGAAGATATTTATTTTAACTTTTGGCTTTTTTGTTACACCCATGGCATAGGACAGAAGTCTTTTAACTAATTAACATATTCTGATTGCACTGCACTTTGCCATACACTGCCTGTGAGCAGCGGAGGAGATAAACATTACGGGTAGTCTTCATGAACTCTTAAGATCTGGTGGATGAAAGGAAACCGCTGTGGTTGAGGTATCTCATTGCTGTACCAAGTACAAGCAGCATAACCACTCCAGTAAAACCTTGGCTTTGATGACATCTTTATAGTTGAAAGGATAAACTGCAAGAATTGTGACATCTATTTTACTGCAAGTTTTTCTTGGTTGTCTTGTGGCCAGTTATTTCCATGCATTTTCTGCAAGGAGAAGGTGGCATTTGAAGACAGTGGGAAAACTACTGTATTTAAAATAAATGGTGTCTCAAGATTGTGAATAATCCTTCAGAAGCCAGCAACTAGATCTGTTCCCTGCTGCAATCACTGACCAGGCTGATCTGAGGTAACAGCTCCTGCAGTTGCTCCCCCAGTATTTACGCCGTCAGCTTGGCGAGGCAGATGGCCAGGCATTAGGTACCAGCCAAAGAACCACAGTTGGTTTCTGTCACAAACTTCTCACATGGCACTTGGCAAATTATCTAAAGCCCAGTCACTATTTAGACAGCTTCTAATTACATCACACCTCACCATCCATCCTACAGTACTTTACAGAAAGGTGGTCTCTTGAAGTTGGTTGTAAAGTTGGGCTCAAAGCCCTCAAGGGGATGGGTTTCCATGCAGTAATGGTAAGAAAAACATTAAGAGTCTTCTTTGTGTGTACATTTCATATTTAAAAACACAAGTGGCAGTTCTAGCAGCATTTCCAAACTCAAATATATATAAAAAAAAAAATCTAGGTCCCTTGAACCAATTAAAGTTATCTTAAAAATTAAATGACATGCAGAAAATCAAGATCACATTTTTGCCCCTGCTTTTCTTTTGTACTAATTATTCAGCTTTTAACATTTGCATAGGTTTCTCCATAGCTATAAATACTAAAAGAAAAGAAAGCTAAGATCCCAAGGTAATCAGGAAATTATTAGAAATTGTAAGACAAAAAAATACAGATGTCCTGTGTTTCACAAGAAAACTCTTGGGGCTGGTGATGCTGCTGAGAAAAAAAACAAAAAAAAAAGATATTTTTATCATGCTTTTACAGGGAACTGGAGGAACATGTAAGACACAAGAAATAAAGCCCCTTCTTGTTAGTCACACATCTAGAAAAGTTTAAACTCAAGAGACTCATTACTTCCTAGGAAAATCCATAGTGATTTTCCCTCTTCCTGTTTCACATAAACAAAAAAGAAGGGAAGAACTGAATAATAAAGGAGATTTTCTATTCCATCTGAATGATGAATGTAAGATCTCCTCAGTACTTCTTTATTTTGTGGTAAAAAAGCAAAACCATGCTGTGCCTTCTTCAATCCCACCTACTCAGGAAATCACAATGTTTTGTTTTCATGGCTGGAATTAATTGCTTAATGATTAATGTTTTGCCAGCCAATCCCTCAGTCTGTGGTTTCTGATTAATGACAGAGAGGCCACAAGGCTCTCAGGTATTCAAACATTATTTATTATACCTCCAGGTTCTGTCTGTGCTTTCACAGCATTTTAACCAACACACATGATTTACATCATCGTTTTTAACCCTTTTATGGTGCCTCACACCATCGGGTTTTCACATTTCCAGCCGCTGCCATAGCTTTGATCTTTCAGTTAACTACTTCTGCACTCTAAGAAGAGAGGCATTCCTCAAACCATTTGGATAAGAATGACTTTTCCGGTGTGTTTGTTTCAAGCTGTTATTGCTCCAATACCCATGCTAGGCAGCACTCAAAACAGTAAACCCTAAACACGCTCTCAATTCACGACATGAATTTTACATGTGACAAAACCTTGTAGGTAAAACCATCTGTTTGCTTTGACCAATGCAGCTGTGAAGACTTCTGGATGAAACTTTCCCAATCACCTTGTACTATCAATGGACTACAGTTTTGGGGAGCCAAATCTGGGATGTCATCCTACCAGCCATTTCTTAGAAGGAAGAACACACTCTGAAAAGCAGGTTCGTTTACACCAACACAAACTGGCATGCCAAATCAAAGCACCAAAACCCACTGGTCATACTTGACTATTCTTCTCAACTAATAATCTCTTCAGTCAACGGGTGACCCCCCCCCCCCCCTGTTGATTCTTGGTTGTAGATTAGCATCCCATAATTCTATTAATGTGACTTCATACTGGAATGCACAAAACATAGCATTCTTTTCTAGTTTTGCCCATCTAGAATTTAGTCACCCCTGGGTCTTTTTGTCACTGGTGGTGCAAAGCAGCCAGTTTCAGAGGAAAATTACTCTCATCTATCCCAGGCACTTGTAATAGACCAAGATGAATTCCTTCTGGAAGGACCTCTTTCTCTCAGCTGACAAAATTTTGAATTTGTTTATTTATAAATACATAAAATCCCTGGTTTAAAAGATGTTTTCTTCTATTTAAAATTATCTAAAGGGAAAAGAAACTGTTTAAAATGCAGGGTACCAAGCGTTTGCTTTTTCTCTTCAGTATAATGTGTCCCTTGTCACATTTTTATAACATCATAAACCACCTGAAAGCTTGCAAAACAAAATCATCAGATTCAAATCAAATCAAGTAAGGTTTATAAATACATCCTCCGAGGAAAGAGCTGAAAAAATACTGGATGTTGCAGCCTTTGATATCCACCTACACTGACAGCGATCATAGATTTCTTTCTTTACATTAGCCTGAATTTGCATCTCTTTCCTGTATGTCACCATGATACCGTTCAGCTAAGAGAGGTTTAGCACCTTCAGGATCTCTGATAGTGGGTGGCAATCATTTAACTCTGCTCCTCTTCTGCTACAGAGTTGACCCCACCTGCGCTGTAGTAATTTGCTGTTGCCAGAAAAGACCCTGGCTACCAAAAAGAGCCACGGTTAGGCAAAAAAGGGCATGTGTTAGAGGCAGCAGACCGCCTATAGCAGAGTGCTAGGAAGGCCAGCTGATCACTGTCTCTGGTAAATGTTGTTGGGGATGGGACTGAGATTCTGGAATGGCATCCACACATGGAGCCTACGGCGTCTGATGGCTCTGCTCTATTATTCCCACTAGTCAGACTTGAGTCCTCAAGGGTTCTGCCTCTGCTCTTCTGTTACTCATCCTACCATTATAGGAGAAGCCTGGCTTGATATTTTATCTGCCTTGTTTCCATGCCTTGAGCCACCTTCAGCTGACACAGCTTTCTCATGTTGTGAGGACCAAACTTTTCATGAATTAAACTGTGACCATGTTGAAGCTCAGGGCTACAGTCCTCCTTGAGATTTGGATCAAGGTGCATTGCAAGGCAAAGTCACATTTACCCTGTTAATGAGTTTCTCAATCCCAAATCTTATAGAGCAGCAATCACATTCTCTACCATCCACAGGCCAACAACACTGATGAAGATGTTAACACTCATTTAGCAATGCTGTGCTTTGCATTTTCTGTTGTTTTCAGCTTTAACTTCATTTCCTGAGATCATGAACAGAATTTTCATGGGTTTTGAGTGCAATACACTGCTCATGAGTCACGGGAAAGTTTTCAGCCTGCGGTCACTGAGATCCTAGATCTGTGAGCTACTTCTAACAGGACTGTGAAAAGCCTGTTTTCAACTGGGTTTACTTTGCCATTAAGGAGCTTTGAGGTATGCACCTCTACTCAGATATTACATCTGCAATTTGCAGGGGGAAAAAAACCAATAAAGGTACCAGGGGGCCTGAAAAGCACAGTCTGAAAAGCCTTCAGCAGCCATGGGTCAATCAGAAGAGCTTTATATCACTACTTTAAGTATTCACACACTGTATTTTTACTGAAGAACCTGCCCCTGGATGATTTATGTAGTTCTGAGTCATCTCTCTCAAACTTTATGAACACTTCCCTCCCAGGCATCCCAAGAGACACGTTTACCATAATTGCACTGGCACCTACTGGCGAAATCTGTCCCTCTCTGGAGGTGTGTAGAGTTATTCTTAAGCCCATTCAACTCCTACATTTCTAAATGGCAGCAACTAAAGACCTTTTTTTCCTTCCATTTTAATGGCTAGTTTCTCCCATGTCCTTGGAAAGCCTTGTAAGGTGCAAGCAAAGTCCTGACCAGTTAATCTTCTATTTGAATATTTTATTTGAAAAATATTAAGACAAATGAGCAATTAAAGCACAACAGCTAACATGAAAAAGAGTACAGTCACTATGATCAGAGCTCATTGTGTGATTCTGTTATCCTACTGGCCCCAAACAGGCAATAAATGCCTTCAATTCTTCTGTTTAATTAAAAAAATAAAAAAGTAGAGCCATTACTTAAGATTATCAAGTGGCTGGCTGTCCACTTGTCAAGTATTTTCTTAATTTAATCAAGAAGTGCCTGCTCCTGTATTTTCTCACAGTGGTGGCTAGGTTTCCCTGAAGGTTAAAGCCCATTTTATCCTGAGATGCTGCCTGATAAAGCTACCTACGAAGAGCAAATAACCGTGCTGTTTTCACACCTGATTGATGGCCAAGACTCGCACCAGTACAGCGAGGGAAAGGATTCTGAATTAAGTCTGAGTTTACTGAAGTGTGTAATTGCCTATACTAGAGATTAAAGCCCTTTACCCTTTGATTGTTGTCTCATCTATGAAACTCGTTTCAGCTACAATTCAGATTTTTTTGTTTTTTTTTTTTTTTTTAGTTTCAGAAAAACCCCTGTGGAAGTGGCCGGTGTAGCACTTCAAATACAATGTCTGGCATTCAGTTATTTTTCCCTTTTGATCACGCAATCCGTGGAAAGAACAAAGTACTGCCGTCCCAGGAAGCGTTTCCTGGCAGATCGACTCCCACGGGCGAACAGCCGCGCGGGCACGCATCGGTGCGCGCACACAGGTGAAGGCGCAGAGGTGTGCGCGCACACGCCCACCCAAACCCCCGAGCGCTTATGGAGGTGTATCTCAGCCCGCGTGTCTCCTGATCTCCTATGCAAACGGCTGCTGCCATTGAGAGCTGAGCGCTGTGTTACCGAAGTTAATCATCGCCTACTCCTCGGCTCCGATGAATGAGCGGTGCCGGGTTAACAACTTCTCGCCAGCGCTCCCGCTGGCACAGCGCCCACCACCAGCACTGCCCGCTCCGGGCCGCCCAGGTGAGCTCCGCCCGTCATAGCGGCTGTGGCGGGGCTCGCCCCGACCCTCCCCGGCCCGGCCGCTCGCCCCTGCCTGCGGGGGAGCCGCGGCCGGCGGGGCGGGAGCAGCGCAGGGGCCGCGGCTGCCGCGCCCTGCCCGCCCCCGGTGCCGGCACGGCGCCGGCAGCTCCCGGGTGTCTGGCAGCCCAGGGGCGCGTCCCTCCGCCCGCGCTCGGCACCGCGGCTGGGCTCACGGAGCCGGGAAGTGGGGCAGCGGGGCGTCCCGTCCCGTCCCTTACCAGCTGTTCCTTCAGGGCGGAGAGGGTGGCCTCCAGCCGGTGCTCCTTGCTGTGGGCGGACGAGGGCTGCTGTTCTCCGCCCGCCGCCGGCCGCTGCGGCATGGCCAGGGCGGCCCGCACCAGCTCCCGCTGCTTCTCCCGCAGCACCTGGAGCTCCTGGAGGCCGGCGAGGGCCGCCTGCAGCCTCTCGCCCACCCGGCTGCGATCCCAGCCGCCCGGCCGCGGGGCGCCCAGCAGCATCGTCAGCGCTGGGCCGCGACACCGGCCATGGCAGGGGGGCGGCGGGGAAGATGCGGGGCTGCTCCCGCCGCGGGCCGTGCCTGCGCTCAGGTCCGCTCGCCCCGCTCCGCCGCTGGCACCGGAGCGAGTGAAGAGCGGCCGCAGCGGCTCCTGCGGTTTTGGAGGAGAGGTGGGGACGGGGGAGGGAGAGAGGGAGGGCGGGAGCGAAGGGAAGAGGCTGCGGCTCCAGGCAGCGTCGGGGCCACCTCTCGGGTGGATATGTGGGGAGAGGAGCCAGTGCCCAGCGCTCCCTCCGCCCCGCGCGGGGGCGGCTCCTGCCTGCCCCATCCCTGTCCCTGCCTCTGCCCGGGGGGCTGCCCTTGCCTCGTCCCCCAACCCAGCAGCGAAGAGGGATGGGGCGCCCGCCCTCTCCCGGCAGAGACGGGGGCCGGCGAACCAGCACTTAGAGCCGGGGTGAGAGCTCCCGTCTCGGCCGGGAGCGAGCCCGGGGATGCTGCGGGGACCGGAGCGGAGCCGGTCGTCCTGCTGCAACCGCGTGCAAATTACAGTGATGCGAGGGTATGGTGCGGCGAGCGCTCGCGGGTGTAACAACACTTCCCTTGCAAGAACGTGGCGTTTGTGACTCTGTCCCTTCACGTCCTGGCTGGTGGTGCCTCCTGCCAGGCACAGGCACAGCACTGGCACTCCTCATCTTGCTCTCCAGAAACCAAGCCAACTGGGATCTCACTGCACAACTTCGCTGTCTTGTACTGAATTGTTGAGTCTCACTTTGGAAGCAAGGCAGAGTCCTGTTTTTTGAGGTCCCCCCTAAAGTCGTTTGAAGGGGTCAGGATGTGCTTTGAATGGGACATGAAAACACAGTTGGTCATGGAAATTCACGACCGTGGTGCTGTTGATACCAAGATATGCTGGCATTTAAATCCCAGGACAGTCAGCTGCAGCTTCTTCAGAGGTAGTTGGTTAGCAGGCAGCAAAGGCAGAACGCGTAGTCTGTAGTGATGCAGTAGGGGAGAAGAAGCACTGATAACAAGGGTACGATGAACACAGCAGAGACTATGCTGCAGGAGACATAATTTTTCTGCTGCCTACATGGAAATAGGAAGCATCTACGGATCCCAGTATCACTGTGTGGCACACTCTTGATTGACATGTCAGGAAAGGTGTATTATTCTCCATGAAGCAGAGATCACACGCAAAGCCCATCTGTCCATGGTTATCCTCTGTTCACTCTGTGGCATATCTTTAAAAACTGGCACACTTTAATTTGAATGCTACTTGTCTTTGTGCTGGGATACAAGCTGGGTGAGTGGGAACCAGTTGCTGTCTCATCTGTTCTTCAAGTAGTCTCTTCTCAACACCGCGGGTGGGTGGCTGTGTCCACCACTGGGACTGCAACCATCTTATCTTGTACCAGTCTCTAGCTTTAGGAATGTCAGAAGTACTAGAGCAATGTCAAATCCACCTCCTGCTGGGGGCAGAGGGGAAAATGTGTTTGTTCACGGAGTCCTGTGCAACACATTATTTGACAGTCTCAGTAAGACCCAAGCCTTGCTTTCAGCGTTTCACTGTCAGAAGTTTTCCTGTAGCTTAAACATTTGAGAACAATATTTACCTTGCAAAGTTGAACTGTGTCCAAAGGGGTCCTGAGAGGTCCTACTCTGACAAATTGTGTAGAAATATTCACAAATGTCTCCAGCTGCAGATGGAACAAGAATGACTGGTGTTAGTGTACAGTGCTTAGTTAACGTGCATATGTGGTATGACTTGTATGACATCACCTTAGTCATGTTTTTTGTTGCTGGTTTGGTTTTTTCTCTTTAATGAATGCCTTTGCTTCTCTTCCTTAACCATTCATCTCATGGAACTCCCCTGTGCAGAACAATGCCTCGGTGCCGTGATGACTGAACTATTAATCTACAAGGTGGAAAGAAAAACTGAGTTCAACACTGAGATGCTCTTGAAGGTGCTGACAAAAGACAGCATGAAATTCTGCCACCCGTCAGATGGAGGGGGGCAAAGAACCAACCAACCATCACTGTGCGGCATGTGGCAAGAATCTTGCAAAATGCCATTGCAGGTATGAGGAGTGAAGCATTTTTGTAAATCACTTGGCTTGGCACCTGTTAAAACAGACATAAAATGCAGTTCCTTATTTTATTCAAACCGTGTTCTAACATGACCAGATACGAGTCACCGACACAACTACCATTTAGTATATACTTGCTAGGAGAATTAGATATTATAAGGTCATATATTTTTCTTTTTTTTCCTTTCTCTTGCAAGGAACTGTTATCCCTTGCTCTTTGTTCTTCCTCTTCTTTCATCTTTTTATCTTTTCATACGTTAAATCCCAAGTGGGCTATATCACAGCAGTATCTTTATTCTAATCAGCTTATTATCCCGTCTGTTATACTGATTACTTTCTTCTGCAGAACCCTTATGATGTCACTTAATCTTTTCAGAATACTCAACAAATACCTTGTGTTATCTGATTTCTGGGGGAAAGAATAAAAGGTGTGAATCGCCACCAGATTTAAAACTATGTGATTATGTGGGGGAAGAGTAGTGGTAAAAGTGAAAGTTTCATAGCAGGGACGTAGAAAATTCCTGCTATTCTTAATTACTTACAGAGAAGAATGTTCAATATTGATATTCTGTAAAGTTTCACTAGACTTTAAGAATTACTTGAAAAAAGTTAGCAGTCTATAGGTAAAACCTTATTTTGCTGCCTAGCTTTTGCACACTGAATCCAAATGCTTAAATGTTGCTTGCACTTTTCAGGAACCAAAAGGTTTGACTTTTCATTTACGTTACTTTAATTCCATTGATTTCAGAAACATTGCTCTTGATTTATGTAAGACTTAGAATAAGATTTCTCTTTTCCACCTACAGATCCTGAGGTAAAAGAAATTTTATGAAAAAAGCTGTAGTGAAGAAATTATATGTTTACAAAATCAGACGCCAAAACAGTAGGAAATAAAGCAATTTGTCTACATAACCTTATTTAAGCTGTGATTTGTATGATACGATTACACAGTGTTGTTCCATGGGTCTATACCTCAACAAGTGTATAGAATGAAAGATACTACTCAATGTTCTCTGTCCTCATGCTCCAACCTATGCGTTATTTACTGGAGATCATTTAAGCTGTGCTTTGCACATAGAACTTTTTCTGTTTTAAAACTATACTTAGCATTCTAGCTATCAAGTGCCTGACAGAATGAATGAATGAGTGAATGAATGGTGTCTTTACAACATCCCAAAAGGTATAAAGCTGCGTTTGTTTAATAAGGGAGGACCTGAGGCACTGAGTTTCATTACAAAAATGCTCGTTCATTTTGGGTGCCACTGGAGATGCCTTTGGCCTTAATTTTCAGCATACTTACTATTATACAGTTAACATATATCCACTTTATTGTTCCAAACAGAGTTCCCTTTAACTTCATTTCCAGTTCTGAGCACTCAGCACTTTGGTAAATTGAATACTGGGCATGCTAATTTGAATCCCTACAAAAATGAGGAATAGAATTAGTGTTCTTCATATGGAGACAGCTTGGGTGTGCCTGCACCTGTGGTAGAGACATGCCCTCAGAGCCTCATAAACTACCAGAAAGGAGGCAGGTGTTATTTACCCTCTTTGGCAGATGGAGATGTACAAAGAGGTTAACCCTTGTACACAGGATCAAACAGGAAATCTATGGTAGGAATTGAAATTGAAGCCAGATAATTCATGGGACCACAGAAATTACTTTACTCCCTGTTTTGTGGATGCATATTAGCCAGTTTGTGTGGGACTAATGTTAGGGAAAGGACAATATTTATTGACCTCCACATGTGTTTAAAAGAAAAGTAGTTGAATGTTTGCTTTGGATGGAGTCCAAAGTACACAAAATACTTTGGTGTACCACACAACTTCAAGAGCTAAATTGCAGTTTGCTTCCCACATTTGCTTATGTTTTGTTGTGAAAAATTATTCAGAGGGTGTTTTTAGTAACATTTCCTTATGTAGGGATATAAAGTCTCTCTGCATAGGCTTCATTCCCTGTATTTCAGTTGTGCTTTTAGACTGTATTGACATTGTCAATACAGTGTGGCAGTAGATGAGGATGAATCTATTTGTTTAGGACTGTCTCTTGACATGACAGAAACTCAGTGCATGCACCAGCATCCTAACTTTGCTAGCCAGCCTCTCTGTCCTCTTGTCCTGTTGTTTTACTCTACTAGCCTTTTGCCATCTATCCTGTAAGGGTATCATGCAGAGACACTCTTTAAGGGGGTCTTCTGAGCTGTTGACATCTGGTGGATATTTAGAAGGTTAGTTGGAGGATGCAGAACAGTCACATGTGGATTGAGGCAAGTCTGAAACAAGCCATTATCTTACTCAAGATAAGGCAAAGTGCATTTTTTGTACCTGTCACTCTTGTTCACTGTATGCCCAAGACATGTACTGAGCATATCCTTTTATGTAAAAAGACTGAGGCACTGCTTAGCAGTACACAGTTCTGTTAAAATGTGGGTTGGAGCCTTCTGCCAGTTTTTGGAAATGTTAAATTCGATCATTAAGAATATCCTGAAAGTGTAGTAAACCCTTATGTTGCCTGCACAGGGTAGAGTTATTTCTGTGCCTGAGAATACATCGTAGTGTATGTGTCCCTCTGTGAGGTGACTCTAAGTAAATTGCCATCATCCAGGCATTTTGTCTAATTAGCAGAACAGCTGCCTTTGAAAACATTCTTCTTAAGGTCTGATGTCTTGAGGATTATTTAATTAGAATGAAGCAAATCACTGGTGTAAATGGCTCTTTGTTGAATTCAGAGAATTTGTTTAGAATTGAAAAAAATTACTTTTTGAGCTATAGCTTACATGGTAATGGATAGGGAAAAGGAAGTGAGAGGATAGCTCTCACGGATGCAGCTTCTACGACAAAACCAGATTTGAGTTGATGGAAGTCTTTAGAAGGAGGAATCCTCTAAAAACATGAGTAAAATCCTGTCTTCAGCTACCAGGGATTAAGAGATGTCCATCTGTTTTTGTGCTTATTTCTGTTTATTTTTCGTGGGGTTGCAGATTGATTCTCTTGTGACACTCCCAGCAAAGTGATGGGGGTTGCAGGGAAGGGAGGAGAGAGGAGGCGTTGCTAAGGTCTGTCACAAGCTTGGCATGAAAGTGCTTATTCTTGTCTCTCTCCAGTTTATGCCCTCCAACTGAAATCTTTGTAGCCAAAAGTCCGTATTTTGACTCGTGAAAATTTGTGCTTATCCATAAATTGGTGGGTAGATAGGCAAACTGGGGAGGTACATGAGCAAGTGTTGCACGGATGGGGTCCTCAAGAAGCACAAAATATGCAGGAGAATGGAAGGGATCAGAAATTCAGGTAGGCAGAAAGAGTGGCACACAGTAGCCAGAATAAGTCTGGAGACAGAAGTCCAAGAGTTAAGCCAGAAAACAGGGTCAGGGGCATCAGTATTTAGAAAGATAGGGGGATGTGGAAGCCTAATAGAAAATGGGGGAAAAAAATAGTCATACAATTTGGTGTGACTATAAAGGCTTGACATCCTAATTAGCAGGGAAGAAGGTGAAGCACTAGGAAATAACTTGAACAGCAAAAGGTCAAAAACCCTTCTCAGTTCTGAAGGAAGGAGCCAGGCTGGCTGCTTGGGCTGGGATTCAGACAAAGAGGAAACAGAGGCATGACCATTCTGATGCCCCTGTAGCCTTGGCTTGTCCAGCCCTCCTCTGATGCGGCTTGTAGCCTTGCGCCGGATTGTGCTCACTTGGTGCTGATTGCCCTTTTTCACCTCAGCTCCTGCTGAGAACAGCTGGCAGGTGAATGCTTGCCAGAAATTAGGCACACAAAGCCAGGACACAGTCTGCCTCATGCTATTACATCAGAAGCCAAGGAGAATAATGATTGTTTGTCCACATCGAGTGATACCTTCTTTAACACCTATGGGTCTCACTCATTGGCATCCTTATGAAAATTCAGAACTGCCTACTAGTCAATCCTGATATTAGCACCTAATTCTCTCTCACAGCCTCCCTGCTCTCCGTGTTTCTTCCCACCAATTTCAGCTTGCATTTTTTCCCCAGAAAACCTTACTTTCTTCCAGTCCTCCTGATTTCCTGTTGGCTCTGCAGCAATATTTTTCTGCCCTCATTATAATTCATAATGCTTAGCAAGTTCACATCACGCAGAGATTTAATTATAATCTTGTTTAAAACCCTCTTCTTGATTGTTAATATTAAATATGAATTCCATCTGTGTTGCAGTACAGTTGCAGACACTCCTTCCAGTTTGGTTCTTCGTCTTCATTATTGCTTTTCTTTTACTTCATTCCCTTCAACAGCTTTTTAATATAGCTGATCACGTTTGCATATCCAAGCAGCCACCTTTTCTCTTTGTATGCCAGGTTACACCAAGTGATTTGTAATCCTTCATTCCAGGGTCTGCTCTCATTCATACATATGAGTTTATTTTTACTTGTGGCCTTTTCTGCTATTATTGGACATATTTTTGGATTGCACAGCTGACTTCTAAAAATATTTTGAATCACAGTGCTCTTTGGTTGATTTAACCGTTTATCATTTTTATTTTCTCCTACTCCAAGGAATCATAATTTTCTTCTTTTACTTGCTGAGCATTAGTAAGAAATTAATCCATCAAAGCCCTAGTTACACCAATTAGATAATTGTTCCATTGCTTTTTTTTACACTGTACATTTCACATCAGATTCTTAACCAGCATTTACAAGTGGATTTGTCTTTTCACCATTCTTTGTGTGTGTGTATGTGTAATAGTCTATGATATTTCTGTTTTCAAAATTCCATACTTCTCTGAAAAATAAAGCAAATCCTGGTGCGTGTGAGGTCTGAGTCTACTTCTTCGAAAAAGGAGTGTGTTTTCAACAGAAGCA
The DNA here is from genome assembly GCF_017639235.1 of Corvus kubaryi. Classification (NCBI taxonomy): domain Eukaryota; kingdom Metazoa; phylum Chordata; class Aves; order Passeriformes; family Corvidae; genus Corvus; species Corvus kubaryi. The sequence goes on from NW_024581081.1 coordinate 4,729,599, forward strand.
GTTACATGCCAGTGTGCAGTTCCAGAGTATAAAGTATTCCTCCTGCCCTACTGCAGGATTCCGCTGATTAATTCTGAGGCCTTACAAAGGAAGGGCACTATCATGTTTTCTGGACAGCTGTAACTTAAAGTTTAGTTAGTGCAAAAAACCCCAGAAGAGTCTTTTTGCAATGAGAACAAAACACAATACCAGAAAAAAGAGGAAGAGAAAAGGGTCCTTTCATGGCACTGTAACAAGCTTAGTCAAGGATGGCAAAAGTTTTCAGGACATAAGGTTAGAAGGCCCCAAGGCACCTATTCAGCAAGATGTGTAAACACTCACCTAACTAAATAGGTGAGTGGTCCCACTGAAGTCAAAAGCACTATTTCTATGCTTAAACTTTGACACAGGCTTTAATATCTCGCTAAAGTGAAGCCTAAAGACACACTAATTTTAATCTTGCCAAATATACCTCTAATTTCTGGGTCAACAGGGCATTCAGAACTTAACATCTTCTGATAAAAAGAGTTAGCTTAAGGATATCCAGGAGATAAAAGAAAGAAAGAGGAATTCTTCTTACGGTTTTACAGCATGCTGATTTAGCTGGTGTTCATCTTTATTTGCATTGGAGATCTGTGCAGGTAGTGGGGGTTAGACTGCAATGCAGAGGATGGCATGGTAATGTACTTTTATTAACTAACAGGCATTGAATGCATTCAGATACTGCACCCTTAACTTGCTGGATGTTCATAGACATGCCCCTTTTGCATTCTTTCACTAAAAAGCACGCCGAAATCATGCTGGCTTGCAAGGACTGTGATTTTATTAGTCATGCTTTAAAATGCATTCTCTTTTCTAGGAAAGATAAAATGGGGCTGATCCAGTTTTGACCACTGACCTGAATGGTTAGGGGGAATATTTTTGTGAGCTAAGAGTATTTATATGATGGTGTATAAAAATCCCACAGCGCTGTGGTGACTGGGAAATGTTTCCACTTAAATGACCTGTTTTAGAAAGTGCAGATATGTGCTTCCCCACAGAAGCACATCAGTATCAGCAACATCTGAGATAGGAGAAGAAACCTTATCAAATTCTTGTGTCATTCTGATAATGTTAAATCCTTTTCCTTTCACTAGGATGGATGTATAGGAAAACCCATATACTGAATCCTGTGTTCCAGTCATAGCTTTGCTCCTGTTTATAAGAAGGAGCAGATATATGGAAAACATGCCTTGAGAGTGTGCTTTCCTGCTGAGTCTACCCTGAAAGAATTAATCACAGAGCTATGGTTATGCCTACATTTCCTAAAGCTGGGGCCCATCTTGGCCCCGTAGCTAGGTCAGTGAGAAAACCATAGCAGAGATTGCTTCAGTGTTATAAATCGGTGAAATTTACTGGTGTGCATCACAACACTGCAGTATTGCTAAATGCATCTGTGGAGCAATGTGATATCAAACTTCTCTCATCAGTAAAGCCTTTGCTTCATGTTGTCATGTCTAAAAAGAGCAGTGGCAAACTAAAATAGTGATATTTATTTCTTTTTCACTTCCTTCTTTCCTATAAAGGTTAACTAAGCTAGCTACTGAATAAAATGGAATTACTTTACCATACTTTGCTCTTAGGCATATTGCAGAAGAGCTGTGCTGGCAGGAAGATGGTGCTTATTTTCTGAGACTATATTTTCAGCATGTTATGCAACACCAGTGGGTTTGCAAAACTCCAGTTGCATATCAGTACCAACAGTTAGTGTTTTCCATGTTTTTCCATTTGCATGTTGGGTCTGCTGAATTCATCATGACCTTTGCAGCAGGGTGGTGATAGGGCAGTTACAAGTCATTAGCGAGCTGTGGAAAAACAAATGGAAAACATACAAGCACACTGAGACACTGGCTGTGTGCTCAGCAGTGGGAAGGGCTAAAGCACATATTGCACATTCCAGGATGGGGAAGATGAATGGGAGATGCAGAGCTGATCTCTAATTCCTCAGCCAATGAGGCTGTGGAGTTTGTGCTTTGTTTAACATTTCTGTTCACATTTTTTTTTTAATGTGAATGGGCTGTGAACAAACACATGCAAACACACATATACATTATATATGGCCTGACTTTGCCATGTCACCATCTTTAAAACTTCTCTTCAGCAAATTTGTCAGGTGCCTATGAAGATTCCTTGGTTACATTCTTAATTGTATTTTTTATTAGACTAGTTTGATTGCAAAGTATGTTGCCATGTGAACACCTGGGAAAGACAGGGACCAGGAAATCGTAACAAGAATTTTTTATCAAATACTGGGTTCTTAAAATCACTGTAAGTATTATAAATTAATAAAGCATCCCATGCCCAAGTAATCCTTAATCATAATTTGATTGTAAAAAGACATATAACAGAATTAAGCGGGCATGAGATGTTTTGGTATTGTGCCAAAATATGTACTACTATGTTGTCTACATACTACCATGTGTAACATCTCATCCCTCACCACAGGAAACTCACATGGCCTCATTCTTTTTCCATATGTTTTTCTATGTAAGAATGTGAACATACTAGGCCTCTCTTACTTGTCTTGCTGGTTTTTTGGCTGCAGTGATAAAAGGTATTCTTCCCACCTGTGTCAGCTATAAAATAAGCATCTTGAGTCTCACCTCCTGCTGAATATTCTTATACTCACCCTCAGACGGTATTGTGGAGAGTTTGCTCCAACAGACAGGAGTAGAGGAGCTTATGGAATTGAAAGGGGCCCACGTCAAGAGTGTGCTGGGTTAAAGCTGCATCAAGACTGAGACAGCAGAGAAATTCCCTAATTCCTGGAGAAGCACAAGTTGTACTGGAATGAAGTTATAGCTCTACTAGAAAATTTCACATGGCAATGACTCTTTACTCCCTGCATAGAAATTATCTGTCCATTAAAGTTATTGGGACGGATCCACTTTGAGCATACCTGAATCGAGTGTGAAAAATTAAGTTTGGTCTGAGCTTGACCTATAGCACGTAAAACACCCTCCTGCTGTGGAGGTTTGACCCTATCGGGATGCCAGGTGCCCACCAAAGCCTCTCTCCCCTCCTCAGACAGACAGGGGAGAGAAAAATATAATGGAAGGCTCTTGAGTTGGGATAAGGACAGAGAGAGATCACTCACCACTTACTGTTGAAACAACCTTGAATTGAGGGAATTAATTTATTACCAGTCAAAATCAGATTAGGATAATCATAAGTGCAGCAAATCTTAAACATACCTTCCCCCAACCCACCTCCTTCCCAGGCTTAACTTTATTCCTGAACATGTAGTTCTTCAATAGCTGTTTCTTGACAGAGTGTAGATACATGGCAGAAATCCTTACCCAGAATTTTCCTTGCAAAAGTGGAGAAGCTGGTGCCCAGACCCATACTAGCAGCAAGGTAGATATTTTTTTTCCATCTTCTTCTGACCTTAAGTGAGACATTAGTGTTTTTTTAAACCTTGCTAGGTATGCCAGAAACCCTAAGATCAGCTCTCTCCAAACACTAGCGTGGATCAAGTTCTTCATTCTCTCTCCTGAAACAGGGGCAGCTGCTATCCTCATTGCTACAGTGAAGAACATCTGCCATCTGTCATCTAGAGCCTGAAAACTTAGCTAACAGCTACCCTGCTGAATGTTGTTAATACCTGTAAAATAACACTGATGCACCAGCTGTAGTACAGATTAAGGACAAACACTTGCAAAAAGCCAAAGCATCTCCACATGTGTGGACACCCAAAGAAATATTTCATCTTCACAGAAGAGGATGTTTAAAATTAGATACTACAATCTCCTTTCTTGCAAGTGAATTCTTGTGCAAATACTGTAAAGCTTTTCCTAGAGAGAATTCAGAAATCTCGATCTGCTTTGTGTAAATTTTCTGTTTGCTAATCAGCATATTCTGGTGTCAATTGACCCTGGCTAGAAGACAGCAGTCCAACCCTCTCAGGACATCAGATTAAAGTAGCAACAGAAAGTCTTTGTACTTTTAGTCCTTTGGAAGCAATGTTGAAATGAATTACATCTCTCCACCACATAAGGTGAAATGCAGACATGATGCCAGGCTTTGCTGTCCTATGACAAGATTTGGAATATGTTTCTGATTGTACCTAGATGAATGTGGAAAATGAGAAAAGAAGTTGAGACTCAAGAAGGTGTAATGAAGGAGAGAAAATGCTCACTTCCCTTTCTCATGTTGCCAAAGAGAATGAAGGTGGGACAAAAAGACACACTTTGCTTTCTTGCAGGTAGAGAAGCAACTGTCTTAGATGAACCCTCTGAGCCTTCAAGAACACCATGTGAATTAGACAGGAGGTTTGCTGGAGAACAGTTGCTTTGCAAATTTAGCAGTTCCTTTTTCCATATTCAGATCAGCAGCTTGTCCCCTGTAATGGAGAAGGTGATGGTGACAGTCAGAAGGTAAAAGGTATTGGTTTCCTGCCACCTCAGTTTGAGATGCTTTACTCCTACCCAAGAACACTCCTCACCTGATGCTGATACTAATATTTACACGCCAGGTTGGACTTGGAACACTCTGGTAATTTTTGCAGCACTCCTGAATCCTTGGTGTTTGCTTTCAGGCTTGTCACTTTGTCTTAGTCACACTGGGGACCCCTTCAAACAGCACAGCCATGTGGTATGATCCCAGGAACTTGTGCTCTGGGTTCTCGTCTCTGGAGCAGGGTTAAGAGTTTCTCCTCTTTGTAACTGGTTTCTGGGCTAAGTTCTCCAATGAGGGCTGTAATTTCTGGTATGTGAGCTCTTGGCCTGACAGGGCTATGCTTCTTACTTGGTTCAAAGTTAATTTTACTTACATGACTATCACATCTTATAACCACAACCCCTGCTCCTTTGGCTTTCCACCTGTGTGTGTATGCAGTGTGGTTTCTAAGAGGGAATAATGCCTTTTCCATTAGAAAGAAGAACCTTTAATAACCTCTACAGTTTTATAATCCTTTCTTTCCTTTCCTTTTAAATTAATCCAACCCTGTCTTGCTGTGACATATGAGGTGCTCTGCCTAAAAAGACATAAATATGATTAGATTACAAGGTACTTCAAAGATGCCCCACCTTTGGCTGTTTGTGAGCTGCTTAGAATTAGTGGAACTATGTGGCAATGGGCAAAATCTTATCCCAAGCAGTACTTTCCCTTTGGCTGAAATTCTGGGATGCGCCCAAAATTCCATAGCTAGTGTGTGCAATACAGTCATGTAACAGCAGGAAAACTGGGGACCTTAAAATTTTGTCCTGTTTTGACATGGCAGCTCTACTCCCTGCAGTTCATGCATAAAATACCAAGATGTCCAAGCCTGGAAGGTTGGGAATGTACCAAACACCATAAATGCAGTTGGACTGTGATCCTGCTGCCACAAGAAGTCAGTAAGTGGGTTTTTCCTCTCCCAGGATTTCAACATTAGCAGAATCCACCTGACAGATGTGGGAATACCTCACCTTGCCACTGCTATCACTTCCCCAGAGATCAAGGTAACCATCACTCCCCACTTCCCCTGGGGTAGTTGCAAAAAACTGATGAAATGCTTCGCTGGGAACAACTCAGTCAGGAAAAAACTGCAAACCAACCAACCAATGAAAAAGACTAAAGGAAGCAGAGGCCATAAAAAAACGGTGCAGCAATAGAATGTTCGTCAGTTGGCTTCAGATCCAATCCACCATACATCTCATTTGGTGGCTTGCTCTAAACTCAGACACCATGCTCAGCACAGCCCTTTGGCCCTCCAAGAGGCACCCCACAGCTGTGTTTTACAGACCCTGGAAACTGTTCCTTCATGAAATGAAAGGAGGACAGGAGCAGGTTTTTGCTGTATGGTGCCTGACCTGCTTTCCACTGTGTGCTGTTGTGTCAGCACAGCAGCTGCAGAGGAACGTGGTGGTGGAGGCCAAGGTGTACATACTAGTGAGGCACAAGGGCAAGGTGCAGTCTTCGAAGATGCATCCCTGTTTTGAAACTGGAGTTACAGTTTGCAGATGGGAAGATGCTAGTTCATGCTTTAGTCTTCTTTTGTGTGGTCCAGAGTGACATCTAATGGTACAACACCAGACTGCACCACGTCTGGGGAGAGCTAAGTGGACAAAAAGCTGGGGTTGCCAAGCACTTATCATTTGACAGGGCAAGGTAAATTCTGTCAGGGGTGAAAAACCATATATACTGCATTAAACTAAACACTATTTATAGCCATATTTTGATATATATTACCTGAATCAAGCTGGGAAATAGTCTAAAGGTAGGAAGTGGTAGAATTAAGCTGCTTCTTAAAATGTAAAATATTTCACATAATATATTAGGCTAATGAACTATCAGTAAGTCTAAACAGTATTAAAGGAGGAAATGAGGACAATGTTCCAGAAGGGAGTCAATCCCAAATATTCTATTTTAAGTTTGATGTGATGCACCACTTTCATATACAACTCCATCTATTAAAAAACTACAAGATTCAACAAAATTGTTTTGCCAGAAATACCATATTCTAATAAAATATTATCCATAAAATATTTTCAACCACTAGTGCATTGTGGCATCATTTTTTGAACTGTGTAAATTTTAGATTAGAAATCTGTCCAGTCCTTTTTAGGCACCAGTAAAGACATCATTAATTGATGTTGCAAAAAATACTTTTTGTGTTGTGTTCAATTGTAAGAGGCCAACATTTAAAATACGTAATCTGAAATGATAGAAAACAATAGCAAGGAAACCTTTGAAATTATTGAAGACAACTTTTTAGGAAAATAGCAGTTTCCCTGTTTACCTTATATTGATGGTGTTTTATTTGCATTAATGAACATTGAATGATATTCCATTTAAATTAGTTGCAGAACTGCCAAACTAAAAAAATCTAACTGCATTCTATCTATATACTTATATGTATGTGTGTTGGTGTATAAAATGCAGTTAGTAGGTTGTGTGTAGTACACTTAAAGAGTGTCATTGCCTAAAAAACAGTGCACACACAGTTGTAAGGTAAGTTTTTCATCCCTGGTGTGAATTCATAAAGCAAAACAATGCTTACTTGTGCTTAGGACATGAATAATCATTGGTTCTGACTTTAAGGCTGAGCAGCATATAGTGAACCTAGGGAGAAAGTGGCTTTCCTACTGTGATCCTTTAGATTTGCAAATTCATGATAAATATAATTTATCAAGAAAAAATGAATTAATTTTTCTCTTTAAAAAGAGGTTTCTAAAAGGCATATATGTGCTTTTTCAAAGGATTATTTTCTTTGCAGGTTTTACATTAGGAAATAGAGTTTCTGGTTACCTTTTTACCTAAAAGTCTTTGTAGGGTGATATATATTATCATTATGATTTTAGGGGCAAATATTTTCATGCTTATGATAGGTGAGAAACAGTACAAGAAAAATCCTTTTTGCACAACACTGAACTCAGTTGTGGAACTTGTTGCTATAGGATTCTGTGGAAACTAAAGTTCTCATAGCTAGACAAAAGAAGATTTGAAAAAATCATGAAGGATTGGTCCACTAGTGACTGTCAAACGTAGTTGGAGTACATCCATCGGCTCAAGAACTCACAGGTGCTGGTTGTTAAAGAATGGGTGTATAAACAGGAGAAAGGAGTGTGCCATTATGGAAAATATTTCCCTTACCCTACAGTATTAGTTACTGTCAGAAATGTATTTCTCTAGCTGCACTTTTTGCTCTCTCCCCTATGGGTGTGCTAATGGCTGATTTTTGTTACATGAAACCCCAGGTTTTGGGTTTGGTTTGGTTTTTATTCCATCGGAAGCAACAAGCTGAATATAAGCTAGGTTGGTTCTTTTTTCTTGAAGTATCAAGTGTATGAACTCAGACTGGGAAAGCACTTCCGTATCTTAATTAAAGTATAAGTGGGCTGTAATTTTAAAGATAACTAAGTTAACTGTTGTGACCATGTTAACATAATATCCAGTATCTTAGATAGCTATTAAATTGGCATATCTGCAAAAGTAATGTTTTGGGCACCCTCAAGCTCCCTTTTACTGGTTATTGATTGCTCTCTGAAGAAGCTTTCAGCTGAACATCTCCAGGCCTCAGGCAAGGAGCCTTACTCTCACAAAGAGTTTGGTATCCAGCTGCTGGAGGTGACATTTTTATACCCTAGTCCTTTCTCCGTCTCTGAGGAAGGTGTTTAATTATATGTAGTTTCACATCCAGGAAGTAGCTTGGGAATTCACAAACTGCTCTCCAGGCTCTCTCTGTTGAAAGACAAAGAATATTATCTTTCTGTTTGTTGTGCTGACTTCTTAAAAGACCCCTTTCCATCTCAGAGGAAAAAACTACATTTGGGGATAAAAGTCATCAGAAACAAGACATACTTTTTTGAAGCTGGGATAATTAAGTATTGGAACATTTTAAAACCTAAAGGAGGTGATTTATTAAAGGGTTGGAAATAATTTAGAGAAATCCTGAATAAGCTGTTGGAGGTCAGTCTGGCTGTGATAATAATAGGGAGAAAAAAAGGAAAAGTGAGTCGGGACTCTCAGCCATCATTACTTCTCAGGAACAAGGCACCACAATTATAATCTATCTTTCTATGAAAACACCTAATCGGTGCTCTGTGCAAGAAAAAAAAATGAGAGTTGACTGCTAAGATCTGTGGAAAACAGTAGATGGCGCAAAGACGACAGATAACTTCCCGTGTTTTCAGGTCCGGGATAGGGATCAAATTCCAGAAGAATTTAGGGTGAGCGTGCCGAGAAGAAAAGGATCCTAATGTGTGAGAGGAAATTAAAGAAATGCAGTCTATATGGGTGCCACTTATAGCAGCTTTAAAGTGAATTGTCTGCAAATGCTATCTACTAAAATACTTTTATTACAGTGTTTTAAAAACATTGCAAACATTACAACCCCACGTTTGTAGCTATTTCCACTGTGTTTATTTTTAGATATTGTATCCTTCAGGTTTGAACTTTCTCCCTCTGCCTTGAGAGGAAACAAAGCCTTGAGAGCTTTAATACATTGCCATGTAGTGCTCCCCCACACCCAGGTTATGGGAAAGGCATGTTTAACTCCTTTCTTTCTTATCTCCCCAAAATCCTTATTCCATATTCTCTTTATATATATTCTACATTCTCCTCTGTACCTTGGATACCCTAGCTATTATTCTATTTGGGGTGGGCTAGTCTGTTTTTGTCTCTCCCCATTCTGCAGCTGAGAAATTTCACCTAAAAAAAAATTAGGTGTGAGTGTTTTGGTGGAGCAAGTGAATCCCTATGAGAAGTGACCAAGCACTTCCTGACAAAACCACCTCTGACAGCTTTCAGAGCAATGTGGTATTCCCCTCCTTTTTTGGGACATGGGAGTCAGCACTCCAGCCCTGCTTCCGCCCCTGTCGGTAGATTGTGAACTTGGGGGTAAGCAGAAGTCACACAGGGTCTACTCATGGTCTCAAGTACATGGACCTGGTGAGTTAGCCAGTTATTTTTGGTGTATCTATAGCTCTCTGCACAGCTGCTGCCATCTCACAGCCTTAAACATAAGTCAGTCTGAAGGACTCACGAGTCTCCCCAAATGATCTCACCATTGTGTGGCTGGGAGAGGAAAACAGCTCAAATGAAGAGAATTAAAAATTTTCTGCCCTAGATCAAAACACTGTCCCCAAATTGATTCTAGCACTTCTTCATGCTCTGAAATCACTTATGATCCTCTACTCTGAGGAGCTGGCAACAGCTGCTTATGTTACCGCTCTGAGGAAGGAGACTTCCAGTGAGCTGCAGGGGAGTAGCAGTTGTACTATGTAAAGGGCTTTTCTGGGGTGCAGGAAGGAAGAAAGGAAAGGGCAGATGTGGTGATAGTGACTGGTGGAAATCAGGAGCAAAGCCATACCTATATATGAGGCCAGCTTGTTTGGGCAAGGTGGAGAGAAAAACTTTGATAAGTTGCCTACTATGGAAAGCTAAGACTAGGCACTGCCTCAGGGATAGATGGAAGTGCTTCCAGAAAAGGCACCTGCAGAGATTTTGGAGTGTTTAAAATTGAGCCAAGGTAGGGATCAGATATGAGTATGGCTGTGAAGACCTGTAAAGACAGGTTCCTTGCAGAGGAAGGTGGGATCTTGGAAGTTAATAGTAGTTATGGAAGGATGACTAGGCATGCTAGGGATGTTGCTTTCATGCTGAACAATGAGTGCATTTTAAGGTGGTGGCATCTTAAAAGCAGAGAAGCAAGAAGAGACCAGGCATTTTAAAGACTGTGTCTGTGCATCAGGAACTAGCTGGGAGTGAGAAAATGAGCTTTAAGGATAGTGAATACCCAGGGCTGTAGACAGACATGGGAAGGAGAGGGGCTTGAAGAAGAAGGTGTCTGCCCAGTGCACTGACAGAGGAGCTGCGTAACTCAGGAGCTCGTAACTCTCAGAAGCAACCAGAGATTGTTTGTTGAAACAAATCTTATTTGAAAACCAACACACTTTCCAATGGAAACATTTTATAATAATGTGTTTGTTTCAACAAGCTTCTGGTAAAATGCAGGTGTTTTCTTTCTAGCCCACTGGGAGGAAAATTAAAGCTTCCAGAATTTATGGCTGTTGGACAGCCCTGCTGTCTAGAAACCAACTAGTTCTAACCCAAGCTAGTGCATCCACCTGATAGTGTGGTGCTGTGCAGAGACAAGACTGTAGCCAAAATCATTAGTGCAGGATCATATCTGAGGTAATAAATTTTTTATTCTCCTGCCTACACAGATGGTCAGGGAGTCACTGCACCCTGTTCAGTGAAGAGAGATAGATGTCTTGCTCAGCATTAGCTGACAGCTGCTTGCGTGGCCACATGCAAACAGTACAAGGATAGGAGCTGTGGAATTGCCAGCACTCCTGATAAAGGGGTCAAAATCACATTAATTTGTTGCAAGTCATCAAAACGATCCACAATTTAATAGTGTTATCTTTATAAACATGAAAGTTTTACTTAATTGCTGAGAAACAAACAACCAAGGTGCATCCCTTTATATCACAGCTTGCACAGGTTTACATAAAAAAAGGCCAACCAGAAGTTCATTGACATGTAGACAAGGTTATAAGTGCCCCTGCTAATCTGTCCCCAGAGAAGCTGATGTTATCCTTCCAGGGAGTTTTGTACCCTGTCGTGATAAGCAGCCAGAATTTTTTAAAGCTCTTTAAACCTTTGAAGTCAGGAACGATGATGAGTTATTAGCAGGAGATTCTAAATCTGGTAAATAGTTTTTCTCATGTTCAAGTGAAAGTACTATGAAGTGATCAGGACGTATTTGAAATGCAATTGAATAGAAAGGAGTGGAAATTTAAAAAAAATCTTAATCTACTACTAAGTGAATGCTAATAAGTTAGTGCATTGAAATTGTGTATGTGAGTTTGGATAGTATATTTTCTTTAATACATAATTAAGGTAGCACAAATCAGAAAATACGCAATAAAAAGTTAATGTGCCCAAAACGGGCTTGCACTGGCCTTCCCATCATGTGCCAGGGACACGTCAGGAAGCGTTTTCTCTGACTGCTGGACCAGTTCATCTTTCCTTCATATCTGTGTCTTGGGCAGGGAGAGCTGGGACAGTGATGGACATTGCTGTGGACTGCGAATGGAAGACACTGACATGTTGTCTTGGTTTAAAAGACAGATGTCTGCCAAGGAATGTGGGAACCTTCCTGGAAAGTAACCCCTTCCCTCCAAATTATTATAATTTCAAAATTACGCAGCTTCCAGGCAAAAATGTGGGAGAAGTAATAACAGTTCTTTACTGGAAAATGTATATGTAACAAGACAGAATCACCACCAACAAAAGAGTAACAGGAGTTCCCCACCTGAGCAGCAGTTTCCCCTTTGGTGTAGGTACGACCATGTACTAGTTTGAAAACAAACCAGTGGGAGGCACCAAGTCAGAATAACAATTTAATGGAAATTAAAGAAAAGGGGAAAAAAGGTAAAAGAAAACACTGTCAAACTGACAGAGTCAAGGTACAACCTGACACCCTGTTAGGCAGGGTGGTGGTAGCAGTCTGGTGGAATGGTGGCTGCAGTCCTCTGAAGCAGTGATCCTGTAGTAAAACAGTCTGCTCTTCCTCAGGAAGTCCAATGGTGGCTGTGTAGCTCCTGTCCTCTGGAAATCCAGTGGGAAGCCCATGTCTCTGGTGTTCAGCCTCGGATTATATCCACGATGGGATGCTTGGTTCCTCCCTCTGGGTGGAGCATCTCACAATGGGGTAACGAGTCATGAGGCAAAGTGTTGATTAGGCTCATTAACAGAAGATAGTCCGGAGGGAGTTATCTCTGAGTCAGGCGGCAGGACAATGATGGGCCATTAACAGAAAGATAGTCTGGGGGGAGGAGGCAAGGAAACACTGCCCCACCTGGTTTCAACAGCTGATGGGGATGGTAATAGAATACACTGCAACCCAGGACAGACCACAGCCGGAAGGGGTGGTGGTGGTGGCTCAGGCGAGGCAGAGAGGCTGCGATGATTCCCCCGTGGCTGCAGGGGCTCTGCGATGCGAGCCGGCAACCTCCTCAGGTGGTGGTGGGGGCTCAGGCAAAGGGGAGGACACCAGATTTCTGCTTTCTTAAAACTCTCAGGTAGCAGTTGGCCTTGGTACCACCACTGGCAGCAAGTCACAACATAGCAGTGCCCCGGGAACAGGCACGTGCCCTCCGTAGCAGTGAGCAGAAATGGTGGAAGCGGGCAGAGCCGGGCAGCGAGCTAGAACGTAGCAATGTGCCCGGGACACTGAACGCAAAAAGGCAGGAAGCTGGCCCCCATTCCCCAGCCAGGTCTCGGGTTAGCCCCAACTCCTCTCACAGCATTAGGCTGTAATTCCCAAGAAAACTCCCAGCAGGAGAGCCCACCCCCTCAGGCAAGACTCCCAAACCCCAAAACCTGCCAAAATAATACTCTGAAGTCTTGATATCAGGGAATAAAGTCAAACAAAGAGACAGAAGAAAGTGATGAAACAAAATGCTAAAAAAACCCCCGAGTAAATTCTGAAACAAAGTGAAAACACTAAAATGGCATGGGATGAGATGAAATACAGGGAAATGGATCAAACCTTGCTGATTTAATGCTCATTAAAATTGTAAGGTTTCATTATCAAAATGAAATCTTGAGGTTTCAATGAGGATCAGTTGGGCAAACTTCAGTCCATTTCCCTGCACTTCATGTCATCCCGTTTGCTTTTATTGTTTTCACTTTGTTTCAGAATTTCCTCTCTTTTTTTTTAGCATTTCATTTCTTCAATTTCTTCTCCTGTCTCTTTTCTTACTTTTCTTCCCTGATTTTGGGATTTCAATCTGAAAGGGAGGTGTGGAGGGAGCAATGTTGGGGCAGTGCTGTACTCCCCTTGACATGTCCTTTGCAGCTGCAGTGTCCCTGGAGCTGTGGGCTTTGTGGTTTCCTCAACCCTAACCCTAACCTTAACCCTAAGGGAGGGAGTTAAGGAGCCTTTTGCTGAGGCTTAGGTGCCAAGAACATGAGTGATGCCAAGGAGCAAGGTGTGGAGGGAGGAATGTTGAAACCATACCATGCTCCCCTTGGCAGCATCCCTGGAGCTCCAGTCCTTGTGGTTTTCTCTTGCCTAACCCTAGGCCTATTCCTTACCCTAAGCAGAGCAATAAAAGCAGCATTTGCTGAGACTGAGGTACCCAGCACATGAGTTTTGCCAAGGAGAGGTGTGTGGAGGGAGCAGTGTTGAGGCAGTGTCGTGCTTCCCTTTGCATGTCTTTTGTAGGTGCCGTGTCCTTGGAAATTCTTCGTTTTATGCATGGAAATAAAATCTTGAAATCTTGAAATCTGAGAAAGAAGTGGAAGAAACAGATAGGACAGGACATATGATGAAACAAAATACAACTGAAAAAAAGAAAATTCATAAGTTGAGTGAACCACATTAAATAGAACTGAATGAGATAAGTTAAAAGGACCAAATTTAGCCCAAATGTTAATCATTGATAGCTCGAAATCAGGAAACAAATTGAATGAAAGACACAGCAGAGGATATATGATGAAATTAATTCAATTGAAAGTACAAAAGAAAATTCTGAAATAGAATGAATACAATGAAATGGGATAGGATGAGATGACATGCAGCGAAAAGGACTGAATACTGCATAAATTTTATTCGTTTAAATTGTGCAATTTCAAATTTCCAAATCATGAAAGGAAATGAAATCTCACTATTTCAGTGAGTATCACTTATTGAAAATTCTGCTCATTTCACTGCACATCATTTCATCCCATCCCGTCCCATCCCACTTTATTGTTTTCACTTCTTTTCAGAATTTTCGGTTTTTTTCAATTTCATTTCCTCTGCTTATATTTCCTTTCTTGTCTTTTCATTTCACTTCATTCCTTGATTTCTCATTTCATTTCTTTTCATGAAACCTAAGTTTTTCATTTCATGAAAGGAAATGAAATCTCTTGATTTCAATGATTATAATTTCTTAAAATTTTGGCTCATTTCACTGCATTTGTTCCATTCCATTCCATTCCATTCCATTCCATTCCATTCCATTCCATTCCATTCCTTTTCTCTTCATTTCATAATTTTGGGTTTTTTTCAGTTTCATTTCATTTCCTTATATTTCCTTTCCTGTCTTTTCATTTCACTTCATTTCTTGATTTCTCATTTCACTTCCTGTCATGGAAATGATATTTCTTCATTTTCGTGATAGGAAATGAAATCTCGTGATTCCGATGAGTGTCATTGCATGAAATTTTGGCTCATTTCACTGCACTTCATGTCATTACATTCCATTTCAATAATTTAACTTCTGCTTAGAATTTTTATTCTTTTCAATTTCATTTCCCTATATTTTCTTTCTTGTCTTTTCATTTCACTTCATTCCTTGGTTTCTCATTTCAAGTACATGTAAGTGCAGATTATGGCAATTTCATTTCAAAGTGTTTGACTGACTGAAGAGCATTTTTCACCCCTTGAAGTACTTGTAGAATTGGAATGTCCCTGAGATTACTTGGTAGAAAGGGAAGTTTTCAAATGTTACTGCTTACTTAATGTAAATTTAAAATTAATATTAAACACTAACTTGTACAGATTTTTAGGTAGCAGCACAAAAATTACTGATCCTTTTCTCCTTAAGGAAACAAAGATGTCAGGTGTTAACAATTGTCAAAATATAGATAAATATGACATAAAACAGGAAGAACAAGAGTTATAAAACAAAACACAGAGAACCATGGTATAATCCTGTGGTTAAGAACCTGCACACCTAAGGGGTTTAAGAAAGGAACAGGTGAATCCAGAAATAAAAGTAATATCGAGTAACTTTCATTATACAGTATTTGCATAAGTGGGAAAGATTACATTTTCCATAAAATGGGAGATTCATATTTCTCTGACTTCTTTTAGGAGTTTTTCACAATATTTCATTGGGCTTTTCAAAAATCTTTTGGATTTTGGAGTCTAAAAACTTGTCAGCAAGAGAAGAGGGGTTGTTCTTTGAGTCTTGTGCTATGCCTCTTGGTATGATAACTGACTGTCTCCAAATGAGCAATAAATTAGGTAAATAATTAGGTAAATAAACAGTTGGTTTAGGGTTTTTTCCATCACCTTGTGGAGAGGAAATGTTGGGTGTGTGCTGAATATAAAGAAAACACATCTGCTGAACAGCACAATGTGCATCTGAATATCAGTATAACAGCACCCAGGTATTTAGCTGGTGTCCATATGCGAAGTTAAAAAAAAAAAATCTAGCTTTGCATTCCAGACTTAAATGAGAGCTCCAGAATATAAATGATGGGAGCAGAGGGCTGATGGAACTGTAGCAGTCAGCCTTAGATCTCTTAAAGGCATCTTCTGTTTGACAGCTTGTACCATAGTTCCTGTGTGAAATCATTGGGCATATGAACATGTCAGTGTGTTCATTTTTGGTTTGATTGTTTTGAAAATCTTGCAATTAAAGATCTTACTGATTAATATTTTCAAAACACTGCATCTGAACCTGCTCCAGCAAGATGTGCCCTTAGAGGGAAAAACCAGAAACAGTTCTTCACTAGAGGCAGCAGCCAATACAGAAATGTAATTTTAGCCAGAGCACTGTGTCATAGCATTGCAAGAAATCCAGAAAGAATGGGATGGGGGGCACTAATTAGAAATAATAATGCAAAAATTGGATGACATTGTCTTTGAAGACATTCTACTTTTGACAAAACAGCCAGCTTATATTTGAAAGCATCTGCAGTGTCATGTCCTTCTCTATCACACAGAGCCATCCCGGTTAATAATGCAAAATTCAGCCTCCCTGTGAGTTTAGTACAGTGTGAAAAGTTCACTGATAGGAGGATCATTATTTCCAAGGAAGAGGAAGTGTTCTCATGACCTTACTTACATTTCTTCACTACAGGAAAAAGCTTCTTCTCAGCAGATGAAAGAATTATTGCTAAGACTTAAAATCTGTTGCAGTGTTGTCCCCATTTGGTTTTGCTTCTTTTATTTTTTCTTCCCTATTCTTCCGTCTTTCAAACTTTGCAACAGCTACTTTTGAGACAGATTGGAATTATACTCTCCAAGTAGCAACTGCCAAGATAATTCTTCTTTCTATGATTTTTATACTTATTTCATAATTTCTATTTCATCCATGTTTTTTAACAGCACATTTATATAGAAAAATTCCATGCCAGATGTTTCTCTTTTCCCTATAGGGACTCTTTAAAAAGTTTAGCACAAGGTGGTGCAGTTGCTTAATGGTGTATTTTTAAAGCCATTTCTTACCTGTCTCATTGCACTTTCCAAATATTGTACATAGCTGCAACAGATGTGAAGAAAAACAAAGAGATGACAGGTGAAAAATTAAATATGATGAAGAAAAGATGGAGTATTTCTATCTTGAACTGGGAAATTTGGGGAAGTCCCATGTTATTACAAGCACTCTGCCTTTCTTTGAACCTCCCCATTCACTACCCCACCAAGAGTGAGAGCTACTTTTGCATCCCTTGAGCACAAATGACAGCAACTCTGTCTCTGCCAGCCCTGAGACAGGCTGATGAAGGTGGGTCTTCAGGTGGAGAGATGCTCTTGAGTGGTTAATGTCTGTTTTGTTCCATAAGTGTGCCAAGAGACATTGGTACCTCAGAGAGGCAATTCATGGGACTCAGTTTAGTTGTCTGTTTAGGATGAGAAGAATGATGCCCTGGCAATGATTACATCTCTCTACTGACTGTAATGGAGTCCTTGGGAAACTAACTCACATACAGAGCTGAGGCTGTGCTATGGCAATTCATAAGGACATCAGCTGAAATGAATCCCACTGCCTGCTTTTTAAAGCCAGAACAAATAGCAACTTGTATTGTACAGAGAAAGCCTGAGTTTAACAAGTCAAACTGAGTACAGAGGGAAAACTTGCACTTGTGTGGCAGCTCTGGCCTACCAGAGGTCTCACAGCTTGAAGGAGCTATGGTCATGCATTTATAGATTGTCAGATGCAGCAGTATTAATGAGTTGATAATTCTCACAGATCAACATAGCCTTTTTTGTTGACAGCAAAATCTTATTAATAAGTTGTTTCACTGCTCCTGTTCTATTTCTTCTTTCCAGTAGTCACCAACCAAGGTGTTTGTTCTGTAGTGTATGTGTTTTCCCAGACTGATCATGAAAACTCACCATCTCTGTCTCCTTTGCTAGTGTCACATATTCTCTTCCTTACCTTGATTCTTGAGTTCAGTTTCACAGATGCAGTTTTTCCCTGCACCCCCCCAAATCTGAGACCAACCCAGGCTACCACAGAGGATTCCTTTTTCCCACTTTCAATTTAGATGATACCAGAAAATTAGAAAAAAACAAGGCAGACATTCATTTAATTATTGGAAGAAAGAGGAGACCAAAGTTTCCCTGGATGTCCAATGTGCATTTTCTTCTGTGCTTTCTCTGCTGGTGTAAAACCTTGGGTTTTTTTCCTGAAGAGGTTGGGGTAAAATGGGATGAGCTTTGAAAGTTTCTGAAAGACGTGAGAAATTTTGTGAGAACTCTGCTGGCACTTTGTGATTTCTAGTGAAGCGAACAAACTCTGAGAGCTCCACACTTCTGAGCTGAAGTCTGGTTAATATTTTTGAGCCTCTGTTTGCACAGTTATAAGAGCAGGGATATCAAATAAGAAGATTCAAACTACTGGAAAATGTTTTGGAAAATCTAACTGATTGTCCCATAACTCTGTTAAACACATTTCTGGCATCAAGCTTGTCCAAAGACCAAGAAAAAATATCTTCAATGTCAGTAGCTTGCAATATATCACCTATTACTTTTCAGAACCAGATTCTGGGGATCAAAAAATTTTTGATTTTTTTTTTTTTTTTCAGATCTTAGTGACAGTGAAGGGTGTTCAAATCATTGTTGAAAGTAGTAAATTCTGATTTTTGGGAAAAATGCCAGGAAAAGCCACAGAGAATGAGAATATTCTCTCTTCTGCAAAGAGAAATTACCACAGGTACAACTGTCCACACATGCCACTAAAATGTCCCTTTGAACTGTGATGTAAACTGTGAAGATGTTATTGAAATGGAAGTTTTTGGAATGGTATGTATTAATAGATATAGAATTTTGAGAAGACTGGTTGTAGTCTTCTTATTATGGCCTTCTACATATATTATATATAGATAAAGAAGATTTGTCAGGAGAAGGTCTTGTATTGGATTAACATATAAACTGGAATAGACTTTTGGCCTCAGGGAAAAAATGATTAAAAAAGAAGAAAGCAAAGAAACTAAAATAATTTATTTCCTTAATGCTGAAACAGTTATGTTTTTCATAAATATTTTGCCCTTGTGTCTTTTTTTCTCTCAGTATCAGCTTCAGAACGATAATGGGCTCCAACAGAATCATTCACCTAGTTTGGTTTCCAGTAAGTGCAATACGTGAAAAGAATCTAAGCCTAATTATATCAGCAGTGTCTCATAAAATTATTCAATTCCCATAAAAATACATTCATTAGGATTTTATCTTTGGGACCAGGCAGTATTCTCAGTCCAATTCCATTTCAACTACTTCTTAAAATCGAAGCACCTGAATCTTTCTCAAAACTCACAGTCTTCAGTATGAAGGACAGCAGGTGGATCTGCCCTCTCAGAATACAAGATTCATGTAATGTGTCATCTGTAATCTGATTTTTCCTTTTAGGTGTCAGCAATACAGCAGATGAGAACTTTTCTAATGGAAAAAAGTTTGATCAGAAAGTACTCCGAATGTCTCCAGAGCTCCAGAGTTATATAATAATAGTATTTCCTCTGTATCTTTACATAAAAATTCACCGAAACCATGCTACTGTCTTAATTCCAATTTTTTCTACATTCCAGGCTAGATTCTCGTAAATGAAATAGGTATTCAGTGTATGTATATTCCACCATGTATTTGCATTCTGTATTGCACAAACATGGAGTAATTTTGCTGTGATTCACACCAGTAAGATTACATAAGCATCAAGGTAGAGTTCATCTTATGATATTTCAAGTATTCTCTATATTCATCAGATGGTGAAGATCTGATCTAGGAAATCTCTGTCCTTGGTCAGATTGCAAAGCCATCTGGGCACAGTCCTGCTCAACCTCATGCCAAGGTCACCAAAGGCAACTTCTTTGGCAATGAAGTTGGACTAAATGATCTCCTGGACCTTCTCTAACTGCAGGCATGTTGTGTTTCTGTGATACAAGGCAGTCAAAGGTAGCTAAAATCTCCTCTATTGAAGTGGCTCAAATATCTGTCATTAAAAAATGGCTGAGTCCCTGCTCCCATGTTGCTGCTACCTGGCTGTTCCAGCAGTTCAACTGTTGAACAATGGTCTCCCTTTTGATGCTAAGAACCAAGTATGTGTCTGGAGATGTTACTTCTGATTGGACTGCAACTCTGCCCAACATTATCAGGAGTCAGGACTCAGTTCTATTCCTTACTGCTCCCATACCCTGTAGTGATCTGGGCTTTTATGCAGGGCCCTGTGTTGAATGACAAATAATGAGGTCAAATTTCTGCTGCTTACCCCAGTGATGAACTTCAGGTACCTATGAAGGTTAGGGAACAGCAGGCTGGTGGTAGCTGTTGTTTCCATTCTGCTAAATCTGTGTAATTTAGATAATAAATAATGAAAACATTTCATGTAGAGGAAAATTTTTATGTTATTTTACTCTTTTAAGCATGAGGAAGAAAATAAAACTGGATAAAACTCATGAGCTTTATACTATGCTCATTAAAGCTCTAACTAGGGTAAGGCTTAAAAATTTTTGTTATCTTACTCTTTTGAGCATGCAGAAGAAAATACAACTGGATAAAACTCATATGAATTATATCATGCCTATTAAAGCTCTAAGTAAGTCAAGGCTTCAGTCATGACTTCAGTAATCAAGTACTAATCATAATGGCTATAAAAAGGAGGGGAAAAACTTTTTTCCCAACCATTTTTTCACATAGTTGAAAGTGGCAAGATCATTTTCACTCAAATTCTCATAAAAATATAGCCTCTGGCAACAAGTCAAATTCTAAGCCTAAGAGGCTTTGGAATGATTGACAGAATTGACATGATCCATTCTTCATAAAATAATATGAAACAGTACTCACAGGCCCTATAAGTACATCCACCTAGAGCAGGCTAAACCTCTCTATTTTTAAATATAACTGTCAGCTAAGCAAAGAAACAGTGAAATAAAAGCCTGAAAACTGATGCTTTCACCAACTGTAACCTGAGAATGAGCTTAACTGTGTACTTTAAACAAACATTGCATAATAGAGCATATATTGCAGCTCAAGCAATATTTTAGATTAGTTATTTTATTTATGCATTACAGGATAAATATTGATTCTGGCTAGACTCCTGTGACACGAGGCCAAGTTAAAATGAAGTCTTTAAAGAATATGGATCATAGAACAGACCAAAGTACTATTTAGCCATGTGTCCTAGTGTGGACAACAAAATATCCAGCACATAGTAATAATTCCTCAAAATTGTTTCCTAGTCTCCAACAATGTGTCACCTAAAGACATCTTGAATCTGGAAGTTCTTGTATTTCACAGCCCTCTGAGAATTTATCTTTCATGAGGCTGTTGCTGCCCTTTGAAAGCTTCTTAGCCTTCTTTAAGGCAGTGTCCTCCAGCAGGGTTTTCCTTGAACTGGTTACATACTTTTAGGATATATCAAGAGCTATGGCTCCTCTTGCTTCTAGCATGGCAGCTCTTCATTTATATAATGCTTCTAGTGATAAAATACCAGTCCAGGTTGTTAGTTTGCCATTTAAAACACTTATGTATGGATCATTGTTTACAGAATATAAACATTTTAGTTTACCTCTGAGAACAAAGTACTGCTGATACACTTGCCCATCTTTGTATATGGGACCTGCTATCACCTTCCCGTGCCAACCAGGAATATTTTATTTGCCTAAAATGGCATTAAATGTTGACTAGTTTACAAGATGGTTTGGGTTGGAAGGGGACTTTAACCATCATCTAGTCCAACTCCCAAGTTATTCCATCTAATCATACTTTTTAGGGAAAGGCAGGTGTCTGAAAAAGCACAAGGAGCACTTACAGTCTGTTAATCTGCTGCCTTTATCACAGTGACCCATAGACCTCACCCTCACCTCACTGCATTGAGTGTCCATTTTATCAGTCAGCAAATCTCTTTTCAGGACCCTGCCAGAATGCTGATATTTCTGCTGCCTTCCTCCTTCTTCTGGACCCTCTATTTTATTGATCTGTGTACCCAGGCCAAAGCTCTGGTGTTACTGAAGTAAACTGAAAAGACCATCATGGAGAGTCTTGCACTGTTTATCAAATGTGGGTGTTCTGAATGTCCTCCCTCAGAGTATATGAAAAACATCCACATTCTTCCAAGGTTAGCCAGCCATGTTATCATATTCATTTACAGGCAAAGTATGAAGCCTAATTTCTCTTAATTATCTCATGCCCAATGACCATATGCCAGAGGTCATGTTAACAATGATGAAATTGGAATAAACACCTGACAATATATGGTGCATGTTAGCTGTCCTTTGAGTTATCATTAAAAGCAGATTCCTTTATATTTCCTCTGGAGTCTATGGATTTCTCAGTGGAGTGGAGTCAGTGAGACCATTTTAAGTGACTCAGTTGCAGCTCATTTAGGATCTTTTTCTGCAAAGGACTGTGAAGGGCTGCCCGTTCCCTTACCTGAGAGGCCCCTTCAAGTTAAAAACACTCACTACAAGAAATAACCTATAAATAGGTAACCTCTGCCTTCCTCTGCTGCCCATGGTTGTTACACATCAATGGGGAATTTTGGAAAGCAAAAGGGAAGAGAAATGAATAGAAAAGTCTGAAACAGCTTTAGCTGGTGGGTTGAAAATTCCGTGATTGCTGCTGACAGACCTGGTCTTCTACCTATGAGGGTTCTACCTACCCCACAAGACCTTGCACGTCTGAAGTACTCAAAGGTATGAGGTCCTCTGAAGCTATAACAGATGATGTTATCCCAGCAAGCTTTCCTAAATCAGGTATGTTTTCTTGCTGCATGAAGAGAGTTGTCATAATAATGCTGGTAATCACAACAGGCATAACACTAGCAATAATAGTAACAACAATAAGAAAACCAATCATAATAATAGTAATTACTACTAATAATGTAATTATGATGTTGTATTTACAACAATTAAATATTTTATTTGAGATTAATGAGAAAGGACAGAAATATTCTTACATGCAAATTAAAAAAATTCCACCATAAACTTTGGTGTAAAGCTGTCTAATTTATTTTCTTGTGTATTACTGTATGTTGTAGACTTTTCCCTTCCTATAAACTATATCCTACATAGAGGGATCTGAATAATGCTTCCTGAGAAAATAAAAAAACCCTTTTTTGCATCAAGTCTTACAGTGTCAATAAGAGTTCTTTGTAAGTGGTGTTAGTGACTGGAGGAAGCTTTTTTGAGGAAAAGCATAGTTTGGAAATGGAGGAAGTGTATGAGGGGCACTTAGTAGCAAGCACTCATGCTAAAATATGATGTGTGTTGTAAAACCTGAGAGATAAACCGGAGCTGTTAAAGCAATTGTTTCCTGAGCCCTAATCACGATACACAGGACAAAAGTCGATGTTCCAGATAAGTGTATTTGGACTACAGCTGCATTTATAGTACCTACAGCGTATATCAGATGTTAATGCTAAATGTAAGAGCTTTGGCTTACTGAGAAGTTATTAACTTATTGAGCAGTATTATAATTAATCACACACAGAGGAATCTAACAGTACTGCTTCACTTTATGCCTTCCTAATGGAATATTCAATTTCCCCTTTTATGAATGAATTCCTCAGTCTTTTTAGAGTAGTGAAGTGTATTTTACACCTAGAGACCTCTCTAAAAACTATCAGTTCAGGTTACTTCTTGGCAAAAAGATTTCTACCGGAGTTAAGCTTTCATACAATTACACTTCAAATAAATGGACGTTTTGTATTGACTTAATTGAAATCTGAATTAAATCTGCATTAAACACTGCTAAGAAAGAAGCTCATAACACATTAGTAGCTCAATCTGTTTAAAGTATGGTTATGTTCTTAAGGGCAGAATATCAACCTCTGGCTTCATAGCTTTGGGCAGTATTGATGCATGTCTAGGAGCAAGAGTTTTGTAAATTCCCTGCTAGGCCATGTGCTTCTTTGCAAGTCTATATCAGCAGAAATCTGATTCTTTTTCAGGTATCATGCATAGCATGCCAGCTTGAGCCTCCTGGTTTACTTTTTTAACCGAATAAAACTGGTTGTCATAAACCAAACAGATGATGTTTGTGCATGTCATTTGTAGATTTTGCTTTTGTTGTTGGTTTTGTCACTACACAATAAAGCTACAGTTTACTGCAGCTTTGCCTTTGTTTCATGGATTGCTAACATCATCTAGCATACCCCAGACCTGCCTTGCTACAAGGTTTGCTCCTGGAAGCAGGAGGTGGACCCTTAGCCATAACTTTGATGTTTACATCACTGAGTGGTATCATTTAGTCACCTACAGGTAACAGCTCTTTTGGATAATGTTGGGAATATTTTGTAATCACCAGCGTTTGCTTTACGCATTAAGACATTACTGTAAGGAACAGACTGGGCAGATACTTACTCGACTGGTATGAATGTGGAAGAGTGATGGGTAGATGTTCCTGCCCTAGACTTTGGTCTTGGCTACTTTTTCCCTCTGCTCAAGTCTGCTCTGAAGTCAAAAGTGAGGCACTAGTCCCAGTTTTCTGAGACTCACTTGAGCAGTGCTGGGAGCGGAAGGTGACTTGCTATGCCATGTTGTCTTGGGGTGACTTTATGATGTGCATCTCATATCGCTGCCCTATGCCCAGAAATTAATTCTTGTTTCTTTCTATGCCTTTAAGGCTTTCTATGCCTTTAAACTGAGCCTGAGAGGGGGAAGGAAAAACCCTGAGCAAAACTTTTTCAAAGCAGTTTGCAGCTTGTTCAAGGTCACACAGAGATAGTGACTTTTTTTTTCCCAGCCAGCTTTCAGCCAGTTTTTTTTCAGTTTTTTTTCTTCTTCTCCGGAGAGAGACTGAGAGTTGAACTTTTTTTCCTTCCCTGGAATTTTGGATTTTTCCCTTTTTCCATGGATTGCTTCAATATCAGAACACATTGGGAGGACTTTCCACTGGGCACAGAGGGCCTGGGCCTGGCCCAAGCCCCAGCTCTGAGGAGAGCAAAGGGAGGACTCTAACACTTGCCCAGGTTTTTTCTTCACAGCAAAAGATTTTATTATTTAGCATTATTATCCTTTTCCCGTGTGTTTGGTAAATAAATAGTTTTATCTCCTTCACTTTCCTTCGAGGAAAATTTATTTTTCCCGAACCTGGTGGGGGAGGGGTGGTTGTGCCTTCTCTCAGAGGATATATCTCCAAATTTGACCAAACCAGAATGCGTGTGTATGGTAGGTAGAGATTTTCTGTGGGAGGGATGTGTCTTTGCTCAGACTGTGCAAGTCTGCCGAGGTTTTCTCAGGGTGTTGGACTCTGGGGCTTTCATACAAGCTCAGAAGAAACTTCTCAGATAACCTTCAGTTATTCTTTCACAAGCACACCCTGTTCAAGCACAGAAAGGCTTGGAACAGCCGCTGATGCTGTGAGGTCAGTGTGCTGGCCTGAAGGACACCTCTGCCTTCCCTGGGAGTGAAGGACACCTCCGCAGGCACCTGACAGAACTCAGCATCGACAATGCTCATGCAGTGACTGAGCAGCATCATTTTCCTCCAGAACAGGGTTAAAGATTCTGAGAAAGATTTTTTTTTTTCCCTTGCTGCTGGCTGCTGCAGACAAAGATAAGACATGGCTCTGAGCCTTATTATAGGACCTCTGTCTTAGCTGTGGTCCCAGGAATGCTTTTGTCCTGCTGGTTCCCTCCAGACAAGGAGAGAGTGCTTCCAAGAAACCTGCCATGCATTTATGCAAGAATTCTTCTGCAATAGTTAGTTCCCCACATAACAGATGACAGGTTTTGCCACCTGCTCTTTGCAGTGTTGCACCAATATTTCTGTGGAGTAAATAAAGTTCACAAATCAATTAATTAAAAATTCAATACTTATAAAAATAAGTATGCTATTTAATACAAGAGTGCTTTGATATATAAAATCTATTGCTTCTCTCATGGGGGCATTTCTTCAGAGCAGCTCTTCACCCCTCTCTTCAAAGTTATGTTTTTCATTTCTCCCTCACCCTGCAATTCTCTAACCTGATAGCATTCAAGTTTGGGGGAAAGGATATTTTTTGCATTTCTTCCACTTCCACAGTGTGCTTTTACTTGATATGTGTCAGCCTAGCTGGAGACCACTCTATTTTTGCCCAAGTCAACAGCTACTAAAGGTTAGTGAGAACTCATCTGGGAAGTGTGGCAGTTAAGACCTAGTTAGTGAAATATTTTCCAACTTTACAATCTGGTCTGTGTATTATAAGGCCTTCATTAAGGAGATGTGCTATTTAACCTGAAGTGCTTTGTATGATATAGTAATCATTCTTATCTGTGTTTCTTTCAGGTAAAATCCATTCATAACCTTAAAGTATGTCACCAGTTCATTGGAGAAAAGGGTGATCCAGCAAAGCTAGTCTTGATGGCCTCTGGTCGGTGGCCTTACTCGTTCCTGAGGCATTGAAGGATCCCAGTTACCAAGTATCTTCTGCTGCTGGTCATGAGACAAAGTGTGGGAACAGCACTGGAAATAATGAGGAGTGAAAAATAACATACTAACTTGGCACTCTACACTAGCAGAAGCATTTTTGTTGTCTTGTTGCACTGACTTTTATATCTCAGCAATTCTAATGCAGTTAGCACCTACAGCTGTTAGAAAATCGCTATATAAAATGGGAAACACAGGTTTCAAGCCATACGGTGGGACAGATTTGAAACTGGTGTCTATGCCATCTTACTATCATAAAGGACTCCTCCATTACTGGCTGGAAGAGAAAGGCCAGGAGGACTGAGCTTCAAAAGCAGTTCCTCAATGCTATGCCTGGTACATCAAGGAAAATATAAACAGTTTAAGAATACTGTAAAACAGGATGGTAAAATCTGTTTTAAAAAAGGAGCTTTCTCATTAAATATCTGTATTCACTCTTCAAAGGCAGCAACTCTGGGGTTACTATGAAGCAGAACAGTCATAAATATTGGCAGAAAATTACTTAAATGAGATAAATTGCTCACTTAAAAAGAGACAGAAATCTTGTCTTTTCCAAATGTTATGTGGAAATTTATTTCATGAATAGATCAGTGAGTCTGGTGACCTGTGCTACTGCTGACTATTTTTATCTTGTTTTGGATGTAAAATCCCTTCAACTTTATACAGAGAAGCAAATCTCAGTATAGAAAACACACTTGACTTGGGGAATATGGAAAGAAAGATGAAAGATCATGTTAGGATCCCAAAGGTGAATGGTGAAGATGAGGGAGTCTTGAAACTAAGAAAGAAGTAATGTGAAATAGAAAGAAGGGAGAAACTTTCATGGTTTTATGGCTGTGTTTTTCGTGAGATCAAAGGGTACTGTGTATTTTGAATAACTAAGCCATAAAAGTTCCTCATATTGGAGATTTGAAGAGACAGTTGTCCAGTATCAGGTGTATCAAGTGGAATACAAACACCCCTTTCCCCTCTAGGAATTAATCTGGGGGTATTGAATGGAATCTAACTAGAAAAGATGAGAACCAAGCATTCCTGCTGCAGCTCAAACTAAGTAATTAATTGATGAAATGAATCAAACCTGCTGACCATATGAAAAAAGAAGAGAAAATCATGAGGGGATATAAAAAACCCGTGGGTTTTAAATTTTTTTTAAACTTTATGGTGAGCACTTGACATTTGGCCCATGGTGAACACATCTGAGCAGAGTACCTTGGCAGAGCACTCCTGGGAAGCAGGCCAAGAGTCAATCAGGCACACAAATGGACTCACTGCTTGTCTCTGGGGATTGCCTGGGCACTGCAGAGGAATTTCAGCTAGTGTGACATGTATATCATTGCAGAAATAATCTTCTGTATTCATTAGCAATGGGTTTCCTCAGAAAGAAAATAAAGTGCAGGAATTTTGCATTTGTTAATGATGAGATGCTGCATGAAGCTGGAGAGGACAGATGGACAGTTGTGAGATACCTGTATTCAGACTTGCAAAATCTGTTTGTATGGCTACCAGAAGACATACTGGAAAGCCAGATACTGATACAATGGCTTTGCTAGCCTGTGTCTTGCAGGGCTTGAATTGCCTGTTTGTCATCAGCTTTGTCCCTGAGGAAGTGGTTAGATATCTTTGTATTGGGGTCTCCATGTGGTCCTTCTAGAAAAAATTGTTTGCTAAGGCTCAGTGCTGCACAAACGTTGGAGTGAGCTTGGGTTTGTTAGAGGTGATGCTACCAAAAGATCTATGCTGCTAAGTTTACCCTGGAGGCAGCAGAAAAGCAGTTATCACACAGTGGTGATACCAGAGAGTGGTTAACCAGGTATTTCAAAGGAAGAGATGCTCAAAGTCTTGTTTCCCTCTCTGTTCCTTTACATCAACTCAAGTGTCCTGTTCCCTCCTCTCCGTACCCTGTAAGGGCAGGAGGGAAGGGAAGCAAGTCTCTGTGTTTTCCTCCCAGCTTTGCTTCAGCCCTTGTCCTTCTCCACAACACACCATATGGAGCTCAGTCAGATCTCTTGGTGCTTCAGAGGGCTGCAGGAGGTGAAGGAATTGGTAGATCATGGGTCAAGATCATAGGTTGTTATCGGTGATGCCCATGTTGGCCTGGTAGCTAGGCAATTAGCATTTGAATTAGCCCACAGGCCATTAGTTGTCAATTCTTCTTTAAACTTTTTAAAGTATTAATTAACAGTGCCATGACTGGAACTCAATAAAAGCCACTGAGAAACATGTTTTAAGAAAAATCAGAGAAAAACACTTTGTAGTTCTTTTTGCATGATTTTCTGGTCATAATACCATGATATTTGAATAAAACTAAATGTCTTTGATAATTCAAGTGGAAAAAAATCTAGTTCAAAGAATGACTTCAGAAAAAGAATTAAATTATCTTCTCTCTGTGAAAATACTTAATTTTGACCTTATGCTTAAGACCCAAGATGCAAGAATATACCCACTCCTGTCTCATGTGCTCTACTGAGCAAGTTGCATTGATAATCCTGATTTCTGCATTCAAATTCATATACTGAAAATTAAAATGCCTTTCTTAGTTTGCAAAGAATGTGACAAGACTAATTATTTTAATGCATCTGGATAACCTGTTTCAAATGCCTCTTTAATCAGCTTTATTTAGCATACTTCACATTTGCATTTTATATTCAGCCTCGTTTGTATTGCCTCATTACGCTTTAAATGACAATTATTTCTAAACTAAAGGCTCCAGAGCTTTGATTTTTTGAGGGGCATAGACCAAAATGGGATTAATGACAGGTTTGAAGGAAACAGGACATTAGTGCATTAGCAAGAATCAGAAAGTCCTCCATAATATCAATGAGTGTTTTTCAACATTCTTCTTTGCTTCTTTCTTCCTGTTTCTTCCCCTTCCTCTTTTAATGTCAAGGTGTATAGATACACAGTGAGACAACAGATGATTTCTTCAGGTCACTGACTTGGTTCCTCACATTTATTTAGTAAAGAAGTTCTTGCCAGAGACTTCCAACTTTTAAAATCCATATCACTAATATAGCTGGGAAAGATCAGATAAAACAAACAAGCAAGGAAATAAATTTCTTTTGGTGTGTCATGGTTTAACCCCAGCCAGCAACTAAGTACCACACAAATTCTAACTCAGTTCCTCACCCTCCCCTGCTACTGGTGGGATAGGGAGAAGAATCAAATAGAGGTGAAACTTGTGGGTTGAGGTAAGAGTAGTTTAATACTTGAAATAAATTATAATAAAAACAAAATTATAATTACTACGAATAACTAATAATTGTTCAAAAAAGAAAAAGAGAATAAAGCCCAAAAGGAACAAGCTCTTAACAACACAATTCCTTGCCACCTGCTCACCAATGCCCATCCTGTCCCTGAGCAGTGATCATCCCCTCCTGGCCAACTCCCCCCAGTTTGTTTACTGGGCATGACACTCTATGGGGTATGGAGTATCCCTTTGGCCAGTTTGGGTCAGCTGCCCTGGCTGTGCTTCCTCCCAGCTTCTTGTGCACCTGCTGGCTGGCAGAGCATGGGAAACTGAAAAGTCCTTGACTTGGGATAAGCATTAATATCAACAACTAAAACACCAGTGTGTTATCAACACTATTCTCATCCAAAACACAGCACTCTACCAGCTACTGGAAAGAAAATTAACTACATACCCACTGAGACCAGGTGATGGTTTGGGGAGATTGTTAACATGCATCTTTAGGCTAGTATACGATTATCTCTCCAGCACTGTGTGTAATGACATTCTCTGTATTTACTGGCTTGTTCTTTCATATTAGTTTGTGTAGTATTAACAGGAGGGAGAGGGTAGTTAGCCATTTCAACTTTGGCAACTAGCCAATACATTAATAGAGATGATGAAAGCTGTGGAAAATTGCTTTTTTCCTACCTTGTTCCAGAGAGGGGGTTACAAGAATGGAAACTCTCCAGAGACAGCAAAGCTGAGCCCAAAAAAAGCTGTGAGAAGAAAGTTTAGAAGAGATGTGGGAAATCTTGGATAGCAGAAAGACAGAGCAGGGGTATGCTTCTGTAGACAATCTATAGTGGTCTAATATGATGCTGTGGTGAGCTTTGATCTGGTCAGGGAAGGTGACCATCGCAAAAAAGACTACAGTTCAAGAGGAGAAGAAAAGATGAAGGAGAATCCTAGAAAATTTTACAACAGATTAGTCCTTCGGCCCAAAGTGTTTTTTAGAGAAGTCAAGAAAATCAACCCTGATCTTGTACTGAGGATTAGTTATTTTTCATCTCTGTTTCAGTATTTCCTATACTGTAAAGTCAACATTAGTAATGTCATGCAGGCTGGTAAATAATTTGTTTAGTGGCCGTTGTTTCATACCTATCATGCAATCCTGACATAATAAGTGCAATCATGAAAGGCTGTTCCCCTGCATTTCTTAATGTGTCTATACCCCAAGACAGCAGCCCCTTCCAGTCTTCAAAAGGTTCTGCACTGATCATTTTGATGGGTCATCTTCACACCAGGACACTGGGTCTGAAGCTCTCCTGGAACAGTTGTGGAAGGGTCCTGCACAGGGTCCAGTCCCTTTTTAAGAGTCCTTAACTTGTGTTCCTCTCTGCCTGAGCTCCTCTGGGCTTGTGGATACAGGCCTTTGATGAGCTGATGTCATGGGAGTGTCTGGGCAGGGTACCTTTTCGATTCCCCCTTCATTGTCTTAATGTGCTCCTTTGTGGGTGTGCAGACAAGCTTTCATCACATAACCTAAGGCATCCTACCACCCTGGGCTCTGTTTGGAGGCTTTGATTCTCCTTTGATCAGACACACACTAAATTATTCAAAGGGAAAATGCCACATATGACATTTCCATTATAGAGCCAATTCTATTTTAAGCCCTGCTTTTCATGGGCTCATTCAGAGAAGTCCAGGGAATGTCCCTATCCCTGAAGGCTTTGCTTTTTGAATTTTTGTTGTTGTTGTTGTTGCAGATGAATGATCAGGGGAGTTTTAAGGTACCTTCTTGAATGGATCTGTCTTAATGGATCTGTCTTAAAA
This sequence comes from Corvus kubaryi, assembly GCF_017639235.1. Classification (NCBI taxonomy): domain Eukaryota; kingdom Metazoa; phylum Chordata; class Aves; order Passeriformes; family Corvidae; genus Corvus; species Corvus kubaryi. The sequence continues at coordinate 4,760,665 of NW_024581081.1, forward strand.
CGGAGTAGGTAATTTTAGAGGACTAATTTATGGAAGCCTTCTCCAGAGTTTTACTGAGATAAATGCAGATCATAGAAACAATTATAAAAACATACGTCTTCTTATTCAGCACTTGGGAGAACATGTTTTGAGGCCTTCATTTTTTGAGGCTGTTTCATTTAACAGGGAATGGATCTGCATAAGCAGATCAGTCCACAATGAAAGGGCCAGCTGACAGTTTCCTGTAGCTATCACAGAAAAGTCACCAGCCTCCTTCCACAGAGCTCCACAATCAGGAAAGACCAGGTCTGGTAAGCATGGGAAGTCAGAAACCTTCAGAGGAACTGTGGTGGCTTGAACAACAAATACCATTGATCTGGAGACAATCAAATCCTTTAATCTGTTTTTAATCTCCCTATTTTTAAAGCTGCTTCTTAGGAATTTTAAATCAAGCGATGTTTTCTGTCAGTCTCTGGGTTCAGTATTTGGCAGGATCAGAGGGTCTTGTGTCACATGGATGGAGAGAGGGACTCTCCTCCCACCTCCCAGCTCAGGTGTCATGGCGGATGGCTGTAGCAAAGGCTCACATTACTAAATCTTGATCCTGCTTCTTTTTTTTTCTCCAAGAAATTTAATTCCCTTCAAAATCCCTCCTCATGACTTATGTCTTCTAATTGTTTTTTCCTCCACTAATACAGGGTTTGGGTTTTTTTGCTGGTTCCTAAGGATAAAACATGCCTCCCAGAAATAATTGGCTTATTACCCTTTCTTGCAAAGATACAATGGAAATCCTCCGGAAGTTTCTTTGGAATATTTTTTTGAATTTTGGAAACCCTTCTCCAATGCTATGCTGTTCCATGAAAGACACTGATAATTTACATACCATTTTCCCTCTTTTTCCACCCTTACGGGAGGACTGTCCCAACTAATTTTTTTGCCAGCAGGTAAAAAAACCCAATTAAACATATTTTCTTATCTTCAGTCCATGAAAGTTTAATGCCAAGGGAAGGTAAGGAAGAAAAATTAAGCAATCTGCTTTTTGTTTTGCTAGGGTGGCCAGTTTCACATCAAGAATCAGCAAAGGTGCTATTTGGGACAGCAATTTTTAGCTGATGTCAGTGAAATGATGCAGGTGGTGCCAGCTGGCTGCTCTTTGACACAGGTGTCCTTCAACATATGGATCAGGCCATATGATATCCACCTGTTTCAGATTATGCCTGTACATAGGTAGTCTTTCTATGTTGACACAGTTTTACAGAAAAAAGGGAGATGAAAGGGAAATAAAAGATTTTGTATGGACTGAAAAAGTTGATGTAAAAATGTAGGGCTAGATCATCCCACGAGCACTGCATTATGCCTCAGGCACCAGGCTTGAATCCCTCCGGGGAGCAAATGGAAGAAGCACGCATGGTCCTCTTCCTTCAAGTGCCCAACAGGCAGCATTCAAAAGATGGAGATTAGAAAGGATAGCATGTAAATGCTTGGCATAATTTTTTGGGGGAACTATTTTCTCGGTTTTGTTGTGACCCATCCATCTTCTTGCCAGAGACTTAAATATTGAACCTGAGCCTAAAGCCAGTTCTTTTGCTGAGGTCGGTGCAGTCAGAAGATCATCATCTGAAGTGCATGACAAACACTGATCACTGTGAACATGTAGCTGCAGTTATATTATTACCAACTCCCTAATGACTAATCAGTTGTTAAACAATGATTGAGCTCATTAAGGAAATGTATAAATGAGTAATTTTCATGTAACCAGCAGAAAAACACACCTCTGCAGTGCAGTCTGAAGTGTAGCCAAGGAGTGCACGTGCTCTCCTGGGCACGAGCTGGAGGGAGCAGTCAGCCACACTCAGGACTTTCCACAGCTCAGTCTCTACTGCACTGAACATTTTCTCTCCCAATCCCAACACATTTGATCTTACTTTGGTGAGAATGATGAGTGATGTATCTAAAAAAAAAAGAAAATCCCAGCAGAGTGAGTACTGGAAAGAGAACTACCTTGAGGATTTTGATCATGACATTTAAATTCCAGTCTGCAACTCATGTCATTCTATTTTGTTATATTCTGTTCATAAACTCTGTGTTGTAATCACAGACGTTTTGGCATGATGTTTTAAAATTATCTAAGATCTTTATCCTAGAATGCAATTGCATTTGGCTGCTTATCTTGTTAATGTTCAACTTCTATTGATTTCAAAAGGTTCAAATTACTTAAGGTCTTTGACTGGAGCTGCATATTTCTTTACAGGTTCATGAAGAGTAGGAAATTATTGTCCATAGGATCAAGAAAAACCTCAAACAACAAAGCAAGCACCTAATAAAGGGCAATCTGTGGGTTTCTCTTTCTACCTAGCACTTCACATTGTGACAGTCTGTGTGTGTGAGAAGAATGGAGAAGCCCAAGAAAATATTTACAGATCTCGTAGATAAGGCAGTAGCAGCTGCTAACTCAATGCATCGTGATGAACTGCTTTTTTCTTACAAAGGAATTCGCTACCCTATCACCATTTGCAGTCCTGAAACATTTAAAGCCTTGGAGTCTTTTGAAGCCAGAAGTGATGATATAGTTTTGGCGGGATACCTTAAATCTGGTGAATATATATATTTTTTTTTCTTAAATAAGGTTCTGTAATAGCAAGTAATAAGGTTTGTACTAAATATATGCAATGTATGTTGTATACTGCAAAATATTATATATTCTATGAAATAATATATATTTATAATAGAATATACTATTTAGAATGTTCAGAAATTTTGTAAAAGTGATTTCATTCTCAAAATGCACAACAAATTAATTATGAATACATTATTTGTGAAATTTTCCAAAAGACTTAGAAAGACAATCTGATTTTCTTTTCTGTAGCATATAAAGGTTTTTGTTATCTTTACTTTTAATAGTTATGGAGTTAAATGCACAAACTGGAGAGAATTAAAATACAGTTTTTTATGCCAGAGATAACTAGATCTCTTGATATTACAGGATCTGTTCTCACATTTAGATTTGTAAAGTTAAGAGCTTTATGTTTTTACACAGAATGGAGCTTTTGGTACCTTCAAATGCTGAATATTCCTTAGTTTATTTCACATAGATGTCAGGAAATAGCTATCAAAAATATTTCTGTTGTCCTTGAAGTTATTACACTGTTCTTTAATTACTGCAAAATCAGACGAGATCTTTGCTAGGGTTACATGTTTACCCTACATATTTGCTCCTTCTGCCTGAAAGCACTGGTCCACATCAGAGCCACAGGTTTGGGTTAGATGTGCCTCATATCCACTTTAATCTAGCTGTTTCTCTCTTCCAGCAATTGGTTCACTGCCTTACAGTAGACAGCCACAGCTGACAAGATTGTCAAGTTTTTGCTTTTTTACTGTATTTTCTTTCTGAAGAAATGTTATGCACTTCAATGCAGTTGTTAAGACTGTAATGAGAAAGATGTAGGAACTCAGGGTCCAGAAGTCAGGAAATGGTAAATTAAAGATGGGAAATCTATAGAGGCTCTTTGATATGTTTTGAATAAAATCATAATAAATGGGTATAGGAAATGTCACTTCACAGAGCTTTTTCCTATTGTTAAAGAAAATGAGTACATACAGCACAATTTTCAGATCTAGTTCAGTTCCCGTGTTGAAGTACTGTGACCCATCTTTCTTCCTAAAATAATCCAGCACACCAGAAAACCCCTAATACATTAGGTTTTAAAGCACAGGTTTACCACCCCAGCCTCCCTTATATTTGTCACAATAAAATTTATTACATTAATGCAGGCTTTCCTAGTTGAATCTTAGTGGTTCTTCTCCTTCATTAGTTGGTTTACAATATACAAGTTAATTTATGGTGTACTGAACCATTCAAGTTGGAGAAATAGGTCCTTATGAGGAGCAAAGGAAGGACCTTGAGAGGTGATTGTCCAGGTAGTCAGCTGGGATTGTATCACATGAAAGGAGGCCAAGTAACTCACCTGGTAGTACTATCACCTCTTGACTTCCCCGGCAAACCCATTTCTGGTCATTCTAAAAGTTTTACAAGCAATTCTGTGTTTTTCTTCTTTCAGGCACAAACTGGCTGAGTCAGATCATAAATGACCTGATAGCTGTATCTAAAAAGAAAACATAGGGTAGGGAAAGCAATGTGAATGATGAAGAACTAGGAGAATTTCCCTACCTTGAAGTTGGAGATGCTGAGAAATATGAGGTAGGAACAGAATATGTATGGAAATTATCAAAATTATATGCTTCAAATACGGAATATACAATGTATGAACTATTCCATTGTTTGATAAGAAATTTACCACTTCTCTTTGTGTGGCATCTGGTCAGGGTGAATCTCATTCAGACTGCCAAAAACTGAGGGATAAATGAACACTTCAGTGGGAGTGAGAGGAGCACATACCCGTGAGATACACAAGAACTTCAGAAATTCAACATAGCATCTTTTGTATTTAAGAAGAGCTTCATGAAATGTCAAATAATGAAATAGTAGCTTTTGTCTCTTTTACTAGCTCTTCTGCCTCACCCCCTCTCTCAGTCCTTGAGCTGCTTCAGCTTTCACACATAGCCAATCTGTACCTTACCTCTAGATTTGATCCCTTGTCTTACAGAACTGAAGAGAATTATCACTGCAGAGAATTAACAATGGATAGTCTTTTTCCAATTGTTCAGGGGCTTTGGAAGATTAGAGCTACTCAGAGCAGCCCAATAATATCCCAGGGCAACTCTCACCAAAAAAAAAAAGAAGCACTTCCGTCAGCCAATAACTATTGATAAGTTTATCAAGGCAATATTTTAGCATAGGTTACTGAAAAGATTATTTGTACTAACTGAACTGTCTGCTTTCCTCCTTCCAATTCTTAAAGCGAATGACCAAATTGCCTTGTCCAAGATTTATGGTTACTCATCTTCGTCCTGAAAATCTTCCCAAGTCTATCTTCAAAAACAAAGTCAAGGTGAGTGCTCATTTTAATGTATTAAAAGCAAACACTCCAACAGATATTTTTTAAAAGCCAGTGTAGTACTTTTCTGCCAATTTTCAGAATCACTCTTATACTTAAGTGTTTAGCCTGGCCATTTCTACATGCCTGTTTAAATAGTGCCATTCATCTCACTTAACTTCAGTTTGTCCTTATTGGCACCTTTGTGGCAGTTTCCACAAGAGAGTTGCAGGGCTTAAACAAATCCTCCAGAGGCAAAATGTATTTTGGCATGATTTCCTGTGGGAGGAATTTTATGGCATTGTTGCAAGTGAGGACTTTGATGTGTCAAATTTCAGAGAGAATTTCTATTTTTGTGATTTTTCCCTGATGCCTAAATTATGAGCTATGCTTGTATTGAGCATAATTAATTTGGTTCATCTGTAAAAGATACTTTAATAATTATAGGCAACCACCTTCTCATGGTACCAAAGCAAAGTTAAATACTGCACCTTCTGAATGCAGAATGAAACTGCTACTTCTGCAAGTAGCACATGAGGTATTAGAAAACCCCAACTGCAGTTATAAAGTATATTATTATTATTATTATTATTATTATTTTTAATGCTATAGTCTGCTATGTCTTTCTCTACAAATAATTAATTTAACTTTTTTCTAGATACTGTTACTGCTTCGTAATCCAAAAGATGTAGCTACATCTTTTTACCATTTTTCCAATGGCATTGCTACTCTTCCCTCCTATGAGACCTGGGATGATTTCTTCACAGATTTCATGACAAAGAAATGTACAGTATATTTTTCTGTCTGTGTGAATCATCTGTCTGTGTGATTTGTCTTTGCCTCAAAACCCTTGTACTTCAGTAAATCAGCTTCACCAGGATTTTTTGGTTTCCAGTACAAAAGCAGAGATTAAAGACAGAGAATTAGAAATCTGAACTGAAATTTACTGTACTTGTCTTACTGCTTGAGGATAAATATTCGTCAAAACTGCACTTTCACAAACTCTTTAACTTGTAGTACAGACTGATATTTTTCCTGGAAGAAGCAGCTCTTCCTTATCTCTGTCTTGGGTCCTCTTTACCCTTCCTCTCCCATGTCCATCATCTTGTGTCCATGGAGTCATATAATCACCTCCATGCCAAATTGGATGAAAGGAATTATTAGGACTAAGTCTAGTGAATTAAAAAGTGGACTAAGTCCAATGTATTAAAAAGAGAGAAAACAATACCACTGGTTTAACATTACGAGTCTATCACAGCACACGGCCAGCAGAAGGGAGGGTTTACCAAGGTTTTAGACCGGATTAAGGGAGTCTGCAAGATGGTCTGCAAGATGAAAACTTTTGGGTGGACTCACAGTTCTCTTGAAGTTCTAACAAGTTTTACTATTCTTACTTACAAATGGCATCATACGCCTGAGCCTGGAGCAAAAGCCATAATTCCCACAGAAGGGTGTAAACTCTGCCATAGATATGATTAATAAAGCCCTTGGCTGAGACAACTTAATGAGTAAGACTTGGTTTATTTTCTAAGGAGCTCGTATAATCTTCATTTTTGCTTCATCTTAGGATTCTTTTGTTTTATTTAGTGGCCTGGGGATGCTACCTTGAATACCTTTCTGAATGGAACAAATACATTGATGAAGAAAATATTATGACAATAACTTATGAAGAGCTAAAAGAGGTAAGGTTATCAGTAGCTACAAATATTTTATACTTCAAGGGACATTTTTTCCTTAGCCAATTCACTATTACTTTCATGTGGGGTATTCAAACTGTGTGAGACAGATTCTTGTTTTAAGGGAAGAAAAGTTGAAATTCAAACTCCAAAACCTTCTTAAAATTTTGTTTGTGAAAATGATTTTCGTTTTTTATTTATCTGTGATATAAGCCCAAATAATTGTAAATCTAAATCCCCACTAAATTTTTTTGGAAGGAGCTTTTATGTATTCAACAGTATAGCTTTTGCTCACCTGTAAATCATGCATAATACTTTGTAATCTATAGGAAGACAGCTCATATCTCCTCCAAAATAATTAGGGAGAAGAGCGACACTGTGGACCGCTTTAGTCCTAGTGAAGTCTATGAATATCCTATATATGCAGCCAGCAGAGAGATATAGGGAAGTGTAACCACCTTGGAAAGAGGCATAATTTGTTTGAAAGTCATGTCATATGTTACATACCTCTTTCCAGAATCGTGCCCTGGGTGTGAAAAACATAGCTGCTTTCTTGGGAATTCCTCTGACTGAGGAAGAGCTTCAGTTTGTGGCAGAGAGGAGCAGCTTCCAGTCTATGAAGAAAAACTCAGAGAATACTCATGGGGCATTTGGTGATGTTTTCTTTCGCAAAGGTAGGAAGCTCCAAGTGGCTCACGGGTAGAAATGTCACTCAAGAACTTGGGCCATCCTTTTGTTCTTTTTTTTTGCACTCATATTAGCATTGCAGGTTAATACCAAGCAGGTTATCACTGATTTTCTTGAGAAGACTATTCAAGGAGCACTGGTGAGGAAGGTACCCAGCAAGGCTCTAACAGCAGAGCCACTTCTAGAGGCTCACAGATGACTGGCAGGAAGGAGGAACTGTCAAGTGTCTGAACTCCTCTCCCCCTCTGTGCCTGGATCACCAATTATCCAGCCATTAGATGCTTACCTGAGCAGGCAGCACCGGGCCAAACTCAGCCTGAGTGGTGTGACCACACTTTTTAGGAGAATATAGGAATCTCCTGAAATGGCCACTGCCAAATTCCTGTTCACTCTTACACACTGGAAGTAAGTCAAGCAATCAAGAATCCAGGTACACACAGGAGAGGAAACAAAAGAGAACACCTTTTGCAGTGTAGTGTAGGGGACACAGACATGAGAAGGGCAACGTGGTTGTCAGAATCTATTTCTGCATTTTACATTAAAGAAGTAACTGGATAAAACCTCAAGCTGCCAAAGAAACAGAAACCCAGCTCTGCCTCCTGAAAGATGATTCTTAATCAATTCTTCATTATCTTCCACTTTGCCAGTCATAACAGACTGGAGTAGAGAGATGTAGGGAAACAGGACTTTAGGCTGCCTTTTTCAACACAGTCACCTAAAGAGGACTATGTTATTTTGCATTATAGAAAAAAGATTATTCACATATATGTAGCTCCACTGATTTCACAAAATGATATTGGTGTAGAAAAATGTTTTATCTGAAAATGGATTAACAGTATTCTGTGTACAATGCAATAAAAATGACAGATCTCCAGAATAAAAAATAACATTTCTTGGTGTTCAAGAGTTTCTTTGCTTCTTTGACGGTGTTGTAAGTGACTGGAAGAATATTTTCAGTGAAGATCAGAATGAGAAAATGGACAAAGCATTCGAAGAACATGTAGCAGGAACTAAACTCGGAAAAAAGTTGAAGTATGACTTGTACTGCAAAGCCTGAGGAGTAATGAAATGTGCCTTTCCAAGGCATACTCAGATCATCTGAATGCTATGTGCTAGAAAACTAGATCAAGTGATCTGAGAACCTTAGAATTTACTGTAAGAATCATTGCAGCAGCCTTTACAGTGACAATGATGAGTAATGGCCTTTTGTTTTATGGCAAGCTCTTTGGCTACACTCAATTGCTAAAGAACATGTCAACTAATCATATTTACAAAAACTCAACAGCCCTGCTCCAGTAGCTATCACCTGGAAGGAAATGCCCTTTTTTTTTCTATCCAAATTCTATCTTTCTGGACTATTTATAATTATTTAGTATGTAGATCATTTTTCCTTCAAAAATGTTTCAAATCAGGCAACACCTTCACAGAAGATATCACTGGCAAAAATATGGATATGATGGAAGCCTAATGATATCTTCCATGAATTCAGCACAAACTAAATCAAAGACAGAGGGAGGAGAAAGAAGGGGAATAGGGATCAATATTCTTGAGGTTTTTCATCGCTCTGACTGCAAAACATCAAGATGGATTTCAGATTATAGGCTGATGTTAATAGGCAAGATTCACTCAGAGGCACTGCTTTTTATAGGATCATAGAGCAGCCCAGGTTGGAAGAGACCTTGAAAAATCATCTGGTACAGGCTTGCCTGAGAAAGGGAGCCTAGATGAGATTCTATCTAGATATCATGTCTTGAAAACGTCCAGTGATGAGGATTCTCTCATGTCCCTGGAAGCATTGTTCCAGCAAATGATTGTTCTTGCTGTAAAGAATTTACTTCATATGTCAAGATTAAACTTCTCCTGTTGCAACTTGAACCCACTGCCTGTTTTCTTTTCCACGTGGTGTCTCATGAATAGAGAGCCTCTGTCCTCTTTGTAGCTGCCCTTTAAGTACTGGAAACTGTGATGAGGTTGTACCTGAGCCTTCTCAACTTTGTGGTCCTCCCTTGGAACACCTCCGGTTTGTCTGTGTCTCTCTTGAAAATGGCTTTATTGAGATAGTGGGATTGTCAAGAGTGATGGTGCGAGACATTACTATACCCAGCTCTATTGTACTGCCATTGGTATTTGCCTCTCTAGACAGAGTATTTCAGACTTGTCCAGAGACCAACAGCCACCTGTTCTGTAAATAAAAAGCAAAATAAGGTTCTTTCTGTATAGCTGAATTATAAACAGGAAAAAACAGTTTATAGATCCATCACCTGAGCAGATAAGACATAAAACTAAAAGATACACTTGGAAAGAATAAAGTATTCAAAGACTTTTTGCTTCATTCTTCTAAAGCTGGTTGGTTCTGCCTGGACATATGTGGGCATACTGAGTTTTGTAAAGAGATAGGAATGCTAGAAGTTGCTATATATGTTCCTAGAAGTTTAGCTATATATGCTAAATACAGTATTTAGAAAAAATGGATGGATTCAAAAGCAGCGCAGCAGATAGTCCTGGTGTAAACCATCTTTGAACAATTACAGGTTATCTGTAATAAAACAGAAAGGTACCAGATGCCTGGAGGAGAACATAATGATAGCCGTGTTTAAAAACTTGAGAAGGAAGAATCAAAATAGATCACCTTAACTTGATACGTAGAAATGTAGTAGCAAAAATAACGAAGCAACCAACCATGAAACATTTTGAAGATAATAAAATAGTGAGTATACATCATGTTAAAGCAGTTTGTGATCCTTCTTAAGATAACCTACCTCTTGAATAAGGTACTGACAGAAAATACAAGAGGTGCTAGCATTAGGGAGGGCCTGAAATTATGTGACTAAAAAGACACAAATTTATGTGGAGATGGTAATTGTACAAATGTGGTTAATGAAAGTACTGAAAGTAGACTTATGTTCTTAGAAATTCATACAATAGCAATAAAAGGCATTCAGAAGCATTGTCAGCAGTAGCAGTACTTTCAGGAATATCCACTTAGTTACATGGATATTATGAACTTGGTTGCAATAGTATGCTCATGGTCACATTCATATACTGGTTGACAACAAAAATGGGAGGGCAATTAAAGCAATATCCTTTAGTGGTGAGTCCTAGTCATATTCAATATTGTTTTTAACACTGGTGGGCAGACTAATGTCATATACTGTATCATAAACGACTGACATTTAAGTCTGGGGATCAGAATAGAGGGCTGAAAGTACTAGGGAAAATGTCAGAACAATTTGAAACATAACAAATTGAGAAGATTAGGGAACAAAAACTTTAGTAAAGGTAAGTATAAACCACTGTATTTTAAAAAGGGAAGCCAAAGGCACAGTTACTTGATGGGGGTAAATCAGTCAGGCAGGAGGTGGCATAAAAAGACCTGAGGAATCACACTCAGCAAGGACTAACATGGTGACAGTTCTAGAAAAAAAAGGCTTAGATCTTATTCTGGCCTTGCTGATCTGATGGAGAACCAGACCATGACCTGTTTCTGCAGTTTATCCTCTCCTGTATCATCCCAAGGCTCGAATTCAGTCCATTTGTGCACTTAACAATCTCACTCTGAAGGACAGAGTTATTCAGAGCATTAACCTCATGTGCCTTTGCTGCTTCAGAGATACTGTGTGGGCCCTTGCATTCAGTGGGGTAAGAAGGTGGAAGAATGGAAAAGGCAAGCTACCATGTCAAAAAATTAATGTAGGCAAGGAAACGTGATGGAAATCCCTCAGGATTCAGGAAGCTGGCTCCAAAGAAAATTTCTCAGGCAGCTGACCAGAGAAAAAAATGTTAATTTCTTGATGCCCTTAATCTCTAGTACTGGAAAACAGGAGGAAATTTTCCTTTGCAACTCAAAGTTAACACATGGACAAAAAGCTGAAAACAAAAACAAATACAAAGCTTGCAGAAAGCATAATATACGAACAGTGTCTTCAACTTTACTACATTCTCTAGAATGGTAGAGAAAATATTTCCAATAAAATGGTCTATTTTGATGGTTCTGCATTTTGCGAGATCAGAAAAATAATTTGAAATTATTCTTTATAGGTAACTTTAGGCAATCTTCCAAGTCTTACAACTATGACTTTGATTTGACACTTTGTCATGTCTAATTAAGCTTGTGTATAGGTTTACTGAGTGTCTAATATCCATCTATGAAGAAAGAGACAAGGATGTGATACAAGGGTTTGATATATGGGTACTGAACAAGACCCATACTGTATTCAAGGGCATGAAAGAGAGTGAAAGGACCCTCCACAGGGTAATTTGCCTTCCTGTATTGCCTCTCTCTTGGCATGACCAGTGGAGATACCTATTTCACCACCTCAGCACTCCTTATCTTCTAAAAATGAGTCATTCAGAATACAAATAACAGCCCCATTAGGAACAATTTCACCCAAAGATTAAATTATGGACATGAGGAGAGAGAAACTAAAGTGAAGTAGTACAAGTCGAATTTGATTCACACTAATGACACTAATGCAGAACATAAGTGTTAAAACTTCACCTGCAAGTGACCCCCCTGTAGGATTTGATGACATAAAATACTCAGATGTGAGTACTTCATCAGGAGAAGTCTGGTTTAGGTGGCACCTGTCCTTAGCTCTGGACATTGCCTTACAGTGACTGAATGCAGGACAGAGCCACCGCCTGTAAGGAACCTATATTCTGGGATGTGTATCCATTAGTGGAGTCAATAGCAAGCCAGGTTGAGGTCCACTGTCCAGATGTCCACTACATGCTCCTTGTCCAGTTGGCATATTGCACTGCATTGTTCACCAGTTAAAAATATCTCAGGAAATATCCTTTACAGGTCTTTCTTTGGTTTAATTTAACATTTTAAATTCTGTTAGTTGTTGCCCCAATAGTTCCTGTTCTTAGTATCAGTTGCAGCAAAGACCATATATCACTATTGTCAGTCTTCATAGAGTTCTGTAATGCCAAAAGGGGTTAACAGAGTACAGAGTTAATCAGTGACTTGCACCTTCACCCCTGAGTGAACACCCTGTCCTATTTAATTCGTGTGTTGCGTAGAGCTTTTCTGCATTGTAGAAAGACGGCCTGTATCCGTTTGGGAAGAGTTACACAGGGATACAAACATGACCAGAAACAGTGAAAGAATCATCGAAATAGTGGAAAAATGTTTTTCAGAGGCTGACAAGCTGGCGCCAGAAGACACGCTGTTTTCCTACAGAGGTATTTTATACCCACTTACACTTAGCAGCCCGGACACTTTGGAAGCTCTGAAATCCTTTGAAGCCAGGAGTGATGATGTGATTCTAGTAGGTTATCCTAAATCAGGTAAGTGTCTTCGTGACCAGTAGTCAAGTGCACAGTGCTACAATCCAGAAGTTGATTACTTAATGCCATAACTTAACACAGCAGTAATTCCTGAGAAAAGTTTATGATGACATCAGACTTCATAGAATCATGTAAGTCATATCTGGAGTTCAAATAATACAACCCCCTGCTCAAAGCAGGGCAAAAATCTAACCTCTAAAGTTAGGTTTCATTGCTCAAGGCCTTGTCCAGAAGGATTTTGAAACTTTTGAGGATGGAGGATTACCATCCACTGAAATCTTTTGAGTGTTTTCCTACAATAATGGTTTTTTGGAGGTTGGGTTTGTGTTTGTTTGTTTTTACATCAATGAAGTCAGACATCCCCTTGTTGTCAGATAGGTTCTGTCTTCATTATAACCTCCTGTAGTGGAAGACTGCAGTGAGAGTCTCCCATGGCTTCTTTCTTCTATCTCTAGCCTGAGTAAACCAAGCCTTTCTATGCAGTTCATTTGCTCCAGCTCCCAGTAATTTCATGGCAATTCAACCAGACTTTCTCCAGATTCTCAAAACCTTTTCTGGTTCAGTCTAGGAACTGCACACAGTATTCAAATGGTGAACACACCAGTGCCAGCTAAAGCAGGACAATCACATCCCTTGATATTTTAACCACACTTGCTAATGCAAGAAGGTATGTTGTTACCTTACTCTCTGCAAGAGCAAGACAGGGAATATATCCTGCTAATGAGAGCAGAAGTGTGGTTTCCATATTTTTACTGCAAAGCAGAATGCAGGTGATTCTTTGTATCTAAATGGAGGGAAAGACATGAATGCCACAAGGCTTTTTGCATATTTTCTCTCTCTTTCACTGTGGGCATTTCAGACTCCTTAATTTTTTTTCCTATTGACTTTACAGAAATATCTTAATATGTCATTTGCAGAAAAAGAGGAAGTTGATTCTTATCACATCACCTTTGTGTGCAACCTCTAGAGCTGAACATAGGCAGAAATGGTTTATATGCGTGAGGATCCACCTAAACACTGCAGGAGGTGTTAGTTGAAAACTGAGATTTGGCTCTCTGAGCCCAGTCCCTCACCCACAGTTTTGCCAGGTTGCAGAGGCTGAGACAACTAAGCCTGGTGCAAAGATGGTGTCAGGAGCGTGATGGTCTGGTGGCTGGGTTGATGACCCTTCTGCTGCCAGTTATAGAAGCCTAGCTGGGAATTGGGAATGAGGCCGAACTCTGTCAATAGTGAAGAGACCATTAAGCTGAAGCTGGTTGGGAAGAGGGAACAGAGTGTTCCCAAAGACAGCACTGCGGAAGGAGAGCAGAAACAGCCAAAAGATGACTCAGTTGGCCCAGTGCTGGGAGACACACAGTTTGTGAGTAATTTCCACAAGGAGTAGTCTGAGGTAACCAAAAAGTACCAGAGTTGAAAAGAGCAATAGAGGTCTGCTTCTGCTGTGGGATGGGATGTGATTCTGAAGCAAGCAGGGTAGCACTTCACAGTATTTGCTTAATAGCTCTGCCCCTGTTGACCTTCGGCATACCCTTGTTGATTATTATCCAGGGCCGTGATATAACCTCAGCTGGCAACTCACAGGTCAACTCAGTGGCCCCACAGGACCACTCACTCTTTCACCCCTGGCGGGGTGGGGGAAGGAAACAGAATAGTAAAAGTGGGGGGAGTCATGGGTTGAAATAAAGACAGTTAAATAGGTAAAGCAAGAGCTATGTGCGCAAGCAAAGCAAAGTAAGGAATTCATTCTATCCTAGCAGCAATCAAATGTTCAGCCATCTCCAGTGACATGGTAAAACAAGTGCTGTAGCTCTCAGCATCTCTCTTTCCTTCTTCTTCCCTCAAATTTTATTGTTGAGCATGACTCTATATGGAGAGAATATTCCTTGGGTTAGCTGGGGTCAGCTGTCCCATCTATGTCCCCTTTTAATTTCTTGTGCACCTGCAACCTACTCTGGCAGGTCAGTGTGAGAAGCAGAAAAGGTCTTGACACTGTGTAAGCACTGCTTAGCAATAACTAAAACATCTCCGTGTTATCAACATTGTTTTCAGCACAGATCCAAAACACAGCTTCATATCAGCTACCATGGGGAAAATTAATTCCATTGCAGCCAAAACCAGCACACACACTCTTGTTGGAAGGTTAAAGTACAACACTGAGCCAAACTGGTTCACTTGAAACCAATCTGACAGGATGCCATCAGTAAGGTTTACGGGAAAAAGTGAAGTTGAATGGATGTCCTACTGGTGTCTTTATTCTTTCAGGAACCAATTGGCTTGAACAAATGGTGAAGGAATTGGCAGATGCCAAATATACAGAAGAGGAAATGAAAGAGAGAATAAATGCTGAGAAGAAGCTAGAGACATTTCAGCGTCTAGAATTTGGGGATCCCGGGATATATGAGGTAAGCAGGAACTGAAAATATTGTCACTGCTCTTCCTATAGGTAGTAATAGCTGAAAGACAATGGCTGATCTCAGAGGTAATGGAGAGTCTAGAGCCTTAACAACAACTGTGAGCTGCACAAGTAGCATGTGCTACTGCCCGTAGTTCACAAGGGCCTCGGAGGGGAGGCAGGGCTGAGAAGCCACAGGGCCCTCCTGCCATAGGTCCAGTGAGTTTGATTAGTAAGACCTTTTTCTTGGGTGTCCTGTCTTCAAGCCTGTGTCATGTGAAATGGTGCTTGGTGGCAGAGGTTGGCAGAAGCCTAAACCACCTACAGTGCATCCCTGTGGGTTTCCCAAGAGATAAGCTACTTCTCTGGTCTCACCTTTTCTTATAATCCACAATTACTGAAAAGGCACAACTCACTGAATAATCTACTTCTGTCCTGTCACATTTCTTTCCACTTTCTTTAAAGAGGATGAAGCAGCTGCCTTCCAGAAGAATTATAGTGACCCATCTGAGACCTGATCTCCTGCCTCCATCCATTTTCCAGAGCAAGGCTAAGGTGAGTCTTCTCTTTGCCTCACCCTGGAAAAGCTTTCCACCCTAAATCAGCTTTCCTCTGTGTGAGATGTCTTTTCCGCATTTTCACCTGAGCTGGTCAATACGCAGCCACATTTCCAAGGTTGAAGATACAGCTCTGTGTGCCAAGGCTGTGAACAATCATCCTCTCCCAGCAGCAACTTTGCCAACTCAAGAGGTTACTATTGGTGGGCTTGTTGCTGAGTGTCACTGCCTCTTCAGGTCTCCTTCAGAAAGATGCTTCCATGTTTGTGGCAGAAAAATGAGCAAGACAAACAGTAATTCTGTCTGTTTTAACTTGCCTTCAAAACCAGGGTACCTGTGGAAAGCCCACCACAGGCTGGGGCCAAGATAATCTTAGATGGGAATTACTGCAGAGAGAAGCTAGGGTATATTTACAGAGTGTTTGTGGCTCTCCTGTCCAGTAGACTGTGAACTAATTTCTCTGGATTGGAACTAGGTCAGGACTGTCTCAAGGGAATCACTGAAAAGCTTCTTCTTTTCAGCCTGAAGCTCACATTAGCAACAAGTGATCTGCCAAAGCTCTGGTTTCTTGCTCAAGAAAAGGGATTAGACCAGAATTGTATAGTGTGGTGAATTTTAGTGGACAAGTAAGCTTGCAGACAACACCAAGATGGGCAGGAATGTTGATTTGCTGGAGGGTAGGAAGGTTCTGCAGAGGGATTTGGACAGATAATGCGCTGAGGCCAATTGTATGAGGTGAAATAAGGTAAATACTGTGTCCTACAAAATGGGGATCACAACAATCCCATGCACCACTAAAGGCTGCGGGCAGTGTGGCTAGAAAGCTGCCCAGTAGAAAAGGACCTAGGGGTGCTGATTAACAGTGGCCAGAAGTGTGCCTGGGTGGACAAGAAGGCCAATGGCATCCTGGCTTCGATCAACAACAGTGTGGTCAGCAGGATTGTCCCCCTGTACTTCCCATTGGTGAGTGACACACCTTAAGTCCTGTGTCCAGTTTTGGGCCTCTCACTACAAGGAGGACATTGAGGTGCTGACATATGCCCAGAGAAGGGCAATGGAGATGGTGAAGCGTTTGAAGCACAAGTCTTAGGAGAAGCAGCTGAGGGAGCTGGGGTTGTTTAGTCTGCAGAAAAGGAGGTTCAGGGGGACCTTACCACTCTCTACATCCACCTAAAGGGAGGTTGTAGCCAGGTGGGGCTTGGTCTCTTCTCTGAGTAACAAGTGACAAGACAGGAGGAAATGGCCTCAAGTTGTACCAGAGGAGGTTTAGATCTGGATATTAGAAAAACTTTTTTCATAGAAAGGATTGTTGAGCATTGGAACTGCTGCCGGGGAAGTGGTTGAGTCACTGTTCCTGGAGGTATTTAAAAGACATGTAGATCTGGTACTTATGGTCATGGTCTAGTGATGGACTATGTTTCTGTGATTCATTGATTGTATGTGATGTGTTGAGAAGATGGCATTTTGGTCAGTCAGATTATGTGTTTTCTTCCTCTAGATCCTTGTGCTAGTTCGGAACCCCAAGGACTCAGCTGTCTCCTATTACCACTTCTGCAACAACCTACCAGCGCTGCCATCGTCCACCTCTTGGGATGAGTTCTTTGCAGACTTCATGAATGGAAAATGTACTTTGCCTACCTCCCCTGGCATTTCTCCTAACATGAGTGGCATACACAGGGCCCTGGGCATGAGAATCATACTGTGACATACCTTACCAAGGCACTCCCAGAACAGGCAGACAGGCCCCTGTTATGGCAGAAACAGGGAGTAGCAGAGAACCAGAGTTTTGTCTCACTTAGAATGGAGAAATCATGAGAAAGCTTTAGCCTGACTTTTCCCTTCCCACAAGAGAGCTTGTTGATTGCAGTATCAAGTGGCTGGACCTGGGGCATTCTGCACTGACCTCAGGAGAAAGAACAGACATGTTGAGCTGGTCACCCTTCACCATTCTAATGCCTCGCTTAGAAAGCTGTCTGGGCTGACTCCTCTCATTTGGTTAAGGGCCTGTATTGGGGAGTACTCTAGACAGCTATGCCTCTTCTTTGTCTGCAGTGGCCTGGGGATCCTACTTTGACTACCTAGTGGAATGGAACAAATACATTGACAACGAGACAATCATGACAATAAGCTATGAGGAACTCAAAGAGGTGTGGCATTTCACCCAGCTCTTCCTTGATGAGTGTGTTGTGCATTCCTCCCAATATGTATGGGTGTGGGGAAGTGGAAACTCTTGGGGCAAGTCTGTCTGCTGCTTTAGAAGGGTGTGTCTTTCTGAGCTACTAATTTATGTTTGGGGGAAGCCCATGGAGGTTAGGAGGAGGATAACCTTGCCTATTTGTGAAAGGGGTTAAATCTGGCAGAAGCATAGATTTTAGGAAAGAAGAAAAGGCCTTGAAACTGAGGTCAGCATGTGTAGGTTTCCTGGCCTGAAGGGTTTTCTCTTGGAGCTCTTGGAATTCCTTGGTGACACTGTGGGAGGGAGCTTCCTCTGCTGGGCTTCCCACAGGGTTCTGGCTCCATGCCACAGCCACAGTGTCAAATCTTTTGGTTTCACCTCTGTGCTATGTTCCTTTGGGCAGGACCCTATAGTGGGGATGAAAAAGATTGCTTCCTTCTTTGGATTTTCCCTTTGTGAGGAAGATTTTCCTAGAATTGCCAGGAAGACCAGTTTCAAAGCTATGAAAGAGAAATCCAATGAAACCCATGGAAAGTTTGGGGACGTCCTCTTCCGGAAAGGTAAGTCTCTGCAAATGGAGATGTACCTTCCGAAGCAGAACTCTGGAAGGAGTTTTGAGTATGCTTCTCTACTTAGCCATGAACTCACTGGACTGTCTGGGTGAGCTCTCTCCTCTGGTGCCACCTGTACAAAAAGCTTCTGCTGTTGATAAGGTCTGGGGGCTGTGTTTGAGAAACTTATCAGAGTGCCAGTCTTAATGTCCTGAGTCATTGCTTCCATGCTTCCATTGCTGTCTTTTTCTGTGGCAGCCCTGGTTAGTTAGGTAAGTGAGGTGCAAAGGTGGGGGCTAACAATGGTGAGGTTATGCCAAAAATTACACACCAACTCTGCCTGGGCTCCATGGTTACTCATTGCAGAGGGGTCATGGTGCAGCTCTTTCCTGTTGTTCAGGTGATGAGGCTGCATGTGCACTTCATGAAAGTCAGCCTTTGGAGGAGGTGTGCTGATTGGACAAGAGACTCTTGAACCTCACGGGAATGCATTGCTCACTGCTCTGCTGGCCTCACAGGCATCTTCCTGTTGCCTACTCAGCAAGAGCTTTGTATGCCTCCTCTCAATGGACATATCAGTGGTGACCCCAGAGATGGTCTCTCACAGATGTGGGACCAGGGTCAGAGTTCTGGCAGCCCACCTGCTCCCCATGACCTCAAGACTCTCGTTTCTGAATACTGCAGGCATGAGCTTTTTAAAATCCATTTCCTTCACCATGCCTTGGAGGAAGAGGGATTTAGCCACTCTCCTCTCTACCACCTACCACAAAATAATTTCCCCCTTCAAAGGAAGTAATTCACAAATGAGCTTTCCTTTGTGAAAAAATCAGATTCCTCTTTTTCTGTGTAAAAGCTTCACAAAATCACCTTGAAAATCCCCCTCTGGGGAAGGAGGCGTTGCAGGCAGCCCACCAGCAATGCTCCCTGTTGTCTGGCTACAGCCTTTGCTTCTGATCTTTGCTATCTTTGCTCTCTGAGGCAATCAGACCTCTCAGGGCAATAAATATGATCTTTCCTGCCTTGTGTAGTCAATGACTCTGCCCCATTGCCACCTAGATATTATTTTCTCTCAGGAGCATCTTCCTTCAGTTTTTGGTACTTGTTGTACACAGGGGTTGTTGGAAACTGGAGAGACCTCTTCTCTAAAGCTCAGAATGAAGAAATGTTCCGGAAATTTCAAGAGTCCTTAGGAGGAACAAAGATGGCAGCAAAGATAAAATATGATGTGTACTGCAAGGCCTGAAAATAAGCAAATGAATAGCATTACAGCAAGTCATGTTCCAAAGGTGTTTCTCCAAAGGTGGATAGTACCCATTTTTCCTTCCCATGAGAGAAGAGAGAAACCCCTCTGAGAACTACCTGGCACCTCCAAGGACTTGGTAATTTGGTAATTCTTCGGTGTGCCCTTGGTCTCGAACTTGTACTTTGATTGATGTAACCAAATAAAATGTGTGTGTCCCTCAAGTAAATGCCTGCCATCCTTTCAGGCGGGAGATGGTGCACAGACATCATAGCACCAGCCTGGTGGCATCCTTGTGTCTGCTTTGTGGCCTGAAATGGTGAATGAGGCCCCTGCAGGTTTTGGTGGTGAGGCAGAGGCACCAACACAGAGCCTCTCCTCTGGCACAGAGTGGACTTGACATGGATATATGGTGTGGGTCTGAACCACCAAATGTCTGTCTACAGGTAGAATATGTTAGTTTGGGTTTAGAGCCATCATGGCTACCACAGTGTCGGCAGGTCAGAAAGACCTTTGACACTTTGGCAAACTCTACACATTGGTATGGCAAAGGGCGGAACTTCTCAAGCTCAAAGAGCCACGAACTCATAAGTAATGAACAGCTATATGCTTTCTAGAGTGTTTTGCTCCTGTTGGACTCTCTGGGAAGGTAAGTGGCAAGTAGGAAGAACTGTGACATTCAAATGGGAGGATTGAAGGAAAGAAGCCCCTTGATGACCCTAAGCTAAACAAGCTGAACTATGAGAGTGGCATTTATCTGACAATAAATACACTTACACTACACAGGGTGTAAATACACTTACACTACACCCTCCTTGCGGATGTCAATGTCCTTGCTACATCTATGCAGAATGTGTTGCTTGACCCCTTGTCACAACCAGTCTTTTGGAAAACCAGAAAAGCCAAGGAAGTGTCTGTCCGACAAACAGAATTCAGTTCCTTGGAAGAGGGAACTGTGTTCTTAGATAGATTTACCTGCAGGACTCTTAACACTGAACTAAGATTAAATACTGAGCAACCAGCAACCACAAATGTAATTAACAAAATTGGGAAATTGTTAAGTCCCTGTCAAAGTGCTGACTGTCCCTGCACAGCTCCTGGGGACTGCCCCTACCTTGCCCACAGCCCAGGACCCCATGTCAACCACTGTTCCAGGCTCTCAGCCGCTTCTCCAGTGATGCCACAGCAGGGTCAGGTTTCAGCTCCTCACAGTCTGCCCTGCCTGGCCACCAGCCCTGCCAACCTGGACCCATCCACAGACCCACATCCTGGCTGATCTGCAGCCCATCATCGCCTTCCCCAGGAGAGTGTCTGATGCCTGGGCTGGGGCTGCCCAAGTGCACCCCTCTGCTGTGCACCTGGCTGGACAGTGGGATGGGCTCTGACTGCCATGCCCTACCTCCCCTGTCTCTGTGACAGGGATAATGGGGAGTGCTGCAGATTCAGCTCTGAAGAGGCACTCAAAGCCTGCTTCCCAGGCAGATTTTCTAAATGTCTGTGCAAGAGCTGCCCACGTGAAATTGCCCTGCGTGAAGTATGTTTGTTTGAACCTGATGATTCTGGGTTTGTAGGGTTTCATTTCCAGAAGAGCAGGACTTCTTCTTGTTCTGGGCTTCCATGGATGAAAAGAGGCAAGCCACCATGACCCATAATTTTTGGAATTAGCAACACTTTTACCTATTACTTAGTACAGACCCTATACTTATGGCAATATCAAAAGCTATCTAGAGAACAGAAAACAGTGTGTAATCTCAGTGTCTGCAAGTTGAACAAGGGTTAAAAAAGGGAGCAAGCCTGACCAGAAATGGAAAACAATCACTGAAATATTCAAAAGGCTTTTTTTTAAGATAAAGAGGTGACATCTTAAGGTCTGTTGGTTTGGTTTTTTCTTCTGCAAAGTTTTTTTGCAGCCTAAGGTCCCTTACCAGCCCAGAAACTTTGAAAACTCTGACTCCCCTGTAAACCAGAAGTGATGATATGATTCTCACCAGCTTTCCTAAAATGGGTGAGTCTTTCTTGCTTGATGAAGTGTCCACTGCTGCAGTACAGAATTGTGTGCCTGCACATAACACAGCAATAATATCCATGACAGATTAGTGACGACTTCAGACTTTTGTGGAGGCACAGGAGCAGGGGTTGTTCCATGGAGGAAGGCAGAGGGTGCTTCCACAGGCTTTCTTCATTGCAGGATGTAGGTAATTTCTTGGTGCTGGGTGGAGGTATAGGCACACCTGTGAGCCAGACTCCTGGACCCTTTTCCTCTCCCTTCCAATGCCTTTCAGTCCCAGCATTTGGTTTTACTGGTTACATTCACGTTTTCTCCAAATCACTTAGAGAAACAACTTAACAGGATATTTGATGGAAAAAAAAAAAAAGAAAAAAGAAAAAAGAAGGCGTTTATATTTTATCTGCATTACATCCCCTTAATGCTCCACTTGATTTTTTTTTCTCAGACAGGAAAGGTATAAAATCATCTTATGCAAATATCATAGGTATTTTAGAGATAATTTGATGTTTGAGTTGTAGCATCTCAAATTTCCAACCAATCTTAAAAGAACTATGCTAGAAAATGCTTTATGTGACTTATTCTAAATAAAATGTCGTCAAGATTCAACTCAGTTAGATGATGTGGTGGTGAATTATGAGTAAGGTGAGAGGGATGCAGCCTAACTTTCAGGTCTACAGAGGGAAAGGGCTTTTGGCTTCCAAACAACATTTTTTCACACAAATTATTGCAATATGACTTGGGGAGATGAGCTCAGACTCTCTCAATGGTTAAAAGGATGAAACTGGATTTGGTTATTAGGAAACAATGCAGTGGTTGCACAGAAACACTTCTGAAAACTAGTAAATGCCTTGGATGGAACCTAAATCCTTCTAGTCTTGGAGACTGCTTCTTTTGACTGATTCTTCCAATTTTTTAAAAATGTCTTTTCAGAAATTGGTCAATTGTATTTCCTTTTGACTAAATTGTCATTCCAGGCTGGTTTGGATTTACTTCTGGAAATACAGTCATCAGTTTCAGCTGATGTTGCGCTACTTAAAGGATTTCCTTCTTCTGACCTAAGTATGCTTATGGGTGTACAAGCTGCAAACCTTGACTATAATGAAAGTCCCTTCCTAAGGCACGCAGTTTTAAATATTTTTCCTTTGTTTTATTTAGTTTCATCTATAGGTCATGGAACTATCTTTTTCTAGTAAAATGCTTACTTTGTATTCACTTCAAGTCCCATTAAAGAGAATAAAAAAATTCCAGAAGATAATTCAGTCTCATGTCTTGCCCCATTTGTGCTTTTTCAAAGTAAGGCTAAATCGTTTTTATCTAATCTGAAACTATATAGCATTTTCATACAGATTAGTTTTTAATTTCCTGTGTAAAATGTATTTTCTGGGGGGTGATTATACATTTCTCAATGTGAAGTGATAAACTTCACTTACATTTACAAAGACTAAGGACAGACATTCTTTTTCGGTCGTGGCTCCATAGGCTACTGTTGCCTTCACTCATCCCTGCCAAAGACAAATGTTCCCTCAAATTTCTTTGGGGAGCTGCTCCCTGGCCTCTTTCATCCCAAATAATCCAGACTAGGACATCTTTAAACTAACTGTGAAAGGATCTTGAGTTGTCCAAAGCTTAGAGGTGTGCCTAACTAGACCTGTTTTTCACAGTGGACAGACCATAATCACTGAGAGGACTGTAAATTTCTAAAGGCTACATTTACATTTAGCCAGTCAATGTTTAAAATACAGAAACTCAGTTTCTTCTGAGTGAGAACATAATAATATAATAGACCTTTCTCCTCACATTCTTTGTCTCAGTCCAGCAGCACTTTGTGGCATTTTGGGTTGCAGCAGGCCCCACGCAGGCTGAATATTCCTACGAAATCTGAGCTCATGGCTGCCCCAAAGGCTAGGCTTACTTCCCTCTTCTGACTGTTGTCTGCTCCTTCTTTTTCATGAGCTCTTGTGTTAGTCAGACACCCCCAGCTTTCTGAAGCAGCACAAAACACTCACTTTTGGTGGCAGCAAGCTGTCAGATTGACCCAGCTGTCTTGCACAACCGCACCCTTGGTGCCTCTGGGTCACTAAGAAAGAATTTCTCTCTTGCTTCAAAGACTTGGCTCTGTCATTTTCTGCTTCTTTCAGGCATCTGCTAATATCTGCCCTTGCTGCAGGCTTCCTCCCCACTGGGTCATGCCCTCATGCTCCAAAAAACTTTCCCAGCTCAGGGCCCTCCTTCACACAGAGCAGGGCAGGCACAGCAAGGCAAAGGGGCAACCTCCTGGCTAGCCACTGAAAGGGAGCAGGGGACACTGAAAGGACACAGCACTCTGTGTATGCACTGATATATAGCATCCCTCTCCCTCATACCCAGCCAGGGGCAGCAGTGGTTGCAGATATACTGGAAATCACAGTATTTTGGGCTGGGGGGGAAAACTGGACTTCTTTCTGTAAGGAGGGCTTTGGACCCCAGTTCAGTGGTCATCATTTCAGGTTTATTGCATTCCCTCTGGTTGTCTTACCAAGAAACTCAATTGTTATTTGAAAAAGACAGAATTTATATCTTGTTTTACAGAAGCATCTTACTAAGAAAGGTGTGCATTCATTGTTTTTCAAAACAATATTGACAATTTTCAAAATGTTAAACATATATATTTTCTGGGTATTTAGCATCTTTTTCTTAGCCACTCAGTTGCATACTTATGGGGTTTTTTTCATATTAGGTCCAGAACATCAAAGATAAAGCCATTTATTTCAATTTTTACTTGTCCTCCAGGATAAGTACTTCACAGCTTTATGAATGGGAAAGGTACTTCCCATTCTCTAGAAAGATGTTCTGATTATCAGCATGTACACGTAAAAATAGTTGTAGCCAAAGCCAGCCTAGTTTTTTGGCAATTAACAGAAAAACAGATTTTGAACTTGTGTTTGGCAGAAACTGCATTTTCTGGCACTGTGTTATATAGGTCTTTCCACCAGAAAAGTACTCAAAAAACTTTAGCCCTGAATTCTCCCCTCCTTGAAATACTTCTCATGTATTGTTTTTAAGGTTCCAAAGACACAGATGTGGTTCTGCACTGAACCTCTCCTAGCAAGTGACTGAACCGGTGTTTAATGACGGGGGCTGGTTCTGTGCCTTCAGCTTCTTCTCTCCAGCTGATGCACTTTGGCTGCTGCAGCGGGAACGTGATGAGGGGAACGGTGGAGGGAAGACACTGTACCCTCTTCACTGATTCCTGTCTACTTTCCTACCTACTTCCAACTTTCTGATGGCTGATAAGAAGCAGATCTGGGCTGCCTGAGCAATGTTCACTCGTAAGAGAACCCCTCTGTCTGGGATCCTAAGGAAAAGGGAAGGATGGACTGAAACGTCAGGACAGGTTGTATCTAGTCCTCAGACTTCTTGTTGGACAGTGTTTTCTAGGCCTTATTTTTTTAAAGACATGTAATTGTTTACAAACTGTGAAAAGCACAACATCAGAGCAATCAAAATGGTGTTATTACCTGAAGATTTGTTTATATTAATAGAAAAAGAAACCCATAAAAAATATGCTTCTTTTGTATGATTCAGTAAGTGTTTATTGAAGTCCTGGGATCAAAAGAAAAAAATTTTCACCAAGACTGTATGCATCAGTATGGACAGTTTCATTCATTCTCCTTGCTTGAAAAAAAATATCAATTACCTATTTTTGAGGCTTTGTTGTTGCTATTTGTAAATATTTCAAAGAAAAGACATGTTGAGTACTACAACCTGCATTAAATGGAGCAGTAAAAATTTTGAGTGGCAATTTTTTTGAGGGGAGAAGGGTATAACATGACAGTGAGAAATACTATTGTCGTGAAAGAACTCATGTTCAAAAATACAGAGATCAAAGGTTCAAGAGGACACAGACTTAGAGACATAGATGATATTAATTATACCACAGACATATATGCTAAAATATTTGAAGAATTCATTCAGAAGGTTCTTCCAGGACTGAAACCTAATAAAGCACCTCTGAGTATCCAGCTAATATAGAAAATACTTTTTTTGTCTTATTCCTCCATAGATAGTTTACTGTAAAGAAAATTAAATACAGCCCAGGAGCTAGGAACAAGTCAGAATTCAATCTGTTATTTATCCCAGCTAGTGCTTGGATATTGTGCTTCATTGCTCTTCTGTTTCTGAATCCTTGCTTCATAGTCCAGGTCCTACAGCTGAATATAAATCTTATGTTATGAAAGGAAGGTAGTGGTGAAGAAGAAGAAGAAACCCTTTCCTCTCTACCTAATGTATCTATGCTTTCACTGTTCCTGAATACTTCTTTCTCTTCAACACTGGCTTGGGAATTGACTTGCCTATGCAGTTGAGTGAAACAGGCATTTCAGTGATGAATATCTAAAGTCAATAAGCTATGAGGAATCAAAGGAGGTGGGGTTAATGTTATTTAAAGTAAAGCATATTTCAACTTTTAGTCAGAGTATTACTGAAATCATGTACTGCAGGTCATAATGACCCATTAAGATCAGTTCAATGATGCTTCAAAATAGAAATGGCCAGGAAATTGCTGTTCCTTCAAGTGACATTAAAATAATGCATATTTATGCAATACAGTTATTGGCTTTTATTGAAAATTGAAATATTAAAACATTTTTTTGGGAAAAAAAATGGAAAATTTTGCATAAAGTTTCTATTAGTCAAAAGCCTTTTTTCTTGGAAAATATTTTGGCAGGAGCTCTTAACATATACATTGAAATGCACTTAGAAACACTAAAAATTTGGTTTGGATATGACATAATTCTAATTAAATCCTTTGGCAAAGGAGCAATTTTCCTAACTTCAAGCAAAGAGCATACTAAAGAAGACGGGCTTCACAAATAAAAGCATTTTTTTATTACAAACCATGTGTCCAGTGCTCTCTGTAATGATTCTTGGCACCCAAAGTATGCACATCTACACATAGATGTAAATCCCCAGTCTGTTGACAGAATCAGGACAAGCCCTAGAGGTTCACTTTCTTTCCTAAATTGTCTGGAATATGTTGGCCATGTATGAATTGTCAGTGACCTAATTTTCAAAATTACAGAGCATTTATTTTCTACCTATTTTATAGGTATCAGTAGGTGGTGATAGCATGAAACAGCTCTTAAAATCAGACTAGTTGATGTATCTTATGTTAAGATACATACGGTATTTTGGAAAGAAATTTTGCCCAATATAGCTTTTTTTTTTTTTTTTAATATCAAACATATTGTCATGGAATTTAAATTATAAGACTGGAATGAAAAGTTAACTATAAAATATGGATCCTATAGATGGAATTGAAAACTGCATTGCAGTAACATGAAATATGCATTTGGCAAAAGTGTTTAACTACTGCTTGCATATGTTCTCTCCTATTGGCTTTACTACAGATTAAAAATGTCTTCTAAGTGTTTTCTTCAAAAAGTCTGAAAAATTTTTGAGCACATAGGGGATGCTACCCCACCATCTGTCATCCTGCTTCCTTAGTTCAGTCTCTCCCTGTCCACTGGGGTCAGTTTCCTGGGAAACATGCTTTTGGCTCGTGACCCTGTGTCTTCCTGGAACACTTACTCTAACAAATACAGAATCATAAGCGGCGTCAGTGAATCTACCAGAGTTTCCTGAAAGTTGGTGGTAGTACAGTGTTTCCCACTGGTATAATTTTGTACTTACAAAACAGCCTTGCATGAGGAGAAAGCTCTTCCCACTGCTCCCCTTCCTATTTTGCCTCTTAGATTTTCTCAGTGGAGCTGGGTCCCAAGGCCTGTTCACGGCAAGCCCACTCAAGGAAAATTGTGAAGGCTACAGCTACACTGCTGGAACTCTGCCAAAGGTACAGCCAAAATATAAATAAATAAATAAGTATAAATTTTTGTATAAATTCTGAATCACTATCAGATGCTGAGAATGAGAGGGCTAGCTGAATTCCCTGTGTCTCCTTGACTAGTGAAAATTGAAGCATCTGCCAAGAAGACCAGTTTCCAAGCTATGAAAGAGATACCCTCAGAACACCAAAAACATTTGGGAATATTTTTTCAGAAAGGGTGAGCTGATAATTTTTTGTAGGAAGCTGTAAAAAAATCTATTCTAGTTCTTAGTACTAATAATATCTCTACAATTATACTTACATAGCTCCTGTTATATAGAAAAATATGTGGATTCATTTACAGAATGATAACAAGTATCATTGAGCTTACCTAGGCTCAGTTACCTAAAAGTTGAGTATCTAAGCTACTTATCCTGGTATTTTCCTAGTGGAGAGTGCTTGCAGCAGAAAGTTCTTTTATTGTTAGGTGTCAGTCTTGGTATATTACTTTGTGGGGGTACCCTTCCCTGAGACTGCTTTGTCCTCTGAGGAAATCTCATCCAAAATTACAACAATTTATTTATGATATTTTCAGGTGTAATCTATTAAAGAGTTATGTTATGGGAAAATGGGCCATATTTAAAAAAAATGTTGCGAATCATAGCTTATCAGCTGAGCAATACAAATTAGTTACTGCACACTCCTCATGATATTAATTCTAGGTTTTCCTCACTAAGGCTATGCAAAAGTGACCTGCTCTATATGACCTTGGTGGACTGAGCTGGAGTCTTAGAATTTTGTCTACTGGTTAATACCACACAAAGTTTCTGTGAAGAAAAAAAATCAGTTGGATTTTTATATTCTGTTGAGAAATTCCATTAACTCCATGAATGTTATGATTGCTTTTAGATGAAGCTGTATGTGACTTATTGAATGAGAAGAAATATTTAATATCTTGAATTATGTTTAAGCAAGAATTAAAGTACACAAGTGTAATATTTTTCCTCCTGTAAACCACAACACAGGTGCTGCCTAACCCCAGAGGCGAAACAACTCCATTTTTGTCTTAAAGGTCTCTATACACCCAAACTTTTCTTCAAGACATAACCCAAGAGTTCTTCTGTTTTAACAGGCTCTGAACCCTGGGGCTTCTTGAAACCATGTACAGCCCATTTGAACTTCATAGTTAGATCTCATCTTTCCTTCATACTCAGCACTTTTGGAATGTGAGGGATCTTTATGAGCCTCCATCTGGATCTCTCCAGATGGAAACAGCTGAAAATGCTAATCATTTTTACAAACCTTCTGCAAAGCATGTAGTGTTGATTCACCAGAGCAGCATTCACTACAATAAAATGCTTGCTAATTCTGGTCTGCCTACACAAGCCCAGAAGAACAATCTTGGTTTTACTGAAATTGTTTATTTAGCCTGTCACTTTTAAAATGCTTTCTTCACCTCAGAATTACTTGGAGACTGAAAGGCTCGAAACAGCTCTTCTGGTAATTGCAATCTGGCTCTAAACTCTTGGCACTGGGCTGAGGAGAAATGTGCCAACCTGGGAAGCAGGATCTTCTGGTGGCCTGAAGGGAAACATTGGCAGGAGGCTAGGGCACTGTGGGGAAGACATTTGAAAACTAAAGGCACATGAAATAGCGCATATGTGTTGGTTAATATAGCACAGCATAATTATTGGGTTTCTCTGCATATTGAAAAATATTCAAGGATGAAAAAAAAGGAATTCCCATTTCTAGCAGTTTTTTTTCCCTGAACTGAAGTTTACAGACTTCCCACAGAAACTTAATTTAAAGGCCACTTATGAAAGCCAGACTATGTTTTGCACAGCATTGTGTCTGAGCACAGTTTTTCAGATATGCCTTATGCTGAGAAGAGCTGGGCAGTTCCACACACGAGTTCCAGTTTTGTCCCATTTAAAGATTATCTGAGTAACATGCACTTGGGGCAGCATTATAAGCCCTCTCTATAGTTACTGGAAATGAATAAATCCCCCTGAGTATAAAAAGGGTGAGTCTGGTTTTAGATGGGTTGAATCAACTTCTGGTCCCCACTGGCACTGCAGCAGCTATGCTTTTGCTGGTGCTGTAACTAAGCCTACCAGATGAAAGTTTTCATGGTATTAATAAATCCACTTATTAGCAAGGGTGGATAGAATATGTAGGCAATGCAGTTTTCATTTTATCCCAGTTTTAAAAGATGGTAGTTCTCACGGAATATAGAAGGTGTTCCTTGAATTATATGGAGATGAAACAAAGGATTCCATAAAATGAACAGGAGAATCATAGGAGTTATTGTAAAAACAGAGGGAAATACATCCTCTCTGGAGTCTTTGACTGCTTTTTAAAAAGTCAGCTCTGTCGAATTCTGTAACAAGAACAGAATTTCCTATTAAATTCCCTTTTAAATGCTTGCAGAAAAAAAAAAAAATTAGGACATTCTTAAATTAGAGAAAACACAAAAAAGGAAGAGATTTCAGCTGTGCTGTGCACATGCAACTTCATCAGCAATCATGGTAAGGAGGGCACAAGCCCACTGGGGAAACGAGCCTGCTGAAATAGCCAAGCTTCCAGTAAGATGATAGTGGTTCTAGTAGGTGTGACTCTTGGTGCACCCTACCAACAGACAGCACTCATTTGTGTCTTAGGGACTGGCATTACTTTCAAAAGGGGAGGACAGAGGCCTTTAGTGTCGCTTCCAGATTCTTTGTTAACCTGGTGGCATTTTCATTTCAGCAAGGGCTTGCCTTCTCTGAGCTCTGGCAGAAACAATATAACCTGCACATCTGCCGATGCGTTTGCGGCAATGTTTGCAAAAGCACACGAGAGGGCAGAAGAGATTGACTGCTTTCCGGAGCCAGGCTGGTGGGAGCGGGAATGCGGAGCCCTCCGTGCTCCTTTGCCGTGTGTGAGCTGTGTTTGAGTGATGTGATGGGGCCGGTGGGGTGGTTTTGCATGGACAGACCTCTTCTAGCCTGGCACTCTGAGTTGCTTCTCTACTGGAGACCCGTTCTTCCCCTCCTCGTGACTAAACTCAAACCAGATGGTACCTCCCAAAGTGAACAAACATTTCTTTCCTCATTTAGTGCAAGAGTAACGCAAACAAAATGTTAAAAATGCAAAATACAAAAAGTGGCATGATAAATGTGGTTCTGCGGCAAAGGAGTCACACAGCTATGAAAAGACTTGTTAGATACATCTTGATAAACAATCAGGCAGCTTTAAATAGCCATACCAGGAAAAATGAAATAAGGAGTACATTTTCCCTTTCAAGTTTTGACAAGGGTAGCAATCACAGACTGTACTATTTTTACTAATCTCACCGAGTATTTACATGCCTTTTTTTACAAACTTTTCTTTTTTTTTCCCAAGACAGCTGTGAGGAGACAGCATAGCTACTCACACTTTTGGGTACTCTGCAAAAAGAAATGTTGGAGAGGATTTTTGCATATATTCTCTCATTGTCTTCTGCATCATAGTGCAACATGTGGGCAGGATTTTCTGTGCTGAAAGGACCGAGAATATTCTTCTGTGCTATTATTGTCACCAAGAAAAACTGATTGTGCTGGCAATGGAAAATGTTAAATTTTAATCATGATGGATCTTATTTTTCAATCCCATACTGGAGGGCATGTTGTAGCCATATCTGATTATCATATATAGCATTAGATAACAGAAAATGAGGTGCTTTATAAATCTAAAATACCCAAGCAAGGGTTTTTCTAGGGGTGAAACCAGATTTCTCCAAGGCACACTTATATCGTTGGCAGCTAGTAACTCTCACCCCATGGATGGAGCCTGCCATTTGTACAGCTTGTTCAGCCAAGAACTGAAAAAATACATCATGGATGTTATTTAATCTCCAGATGTTCTGTGTGACAAGTGCTTGCCACAGCTCAGTTGAAGCCCTTTGAGGCCAAAGCAGGACAATCTAAAACAATGCTTCCAATTGAATGAAAAATGTCCAGTGTATTTTACACAGATTTGAACATCTGTGGTGCTCAAGGAAGAGTTCATGGAGTTATGTAAATCACAGAACATAAAATCGTTAAGGCTGGAACATGTAATTAGCTTCACAATACTGATTAATTTTTATCTGTGATTTATGTCCAGGGAGATTGGCACAGAAAAGATAAGCAGTTAGCACTTGGGAAACAAAAATACTTTATGCCCTAGAGTGAAGCAGAACTCAAGCAAGTCAAGCAGTAAACCTGCCCATATCTTATTTTCCATAACATCATTTTGTGGAACTACTGTTTCTAATTTGGAGGAGATGGCAAACAACACTTCCAGGTTACAAAGAGGTGTTTTGCTTTATATCAATAAAAAGAGAAGGGAAATGCATTTCTTCTCAGATCTCCTTCTTACAGGTATCTAATACAATTGACAATTCCAATAACACAAAGCATAAATTCATGAAATTAATTATTCAGTCTTCAAAAAGAAGAGATTGTTTTAGACTGTGTCCTTATTTTTAAAAAGGTATTTGTATCTTTCGCCTTCCAGTTTTTGATGCTGTATGATACACTTAAAATATGTTCTTCACTTTCCTCCACAACCACTGGAATTAGAAGCATCACTATTTTTGAGAATGAGGGCTGAAATCCCTTTCAGAAAGGAAATAGGATTTTCTGGAAAGGCGATTGCTATGAGGCTCGTCATAGCCACCTGGCTCATTGTCACTTTTGCTTCCCTTGGTTAGCAGAATAAAGTTTTAAAACATCCCTATCTCTTTCTTCATGGGCAACATGAAAAGTAAACAGGATCTTTCTGCTACTTTTGGATCACAGAGCTGTTAATATGTTCCAGCTGAGATGTTCGATGCAGGTGTCTGGGTTCTAGTTTGCTGACTGGCCAGGCTGGAAACCTCTTCCATGTACATGGCAGACACTGCAATGCTTAGGGGGCAGTAATGGCTGGAAGAAAGGATTCCCTCTGACATGTCCTGGGGACCCCATTCGGAACATCCTAGGTTTGGCAGTACCACCATTTAGATGTAGTTGACGTGAAGTAGGTGAAGCAGTTGGTGCTGCTCCTTGTTAGAAGTTGTGCCTTATCACACCTGTGCAACCCTTGCTGTTGTCTGGAGATGCAGGGAGGCAATCAGGCACTGAGCAGCAGTGGTTAACACAAAAGGAGCAAGTGCCCTGCCAAACATTTAAGAAGGGGAGTCCCAAGCCCAGGGGAATGCAGCTTGGCTTCCAGATGCTAGGCTGAGTTTTGAGGCTGTCAAAAAAGAAACAGATTTTGTAGAAGCATCATAGTAGTAAAAGGGGCTTTCAAATTGGTTTTGAAACTTTTGACACCTGAAACAGTGTAAGAACAGATGTGTTGGTCTTCCTCCATGGGAAGGAGCACTCCCACAGATGTATTGAGGTGGTTTATCAGTTGAAGGTGAAAGGTGAGGAGTATCTGTGTGCTTCACACAGCCATGATGAATTTTATGCTTGCTGCAAGGGGTGGGGCAGAGCAGTGGGTATTTTTGTCTGAATTGAGATACATCTCCACACTTGTGTGATGGGGAAATGGGTAGTGGGGGTTAGAGGTCCTACAGTCAGGACCAGGAGGATCATGGATGTGATGGCTGAGCTCCAGGGCCCTTCTGAGATTCCAGAATTGCCATGATCGGCTAAGAGCTGCCCAGATCCTTCTCAGACCCACCAGTGGCAAAAGGCATCATCTCAAACCAGCTAAGAGGAAAAGGTGGTTACAAACCCAGAACAGCTTTCTGGAGCCAGTAGTCTCGGAGTGTGGGGAAAAAGAAGCCCTCCTGAGAGGCTGAGCCCTGTTTTGGATGTGGGCCAGTACGTCCCTTTCTCAGAATTTTAGGGTGTGAGCAAATGGTCTGAGCACAGTTGAAGTTTACAAAAAATGTCAACAGGCAAGAATGGTTGTTTCTCTGATGTTTGGGTAGGTAATGCAAGAGCACATAGTAGGTTCACAGTCTACTTGAAGGTATACTACCCAGTTTCCAGATACTACTATATTATCAAAAATTACTAATGAAGTAACAATACTTTGAGGGAATTTCATGGGAAGGAAGTGATTTTAATTCCAAACAACAGAATCAGAAGAAATGGCACCTGACCATGGGAGATAAACATATTGCACTGAGATTTTGTTTCTATAGAAGAGAAGCAGAGCTTGGTTAGGCAAATTCCTGCGGTAACACTGAGAGAGTGCCCTGCAGTGTGACTTGCCTGCTCTGTCAGATGGAAGATGCTTTCTATGGTATATCTGTGATTATATGATTTTTTTATACAGGCTACAGTGCTCCTGCCTTCCTCCTCTTTAGGATACCAGCCACCTGTTAATAGCAGGAAACAAAGGTGGCAAGGTAGAGGTCCTGAATTTGGTTGTAATGTTTTTTGGAAGAGTAGAGACCCTGTTGGTTTTTGCCTGCTCTGGGCAAATTCCTGGTGACTTGCACAGCACTGCTTGGTGGAGACAGGCAGAAGGGAAATTATGGAAATGTATGCCCTGGGCTGGAGAGGGGAAACCATTGGTTTTACTGCACTGAGTGCTCTGGTTGCAAACCCAGCAGCTCTTGTGGATTATATAGATGTTAGATGGAAAAGACCAGCTGGTTAGTGGTGTCCTGCTTTTTCTGAGGATCCTTCTCACTAGCCAGCGTCGGACATATACAGTGGCAGAAAAATCATGACCAAGAACTTAAGTGAATCCCGCTGGGGCTACTACTTTGTAAACATCATGATAAACTGAACTAGAGATTCTCTAAATTCTTCCTTTTTTATTATTGAAGGCCTCCCTAAGCCAGGAACCCAAATGTCACTTTCATGTTGAGCTGAGATGCAGAAACATCCCAGCTGTGAGACAAAGCTGCTGTTGCCCCGACCCCCTTCGGCCAGCACTCACTCAACAGAGAACGGCATACAAAAGTTCCCATTGCAGGGACTCTCGCTGCCCGCCTCCCCCCCCGGCAGACCCAATCCACTGTAAATACAGCGGTGCGACTGCTGACACTGCTGTTCGGCATTCCCTAAGAACAAGAAAATACTCGAAACCCGCGAGTCAAAAAGCACGGGCTTCTCTGGCCTTAAGGGCGTGAGCACTAGATGTCACTGCAGCCCAAGGAAAAGGCAGCCCAGCAAGGCTCCCAGAAATTGACAGGGAAAAAGAAATTTTTTGCATTTCAGGAAAAGTCTACTGGTCGCAAAGAAATAAAAGAAAAAGACAACCATGTTATAAATACAGACTAAAGTACAAATATATGAATTTTATGTGAATGGCATCTTTTATTCAGAAGGAAAACAGTAAATTGCTGTCTATTCTAGGATCACCTTTGTAGGCACAAAGTGATAGAACTCTCATCTTGTTTCAGCTAAAGACTCCCACATTGAAAAAGGTCTGCTGTACTGAAACTGATCAATGTTGTTTCTTTAATTAGCTGCAAACTTTACGTAACTGATATAACACCACTGATACAACTTAAGACACAAGAGAATAAGAAAGACAGTATATTAGTACAGAGCATACCAACCCAGCAACAAGCCTATGGAAAAACAGCCATGCCTCTCCAACACCTAACATTGTTCACTCATTTTTCTCTAAATTTTTAACCTTTCCCCCTTATTACTTTCCCCCTGCATCCTAGATATCCTTATTTCCTCTATTCTTCCAGTCTAAATGTGTTCTGAAATAATTGCAGACATTTTGAATTGGAAAAATTAGAGTGACAAGAAAGAAACACAAATTTATATTCAGAGCAAATGAATCCTTGTATTTCTTTATGTCTGGATTTCATCATTTGCTGATTTGTAATGTAGAAGAACAGCGTGAATAAGAAACAAAGTTCTGGCAATGGGTTTGGGGTTTTTTTCTGTCTTTTGACAAATGTTGGCTTCTGTCAAAATAACCCCCCATAAAACCTTACATAGCTCCCTTGTGAGTTCTTCCTATGCCAATTAAGTTCAAACGAAATGGAGTGGATTTTATTTACTTTTTTTTTATTATTATTTATTAAATGTGTCCAGACAGCCTCTGGCTACCCTTAGAAATTTGCAAATAAAACAAATGGCTTATTGATCTGTGTCAGCTTAGCTCAGAGTCCCCTCCAGGATAAACTAGACATGTTCACCACCACATCCTCAGGCAAGGGCCTGAGCAAACAAATGAACCATGTATCCTGCCCAAAAAATCAACAGGCTGGGATATAGGCAGACCAATGGAGGAAATGATACTCACAGGCAGACAGATCTCCTACTGGTGAGTAGGTAGGAGGCATTTCCATGATGAAATGTCCCTGCTAAGAATGACAGGTGAAAGACTATCCCTGCTGATCTTCTGCAAAGAAAGAGAGGAAGACTGGGAGGTAGTTTGGTATCTGTCTTGCCTTCTCCCAGCAATGGGCTCAAAGCTGAGCTCTGCGTTCACCCACTTGTAGGAGTATTTTCAGCTGAAATGGGTGGGTAATTACGTATCCAAAAAGGTTTCTGGAGGAGGTGAGTCACAGGATTGGCTGTTCATTTTGCAGATGCAAGGAAAAGATACAGATTCATGGTGCTAAGTGAGCTGCTCTTGACCCTGCTCTGAGAAGGGGGGCTGAACCAGAGCTATCTAAAACTCCCCTTCCCACCTCAGCTGTTCTGCGATTTAGAAAGTTTTTTCTGTTTCTAGTTCCTAGGTTTATAAATTTTATTACAGAGAAGTGACAGAGAAATTGAGATTCTGGTTTATACCTTTGCAGAGAAGGAAAAAACAGAGTTCAAAGTTGTTGTAGTAGGATCAAAGCACTCTAAGAAAACAACGTGACCTCGTGGTCTAGTTTAGTTTAGGAGCTTTTTTTGCTCTAATTTAGTTTAGGAACTGTCTTTTTTCACCCAGTTACTTCAAGTGTAAAATTATCCTGTTAAGAATGGGTGTTAGCAGGTTAAAGAGCTGCAGACTGATAAATGCAGATCTCCTCAATCATGCTTGATGAGAGGCACTTACGTGCCACATGGGCTGCCAACAGGACCATCTATCAACTCTGTAGGTGTCCAGACCATAACTGAGGTAAGCCAGCAGATGACATGCAATTTTTCATAAGATGGGAATATCAAGATCTGTGATACACAGCTAAGACCAGATGTTGTATTAAAAAAAAAAAAAAAAAGATTTAAAGGTGAGCTGAGGTAAACTGGAAAGTTTTTGATAGTTGGAATTTTTTAGGGTTTAATTAATAGTTAATTTATAATTAGTGAGAGATAAATTCATATAATTAACATGAATTTAGCTTAAAACAATGTTTTCCGTAATAAATTGTGTTGTTTCATGTCAAAACCTGCAATCAGGGTCCGGGTCTGTAAACAAGATGAATGTCTCATAGACCACTTGAAAAAGAGCATTTTGCTTCATTCTCCTTCTGGCTTTTTTACTATAGAGTAGGAGTATGCTGCTCTCTTCTGAGTATCTCAGTGACAGCAAGATCTAATGCTTCTGTGTCAGTCCTTGTGCTCTTGGTGGTTTTGGTGCCATTCCATCATTCTTCTTTCTTCTTCTGTTCTGTACTTCCTTTCTTCTCAGCTTATTTTCTTTCATCTGGTCATGTTTGCATCTTTTCCATAAACTACATGTTCTTTCCTCATTTCTCTTCTCTCCTTAAACATAATCTCTCCTTCACCATGGCCAACTCTTAAATGTCTGAGTCTTGCTGAATCACTCATTAATATCATCCCCACAGACTTCTCTTGAACAATCATTTCCAACAGCACATCAGCACATCATGACTGCCAAAGAAGCCACTTGAATGGAAATAAACTGCAACTCAACATGCCCAGTGTGACACCAAACACATGTGATGTCATTCCACGACCACAAGACTTAGTGTTATTTTGTTTTGATTTTCCCCAGTCACTGGTACTGGACTAACAGCTTCACAAAGAATGGTTATTTAATGGCAGCTGTGTAAGCCAGAGAGTCTGAGCGAGTAGCTTGAGAAAGCTGTGATTTGATTTCATCCTGGCCATCCTGAAAGTCTGAAGCATCTGACATTACACAGGCCCAGACAAACAGAAGACATAAGACAGTGATTTCATAAGAGGAATTGAGCTCTTATAATAAGCTGAGGGACCAAAAGGTGAACAGCAAAGGTTAAAGAGAGCATGTGGAAAGACAGTCTACTTTTCTTCCAGGATAAGAAGGAAAATATTTGTCTTCTTTCCTCTAGCTTGGAGCACAACAGAGCTCTCTCATTTCTTATTAAGTAGGAGGATCATATGATGAATCAAAATATGGAGCTTGCTTTTGGCTATAAAGTAGCAATCCAGACATAAAGTCTCTTTCTAGCCCTTGGCCAGCATTCACTCGAGCACTGTCATGTACTGTATATGGCAGAGTATTTAACCTATCCCTTTTCAATGACATACAGCACAGCAGTTAAGAAGAGAGGATCTAGATCAAGTGGAGGAAGACAGGCATGGTTTTGTCTTCTAACAACTGCTTCTGTGAAAGGAGGATTGAACAGACCCTGCCTTGTTAACTAAGAAAAATAGACAGTGTCATCAGTATTAAATGCTTGAGCTAAAACTAAGAGAAAATAAAATTGCAGTATCAGCAGATTCTTCTCTGTGGCTTTCCATAATGGAGAGGTGCTAAAGAACCCAAGGAGAGCAGGCACAAGCACATATATGTACCATCATTCCACTGACTTCCTGTCAGGAAATGCCTCCTTCCAGGGACATCCCTGTTCCTTTTTTCTTTACTCATCAGGTCACCAGACCTAAATATCTGTCTTGCTTATTTAGATCAATTTTAAGTAATACATGGAAGGTTTCTTCCCAGGTGTTTGGTCAAAATCTAATGAAAATATGAGAGGAAGTGTTTAGCTTCCCCTGTTCATCAAATCCTAGCCCCCCTTACGAAACACAAAAGCTTTATTTGTTGTAAATGCTGTGCCATAAGGCTTCCACTGCTTTTAGTCACAGAAATTCTATCTGCTGACTTGTCTTGCTGTGCCAGCTCCATGCCTCTGCCATGGCCAAACATGACATTCCCTGTGTTTGATAGATGGAAACTACAGCAACAGTAAGTTCAGACTGTGCTCCAGGCATGCCTGTACAAGCATCATGGAAAGGCTCAGAAAAACTTCCAGCTAAGTTTTTCCTCTGTCACTCTGTGTTTTTAGATGCTTGCTAACTATTCAAGATACAAAATATTAATTTTCTGGACCTCTTTTCTGATTCTCAGACAACCCACAAAAATATTGAAGTTTTCACACTGATACTTTCCTCTGAATGTACTTGCTTCAAAACTTGTTTTCCATAAATTTTCTATCTGCAAAAATTTGAGCCTGGTTGTGACAGGGTTCTGGCATCATATGATGTAATTGCTGTTATCTAAGTTTGATAAACAGGAAAGCATTTCCTGCAAGAACTGTTGCACATGCATTTTTTTAAATAGTCTGATGGGAGAATGTTCAATCAACTTTATTAATTCCTTTTTTCTGGGCATTCATGATGGTGAAATACAGTCACTTCAATGTTTAAGGAAAGGCTGAAAGGTCAACGGGAAATAGCAAATGGCATGAGCATATATATTTCATTGCAGTTAGAGAAGATTCTTGGATTATATTTTCAGTTCTGATTTTCTGGAATTTGAAATAGATTCATGAATTGGTCCATTCCCACAAAGAATTAAATCTCAGTTTAGTTGCTCACAGAACTGTAATATATCCTCACAGATTCCATTGGAGCTTCGTATTTCTGCTCAGGTTATCAACACTAGGATCTGTAGGACAGAAATAGGAATGCCATGGGGTTTTTTACAGGCTGGTTTTCTGCTGAGTTCACTAAATGCACAAAGAAATATGCCAAACATCTCTCTATTTCAACCACAAATTTGCATTTTATCATTGCCTTGTTCCAAGTTGCTTATTTCTCTTTCTTTCTAGGGCCAAATGACAGTTTTCTCTTCTAAGGAAAACATATTTCTCGTTACAATGTTTTAAAATCTATCAAAATAAACCATTATAATGACAATTTAAAAATACCTGCTTTGGTTAGAGAATGGACTATACTCTGTCAACGGAACGTGCTGAATTATGAACAAAAATAAATAATTAATAAAAATATGTTTTAAAGGTTCATTTGAATTTGACAGCAATTTTCTATCCAGGTCAATGCATAGGACACTTTTAGTGTTGCCAGTTCACATAATTTAAGCTTCAAAGTTTCAAAAGTTGGTATTCTGCTGTGAGGCTTTACATAGGCCCATTTGCAAGCCTTAAGCTGAATTACCACCAAGGTATTGAGAAGTGTCCACTGTGTGTGTTAAGTACAAATTATGCAATTTATTCTGGGACAGAAATCATGCAATTGAGAACAAAAATAGTATCAGATGATTCAGTTTCAAACAAAAGTAACCCAACAGTGAGTATTTCCAACTCCTAAAGGGAGAATATGTAGTATGTTAACATTGAAAGCAGAAGTGTTAAAAGGACTGGGTACAGTACTTGCCCCAAACAATATGAAAGTCTGGCGCATAAAAGAGTTAAAAAACCTCTCAGGAATGATTGCTTCAGAAAAGTGCGTGTGAACTGCCTCTTTTCCCTCTGCAAGTCAGAGTGAAGGGAACAGAGAAGTTGTACGGGTGTATTACTATCCTTTAGTATAAAGACACCGATCACTCTGTCCAATGGAAGGTCCATTACTAGAGCATGACAGCAGCTAATGCACCTATGCACTGGAACTTGTATTATTAATGGCCCTGCTAATAGCTGGTGACAGTGAGAGAGTGAATTTCTACAGTTCACAGCCCTTTGTAAGTCTTCTTCTGGAACATTTCTCTCCACTATCATCACCCAGACTCCCCCTCTGACCTCTTTATCACTCAGTGAGTGGTACCAGAGGCTTAAGACATATAATCACTGCAGTGTGCCATGTGTGCTCTGCAGGGCAACGCAACACAGGGAGAAACTAGAAAAAACCCCCAGTGCTTTAAAAAATATAAGTTCCTATTAATACTTTATGAGGTAATGATAATGTCATTTAGTTTCACTCTCTTCTTTTGTGCTTACTTACCTCACATGAATTTTCATGTTTCATCTTCAAATGAATCTTCTTATTTACAGCTATGCATCCTGATCTAAAATTTACCATGGGCAGTGGAAATGATGCTATTGACTTCAGAGGACTTTGGATCAAGCCCATATCTACCTTAGAACTCTGTCTCCCCTGACTCCTAGACATGAAATCAAAGGCTGAACCTGGCTTATCTATATATTTGAGGAACACAGAAGTAACATTAAAAGGAAACACTATTATGTTTGCTTCCACTTCTGCCTCCCTTTCAAGAGGAAGAGAAGTAGCTGCTCATTGCAGCAACTCTGCAATTAAAGGTAATATCACAGCTACATGTTACAGTTTATTTCAAGCATGCTTTATGTTCAACAAACCTTAGAAAACTGATTATTTTTGCTCCCACGTTTTTGCTCCACAGACCAAGTGGCTGAATGAATCCCCATTTTTTGGTCCAGCTAATATCACACAGATGATGTTGAAGCACAGCACTGGCCCTTGGACTGTGCTTGGCATCTGCAGGAGCACCTGGATTCTCCCAGGGCCTTTGAAGCCTTGCACTTGGCCTTTCACAGAAACGTACCAAACCACAGTGATATTCCTGGTGCTTTTAACAGGAAGGGTTGGTGTAATGTCCCGCTCCATGTGAGACACCAAAGGTGTCACCTCTCACTGCTCCAACTCTTGAAATTGCCAAAGCTTCTTTTGACCATTCATAAAGGTTACTGTACTTCCACGGAAACCTAAGTTATGAGGTTGGCAAAACCATCCTGAGTATCTTCTCTCTAAAAAGAGACAACATGAAAACAATATAAGTACTTGACTATCAATTTCTAGTAATGTAGACTTTGAGTTTGCATTTGATCTGTTCAGAGAGGTTTAAAACACTTTTTTATTTTTCAGCAGCATCAAGGAATTTGTATTGCATTGCATTTTCCATAAGTAAAAGATCAGTGAAGCTATTTTCAAGTTTGCTTCAGTAAGAGTAACTTCAGTCTTTCTGTTTCTCTTCTTGGTGTTCTTCAGCCTCCTAGAAGAGCACTTGAATGAATCACTTAGTGTATGTTAAAATGTTAAAGTAGGTTCTTAAAGCAATCTTTTAGTTGGTTTGTTTCCTTAACACAAAATTTGCATATAATCCTTACTCAAATTCAGAAAAGCTGTTTGATTAGCATGATGCACAGAACTACCCTGGTTTGCACAATATTGTTGAGTACTGGTCAAACAGGGAGAATTTATACACTTTTCCCCCTTTTGTTTGGCTTTATTAGTGACCCTGGGGAATTAAGAACGTACCTTATTCTCATTTTTTTTTTCCAGGAGTTCCAGCTCTATGAGTCAGGTCAACATATAAAATTAATTATTTGCCCTCTGATTTAGGGCAAACAGGACCCAGAAGTTGTTCTGGAAGCACTGAGACTGTATGTCTTCCCAATGACATGTCATATAATTGAAGATGATTCTGATATTTCAGCAGCTGGACAATACCTTGACCCTTTCTCTGCCTTAGCATCTATTTCCAGCTGGCTACTTTAATGAAATTTGGAAGATCTTAACTTTCTCAGAGATCATTATTCCTCTATCAAATCAATCAATGGATTCATTGTGAGATGGGGCAGGAGGAGTGGTCAGACACAACCAGACATACACAGATCAGGATAAATGTCTCATTTCTCTAAGACATCAGAGACAAAATCATCTATCATTCTATATTTTAAAAGAATTTGTATTTCTGCAGATTTTGCATGGGTAGCATACAGCTCCTTGCACTGGGCAAGCAGCAAGACACCCAAGGTAAAAGGTGGTTCGCAAGTCTGCCTTCTCAGCAGCTTCATGGGGAGAGAGGGGCAGCTGCTCTGAGCCAGCCCCTCCTTTGCCTGGGACTAGACCTTTCCAGGTGCAGCACATGCTGGCCCCACTCCAGCAAAGCACTTAAGCACATGCTTAACTTTCAACACATCAATTACTCATGGAGAAGTCAAGCCCAGAGAAGCTGCTGCTGCAGAGATAGCGGTGAAAAGGAAATGGGGAGGTGGTGACCTTATTGCCTCTCTTTCCCAATGGACCTGTCTGCAGACATCATTCAGGGCCTGGGGTAAAATGATCGTGGAGGCTAACGGGTCAATGACCTGCTACTCTGTCCTTAGCCCAGCCCCAACCTTTGCAAAAGAGAGGAGAAGGGAGTGGGGAAGATCTGTACAGTTTGTCAGATGTTATCACACTTGATAAGACAAAGCTTTGCTTCAGGAATTTCTTCTTCCCTAATTTGCTATGAAATAAAGATGGCAACACAGAGATCTGTAGTGGGAAAGAGGAAATTCACAGTCTTTTGTTCTTGCTCTGCTACTCACATCTGTGACAGGTTTCCTTTCTCCCTTAAGCTATTCCAATTTCTGGCTCTGCATGTGTCAAAATAAGTTTCCAAAGAAAATCACAAATGTGTGGGGTAATTAGAGCTGTCATTTTATTGTCAGGGGAAGGGAAGGCACTCCCCTTCCTGAAGAAGAGTACACCTCCTTGTCAGCAGCATATTGTAGTGATGTGAAGAATTTACCATTTGTGTCTTTGGTTGATGAACATTTTTTTCTTTTCACTTGAGGGATGGGATAAGGAAAAAGAGGAGGATTGCCTAATGTTCCTGCTATATGGGCCCTTGTCTGTTTAAAAAACTCTTGGAAAATGCTGTTAAGAGGTAGACAACTATGCATAACCACTAAAACACAAAAGTGACCCTAGAGTCACCTGTTCAGACATGTGGAGACTCACCTGAATTTAAAAAAAAAAAATAAATTCACAAATAACATTGAGAAAAATTGAAATGCAGCAAATTGAAAGACAAGATCTGTTCCTTCGGACCTCCAGCAACATGAAAAAGAT
Source organism: Corvus kubaryi (assembly GCF_017639235.1). NCBI lineage: Eukaryota > Metazoa > Chordata > Aves > Passeriformes > Corvidae > Corvus > Corvus kubaryi. The sequence goes on from NW_024581081.1 coordinate 4,803,865, forward strand.
TTTCGGAACGTTTGGAGGAATATCTTTAGAAATACACGCAGCCCAGATCCTCAGTCTTCCAGAGAAGAACTTGGGGACACATCTGAAGCTCCCTTCACAAGACAAGCTCACTGTGAACCTACTCTCACAGGTTCTCATAGTTTTTTAATGTGAGTATTCTGTAATAATGGCAACATATATGGAGATAATTATTTCAAAGACTCCTTTTCTTTGTGGGAGTTTAAGTGCACACAAGAAGAAATTCTTTTCCAATTAAACTCGCCTGCTTTAGTTTCATACTCCTGTACCATACATGACTCCCCAGTCCTTGTAAAACAGTTTTTGCCAGGGCACCCACAGCACTTCACTCAAGGGAAATTTCAATTAAAATGGAGTCAGAGCTGTGTTTTAGATGCAGAAGGAGTGGAAATGTATCTAAAATGCATACTGCAGCGTGAAAGAAGAATGGGCTTTCTAATCAATGTGCAGGACACTTGCACTCAGATTTGCTCTCTTACTGCTGTCCAATCCACTCCGGTGAGCCACTTACTTCCAGTGCCCAGTTCCCAGCTCCACAGAGGGAATCACTGTGACTCCTTTCTTCCACCTTTCTTGCATATTTTGCAACATGGCATTTTATTAGTGTGCTGGGAATAACTACTGTGGAGCACCAAGCCCGGTGAAGGCACCAAGCACGGGAAGGCCTCTTTGAGGTACAGTTCAGTGGTGGGGTTTAAGTCAATCTAAGGACTCCTGCCCATTTCATCTGCTTGTCCCTGCCTGTGTACTGCAATTCACTGCCCTTTCAGTTGTTGCACTCTGATTTTTTCTGGAAGATGCTGAAAGCAGATCAGGGAACGTACCTAGTTAAAAATAAGTCTCCTCTCGCCAACAGAGTTTCTCATTCAGGTCAATGTATAGATAAGGACAGTGTGGTCCCATCAACAGGTCCTAGCACAAGTTAGTGGGCTGTGAGACATGGCACAAGACAGGAAACAAAGACTTTGGGTGATCTTAAATTAGTTTAGCCATCATTTCATTTCACTGTAGCCTGAGCAAAACTTTTTAGCCTGGAGAAGCATTAAGCGTTGTTATATGAGTCTGTGCTCCAACTCCATTGTGAAATTTTGCCCTTCTGCAGGCAGAAGCTCTTTGCAAACACTAAGTACTGTGTCCCTACAACACACCTGGCAGGCAGATACAATATCCTCTTATCAGATGGGCAAAAGGAGCTGCACAGTGATCATGACAGGCTCAACCATGCAGCACAAGCTGATAGGAGAGGCAACAAAAAGCAGAAAGTCACAACTGCTGGACTGACGTTTTAACTATGAGGCTTCTGCTGGAAACCAGTGGCCACTCACAGTAACTGCCAATACAGAGATCCTTCACGCAGAAATAGGAATGGGGTGAGGAGTAACAATGATACAACTTGCAGATGGCTTTCATTTAACAGAGTTTATATTGGATTAAAGACACAATTTGGAGTCTACAGTAAAACTGCTTGAAATAGCTTAATCTAATCTTGAAGAGGCTTTTTTGACCAAATCAAACATTTTGCTGTGAATTTTGCAACTCCACTGAAATTTCCTGGGGGATTCTGTGCTTGAAAAAACCCCAAAAAAAACAAAAACCAACAAAACCACCCCCAAAAAAAAAAAGGAATTTCAAAACAGTCATGTTTGTAAGTTTTATCACTGAAAATGGGATATATTTTATAGAAAACGTGTTTATACTTCTAAAAATAACTTATATTTTTGCTAGCTCTTATCACCAGAAGCTTTGTCATTATTAACATGAGTGACTGACTGAGCTACAAATAATGTAAAAAGCAAAATGGTTTTCTATGTTACAGTAGTAACAAGAAAATACTTATTCCAGTGACAAAAATAGTGGTAATCAACTTTTCTCAAAAGAAAGCTTGTTTCATGCCATATTTGGTATCTACCTTCAACCTTTAAAATATTATTGTTTTCATAGCAAAATTATTTTCACGTGGCATTGTTTTTGTTCAGTGGTTTTGGGAGACTAAAAGTCAGAAAATAATTGTATTATGCCAAAAGTTACCATTTTCACATACAGTCATAAAAAACTTAATCAAAGTACAAATTAGCTTGATTCACAATGCACAATCCAAATAAGGTTATATACATGCTTAAAACTCCATTTCCTGCTGTATTCTTGGATGTTAATATAAGTTTTCTGTAGCTTTTCTTTTTGGGGACAAATCCACATGGGTAATCTCATATAGACACTGAAGCTATGAGTGAACAAGGTGGTTAAAAGTTTGCCTTCTTTGAACAGTCAAAAGAAGTAAAGGAACAGCCTTACTAGGTTTTTGAGCCTATATGTGATTGGTTAAATACCCAAACCAACTGAAACTTTAGCTGGACTTTCCTTCTAAGTTTCAACTGCTCAGAATTAGCTGGGGACCTCAAGCTCCAGTAGAGGGATTCCAAACCCACCTAGGCTGGCTCCTTGAAGGATGGAGAAATCCCTTCTGATTTTGGTTCATAACAAGAAAAATTGTTTATAAGCATGGAAAATAATATTTATATTTGCATAAATGATGATATCAAGTTGTGAGGGAGGTTAATGGAAGGGATGGAGCTTGCAATTCTAAAGCAAAGAACAAAAAGCAAAACCAGCAACCCCCCAAAAGATTCAGAAGTCCCATCGGACCAAAACCAAATGTTTTCAAAATCTTCAAAAACTGGTATAAAATAATTTCAAGTTTTGATGACAGTGCAGTTGGCAATAAACTATAAATCACTGCACACAGAGGTTTCTAACTGGCAAGTGGCAAACACATGAAGGCTGTTTCTCCATGCTTTTGGCTTATTTGAATACAATTTTTTGAAGTTATTAATAAGGAAATAAGATTTATATAATACTGTGTTTCTCAGCCCTTTTAATCTCTCTGATCCCCACTGGATAACTCCAGTTGAAGTTAACAGAGCACTAGAGGCTTGCAGTGATTGTGGTCCTAAATGCCCTTTGAATGTCACTACCCAGTTACTGGAAAGAAGCACAGAGGCACAGAAGAGCTGGGATGGGAGATCAACTGCATCACCTGCCACCAGGAGCACTGAAGAGGTGAGACCTGTGGTGCATGTACTGGCAGCAGGGAAAGCTGTAGCCACAGCCCACAATTTGCCAGATATGGGGTGTTTCAGCAGAATTGAGGCCAGAGGCAGAGTCTGCTACTCACTGAACAGATTTGGTCTCTCATTTGGGGAAGGAATCTTTGCTCACTCTTCACTCTCCTTCTACGTTGTTGTTTTTTTGTTGGGTTTTTTTTTTGTTGTTGTTGGGGGTTTTTTGGGTCTTTTTTTTTGTGGGTTTTTTTGTGTTTTTTTTTTTTTTTTCACTTTTCTCTCCTTTAGCTTCTTCTTAGAAGTTAAAGAACAGAAGCTTAGCAAATGTCCCTGTGTGCACAAGGATGTGGGTAGGTGGTTTTGTAACAGCTGCTGTATTGCTGTCTCCTTCACTTTCCAGGAATTCTTTATTCCACAGTATTCCCACCAACAAAATAAAAAATTAAAACATATTCCTTGTGTCTGCAACAGTCACTGCTCCGTAGCATAGTGTAAGACCCTAGCGAGGCAGAACCCTCTCCAAAATTCCTCCTGGGAACAAGAAGGATCCTGGCAAAATGTTCTTCAACATCTACCTCTCCCCTAGCCTGCTGTGATAACATTTTAGTCACAAGCAGGAAAAGACTTGTCTTCCAGCAGTGAATCAATATGTGACAGTGGCAGGAATGGAGAAAGGTGAATACATGAGAGGCAGGAATTACCTGCATTATACAAGCATCTCAGGACCCTTCCATAAGGGCCCACGAAAGTCAAAGTTACTCCATCATACCTAGTGAATCAATTTTCAGACACAATCTGTACATCTATGTCACCAACACTCCAATATAAAGCTGCTTTTGTTGCCACCTGCTGTATGCTGCAGAAGCAGGTGCAGACAGGACCACATTCAGCACTGGCAAGTCATCTGAGTATTTCATAGCTTCTCAGCAAGTTTTGAAAAATTGGTACAGATTCTGGTTCAGCCTGCAGCCTGTGATACTCCTCCTAACTTCTGACTCCAGCTGGTCAGCAGTCAGGACCCCCCTACAGTCTCACTGCTACATGCAGTGGGTGTGATTATATGGTGGGGTGTGGCTTTGAGGTGCTCCTAGTCATGGGCAGGCATGACAAATCCGAGCAGCCTGAACCTTGCTTCAACCCATAGTGACCTTAGCAGGCTGTTCAGAAAGCGTATTCATTGTACTGGAGTGGGAATTATTACTGCGTACACTGACGCAGAATTAAACACAGACAGAGACAAACAAGAGAGAAGGGATACTCCCCAGGAACATTCAAAATAAAGCTCTGTATTGGGGGACGAAAAGAAATTAGCCAGCTGAGATTGATGTTGGAGAACAAATGTGGTTCGTATTTTATTAATAAAAGAGGTCTCCCCACAAAGGAAATTCCCATCTTGGCCTGGTGATGTAGAACTAAGTGGTAATGGATACATGAAATGCCAAAACCCATAGATCTCTAGTTACACCAGAGCAGACACTCTTTGGGGCTTGTAATTAAGGGAGCTGGCAGACATTCAGATTTCATCTTTGAGAGAGAAAAGGACTTTCTGCTCTCCTGCCAACTGGGATGACTTAGCAGAGTGCCAAGTTGGACATACCTTCCAGAGTATTTGCAAAGTAGCATTCATCTCTACCTCAGATTCTTTCACTTTTCAGGTTTCTGAAAATGAGCAAATAAAATATTTGTAATGGCACCTGTAGCAGCGAGGCATCTTGGAGAGAAAACCTAAGTCCTGCCATCCAACCAGAGGAAAGCACAGTCGAGAAAAAGCAGTAGCTCAGAGCTCTGTGGGATTGAAACAGAAGAAAATTTGTAATGGCTGGGGAACAAACGATGTGTCAAGGACAGCAGATATTCCCGGACACAGGTTTGCTCTCTGGACCCATCCCAGTGGTGTGGATTAGGCACCGATGTACGGAATCATGGGGCAAACATGATTTGTCAGGCTGAAGGCAAACTGGCCATGCAGCCAGGCGTCATCTATATAGTCAAGACCAGAAAAGCCAGACCTGCCCTCTGTTGTTCTCTTCAGATTATCCCTGTAAATTGTCCTTGTTGTACTGAGATCAACACTACAAAATCTGCCCTAGGAGATCTATGCTGACTGCCAAGGTGGCAGATGATGAGCTATCTGATATTAAGTTAGACTTTTTCATATGAAATATGTAAAACCTGTGGGCAAAAGAGCAGTCCCAATACTTAGCCAAATTCTGCTCTCAGTTACACCAGAGGAATGCAACTGAAGTCAATATGATTTACAGGAATAAACGACAGTACATGGCTTGGGTTTTTTTTGAAATGACATATAGATTCCAGTTGTAGCTAATAGGACTGGCCACAGAAAAAACTCAAAGAAAAGTAACTCTGTTGTTTGTTTTCCTACCCTAACTAATGTCGGCCCCGGTCTAACAAAGCACCCTTTTGCTTAGGCACTGAATTTGTCAGCCTTATTTTCACTGTTTATCCCACATTTCTGTAAAAATTTGTTAAAAAGAAATAATCTGTTAATGCCAAAAGTTCTCAAATACTCTACTTCACAGGCATAGTGTACACTAGAAGGAGCTTGCAAGTATAGCTGTGCTGGAATTTTTATATCAATAAACCCCAGAGGGGTGGTGCAACTCCTGACATTGCACTGGTTCCAAGGATGAAATAACACATCCTGGCAACCCAAGCATTTTTTGCCAGCAGAGCTGCAATGCTTTTTTTTTTTTTTTTTTTTTTTTTTTTTTGAGACAGCATACCAGCAAAATCTCCTGAGAAACCAAGCAGGGACTCCATGTTAGCTGGCTGCTTGGGATGCTCATCTAGCACACAGGGAACAAAGGTGCACATCCCCGCTCTGCTCAAATCAGCTGCAACAAATCTTAACCCCTCTCCTAGGGAAAAGTCTCCCTGGCCCTGCTGACTGCCAAAAGATCCTTCTGTCTTTCTGAGCTCGTCTGTCAGAGCTGCTCCATAATAGTTTGATCAACAGGTGGTTAGGATGGGATGTGGGAGAGCTGGGTGTCATTCAGGCTCGAAGAGGGGTGTCCTGTATCTCCAGACATCTCAAGCAGCAGCCTTTTGGCTGAGGGGAAAAGTTCTGTCTGCCTGTCAGCACAAGCACTTGCTGGGGGTCCAAGGAATCTTTTCTGACAAGGACATTATTGCAATTGATGTGCCCTCACTGTGAAAAGCATAACTTTTTAAAAGCTGGTGTGTACTGGTGCAAAGATATGCACATTTTCTTTCCCTGAAGAACTTCTGATTGACTCTTGTGAGCTCAGGAAAGGCCAAATGACCTAAGGATTATAAGGTGCCAGTTACAGATACTGTTTCACATTCTTTCTTAGAAAAATAGTTATGAAACTACTGGATTTTCTTTCCCTATTTTTTTTTTCTGTATCTCTTCCAATGCAAAATACTTTGCTCTCCCAGTGGAAACCAATCATTTACTAAATATGTAGTGTAATTCCTATCACTGTCTCTCAAGTGGGTCACTGTTTACGTTTCATAAGCAAGAATCTTTTTTCTTATGCCATACTCACTCCATAGAAATAAATACAAGCCACAGAACCGCACAAGAGACACAAATTGCTGAGACACAAAATTTTAAACACCTTATGGATTCATGTTTATGGAGCCTGTCAGGTTTAAAACCACAATGAGAAAGAAAGATTTTTTTCAGGTCTGAGAAATGAACTTTTAGTCTAATGTCAGCCCTACACCGAAAAAGCCTTGGTAGGTTGTTTGCCTAAGCCAACAGGTTCAATTGTTCATGATGTCTCTCCACTTAATTCTAGCTATAAATTTGTCTCTTTGCCACACTCTTTACACCGTACCTCAGTGTGCCCCAGAGACATGGTAAGGCAGCAGCTCACCACTAACTCAGCTTAAGGAGAAATGCTAGCAACAAAGACCAGCCTGCCAAAACCCATAAAACTTGCTGCTTTTAGCCTCACTTTAAAACAAAAAAATAATATTGTCTTTTCTCTAAAGTGGTAATGCAACACATGCCCAAATGAGTTCTTGACATTACTCTACAGGATTTTTAAGGGTTTTGAAGAAACCTTGGCACTTATCAACACGTTCTTCAAAATGTATGGTTGTTAATTAGTTTAGTAGTCAGCATAATTAAAAAACAAACAAACTGGTGGCAGGAGGTGCAACCAGTGGCTTTTGGTAGGCAATGGGAAGTACACAAAAATCACAGCTTCTGAAACACTGAATAAATTGTAAAGGAAAAAACTGATTAAAAGTTGAGAGGTAGCCATGTCCATTGCCATGTTAACCTGATGTTTTACTGTTACCACTGTGTCTATGAGAATGTACCTGTACTTACCAGCTGGGCAAAACCAGCTAAGGATAATCAAAAAGATGAAGACAAATGGGCATTTTCCCCCAAGTGTTTTTTTTCTTTTTTTTTTCTTGAAGATTTAAATGAGCTTTTTGCATTATTTGTCAGTTTTTCACTCTTTCTGAAGAGAATTTGGTAAGAAAAGATGACTCTCAGCAGACTAAAAGCCACTGCTACCTGTTGAAAAGCAGAATTTGGCTAGGTGACATGTAACAACTTTTGCACAGACCACTGCATGCTGATAATACCACTTTCCCAGCAGAAGTGCCTGCTCCTCTGCATATGTCCTCAGGAGCACTCAAAAACTGGCTGTGGGAATCTACTGCACGTCTGCACCCTCTGTAAGGCCTGCTGGGTAGATATTCCTGCTCTCCCCCAATTTCAGGGTCCTCTTGCCCCTCTTGTTTATATTTCCAGTATTTCACCCCTTCAGATGAGGCTGTTGTTTGTAGCCATGAGTTATGTTTTCCCATCTAGCACAGAAGATTTGTTCTGGCTTTCCTTGGACAGTCAAGGAGGGCAGAAAGGAGCAAATACACATTTCCTTGCTGTGTGCCCATTATAAGGAGGGTGTTGGAGTGAAGGGCAGAAGGGCTAAGGAACAACTAGCTTATGCCTGCTTGTTTTCTACCTCCTAATGTCTTAAAAGGCATGGTGCCCCGCAGAGGGAAGTCCTCTGTTTATGCAGGAGGCAGGAATGATGTGGAAAGAGACAAGGATGGCTGCCCTGCATGCTCAGGCAGCTTTGCCTCCATCCTGTCCTGGGTTGATCTCTGCCAGTGGTGACGGTGAGGCTCTGGCACTGGGCCCATTTTGGCCTTGGCATCTGGGCTGAGATGGTGAGGTGTGGTGAAGGCTTTGCAAACACCTACCTCATGCCCACAGATGCTGGGCTTGGGGCCATGGAGCTCCCTTTACACAGAGCTGAGGAAGAGCAGTGAGAATGTAATGGGTTTTGGGTTACAACAGGTTGACAAATCTGAAATTGCAGGCTGGTACACAATACAAATGTCAGTGCTAGGGATTGGAAATAAAAAATATTCCCACACTACACCTAGCTTTTTATTCCACATTTAGGACTGCGTGAAACTTGCACTGGTAAAGTACCACACTTTTCCTGTGAAAGCATTTCCATTTAACCTCTTAGGATTAGAAGAATGGGACCTCTTCCTATTCTTCTGAGAAGCAGTGCATATGGATGGTGAAGTAGTACATCTCTAAGATCTGCTCAGGACCTTTCCAGTAAGAAGGTTTCCTATATTTACACACTTAAACCAATTGTTCCTTCTTTTATTTGAAAATAAAAAGAATTTCCTCCATAAGATGATGAGCCATACAGTAAACAGGTAATGATAGCAAAATAAGTCTGGCCAAGGAAAGGAAATAATAATTTAATAACAACAACAACAACAATAATAATAATAATAATAATAGGTAAACACATACTACTTCTGTGCCCAATAATTTTGATGTCTTAGATCTTCTGGTGTTATTTTGTGTTCTTATTTTCTGCTGCATCCTATGTCACCTAAGCCAGCTTCCTATGCTGGCTCTCAGAAAAGCATTTTACAGTCAGTATTTCACTTCACGCAATAGCTCTTTTCCTATATGATTTTAATGGTTGGTGCTTCTAGATGCAAGCATTAGGGATGAATTTATTCCCCCCAAACAGATCATCTCCTGCTCTCCAAAGCACGGTTTGTGTCCAAGGCTCCAAGAATCATGTGGAATCCCGTGGTTGTTTCCAGACAGTCAAGCAGCAGACCAGGTTTGTCAGCAACACTTCCAAAAGGCTGGTTTTGTTCTCTTTTTACTTCTTGCCTCTGTTGGTGCTCACATCTTTCTTGCCAACACAGGTGCTCCGTTAGCTCAGCCACCAGATGGTTTTTCAGGGTTTGGTTCTCATCCCAGTCATGCCATCCCAGGCTCTACACTTGAGTGAAAGAGGAGCACTCTGGCTCCTCATTAAACCACTCATCTAATGCAAGGTGAGTGAGTGAGTGAGTGAGTGAGTGAGTGAGTGAGTGAGTCAACAGCAATGCCTCTCTCTGCATTGGAATAAGCAATTTTCTGAGAAGCCTAAAGCTTGCTGGCATTGGACGATGGAAGAGCATAGAAGAACTGTGTCTCTGGCAGATGAGAATGCTACTAGCACCTCATCTCAAGATGAGAGCGGGGGTTTTTTTGCTGTTTTTGTTGCCCTGAAGAGGTTTAAGTCCTCTTCCCCATACTGACTACTCACTAAGACATGATGAATCTCCATATAACAAGCTCTAATAATGAAAAATGCAACATGCTGAAACTCAAAAGTCTAACTGGATGATGGTGCTTTTTAAAGGTGTCTGTTTTCCCAAGGACAACCAGCCACACACACTGGTCTGTTCCTCCACAGTTTTGACTTGACTTCTACATTCTGTCCTCTCCCTAAAAGGTTGGTTTGATGACTTTATTTTTAATGATCAATTAATGTGTAGGCCTTGGCATTTTGGAATGAGGGCTTGGCTTACCTGTGTAACTCTCAAAAAAGAGGATTTCAGCCTCTGGTTCCCATAAACACCTAAAAACTCCACTCCAGGTTTCACGTGGCACAGAACACAGCTCAGTCATCTACTGCTTGCTCACAGCTGTGTGAAAACTTAAAGAAGTTTAAAAAGACCATTTTCTACTTAAAAAATGAATTAAAAGAATGAGCAATATTTTAGTTTTTTTAAGAAGTCCCACAAACTCCTAGTTATTTTTTTGAATTCATCTTCCCTACTACTCACAGCAAACACAAAGTAAGACAGCAGATGATTTTATTGTTCCTTTAAACTAAACATATGGTATATGGGATATCACCCCTATCAAGTACGAAAACCCAGCAATACAGTTCAATGACAGCACAAGCGCACTAAAGCTGGAGTTTCCCAGGTTTCTATTTGTGAACTTCTAATTCATGTTCATTTTAAAAACATCAGAGACTTGTCATTGATGTCAGTTGGGTGTGATTTAGTATCTTTGTTTAAAAGAAGCTAAGAGATAATGCTGTACAAGTAAAAAAAATTAATTTTGTTAAATCTATTTTGTTATTATTTATTACAGGTACATTCAGTCTCTGTCCCTGACTGGGACTCCATGTTGCTCAGTAATGTGCAAAGCTAGAAGAGGAAGGTATGTCCTAGTCACACAACATGGAAATAACTGTTCTGTACTTGCTTGCATGTCCGGAAGTGCCTGTGTATTCTCTAGGTATTACAAGAACTGCTTGCTTGAGTTTTAATATTATTTCTCATTATTTTTTTTTCAAACTTTAAAAATATATCAAGTGTTTGGTATAGCTCAAGTGAGGCTGCAGAATGTATTTGCTTCTTGTGAGGCAGCAAACTTGAAAAGTGGGTGTGAGCAGAGAATCTGCTTGGTAGTTCTTTGAATAGGGGTGCCAGAAATTCATAGGAGAAAAAGAATCTCTTTCTCAGAATTGCATTATCCTCTGCCAAACAACACCTTATCTTGATAAGCAGACTCCTGAATGCTTACATACCCCCACCAAGTAACTCAGCTTGGATCTAGCAGTCCATCCCTGTCACTATATTGTAAACTAAGAGGATTTATTTTCTGTAGTCTTGATAGTCAAGAGACAGATAAATCTTCCTTTCTCACAATTAAAATTTCCAAGATCTTTATTGCAACAATCCTGTTGAATTTAATATTGGATGGTCAACCATCCACAGGATTCTCGAGCAGCCTGCGCAATTCTATAGCAGAGAGATAATTCCCTTTTGCTTTCTCTGACCCAATTAGAAACATGAAATGAAAGTACTCATTACATTCTGCTGAGTATTTCCTGTATGTTTGGATCCACTGCTGTTGAACTATATAGTATGCTCCATGAGATTCCCTTTATCTGCACAACACAAGTTGCTTTCCTCAACAGCTCTAGAGAGACTCAGGGGAAGAGAAGCATACGTGGGTCTCATTACACAAATGGAAGTGTAGGACCTCAGGAGACTTGTGTACAAGCAGAGATCAAGCATGGACACGGTCCTGGTGTTAGGTGGCAACTGATTCCAACACCTGACTGAGAATATGTCTAGTTGTGGGGGCTGAGGGCTTAGCTTAGGATAAACCCACCACTGACAAATTACAAAAACTAATGCAAACCAAAATTTTCCTTCGGTGGCATCTATGCAGAAGGGATGGCTCACAGTGTATTGTTGTGAACGGACCTATGAGTCCTTCTGGAAAGCTGTCTCCTGATTAAATGGGAGGTCAACATCTGTGAGGAACATTGATGTGACTCTCTCAAAATCCTTCCCTGGCTATAGCAAGGAAAAACTTTTCTTTCCCTTTTTATAGCCCCTATCTAATCAGACTGGAAGTTCTTGGAGGCAGGTAGGCTTATTGCCACATGGTGCTGGAAGCTCTGCCTGTTAAAATCACTCTTTTACATTATACGGTGCTACATTCAGTTGCTTAAACCGTGCTAGGTTTTTGTCACTTGCTTTCATATTTTCATCTAAAAATACCTACTTTAGTCTGAATTATCTTCTCAGATGGGGGGACAAAGAAAGCAAAGAAGAAATTTTAAATGGCATTGTCAATTTCTTTTGAGAAAAAAAAGCTGGGGAAATGACAGTAGAGAAAATAATAGTGTATATTTTGGCAAATCATCTTTATTTTAAAACCATAACATCAACATTTTCTGGACTCTAAACTTGCCTTTTTGAAGAATTTTGGCCTTTTTGCAGAATTTTGGCCTTTTGGCTATTGTCAAATTTGTGTAAATCCACTCACCTTCGACTAAGTTACAAACCCCCAGAAACCTGAAGTTTGCTTTTATTAGGTCTATTTCTCATCCATTCTGAGCATGTATTTTTTCTGCAAATCCAAACTGCTATGTCATTTAGCATGTCCGGACAGACAAACCAAGTGCAAAGGGACTGTCAGCCATGAACTGCCTCTGGCCTGCTGCATGCCAGCAGTGCAGGGGACACTGAACTTAAGGCGGAGGAGCTGTGGGATTTGCAAGATACAAAGAGCATGGCGAAAGAGAAGGGAAAGCAAGCATGGGCTTGTCATGAAGGGTACATGGACCTAAACTAGGAAACAGACTTGGGTGGACTGGATGACATGGAAGAGGACTGGAAAGATGAGGGAAATGGGACTTTGTACATGTGGTGAGTAACTTTGAGGTATGAAAGAGGCTAGTCATGGTCACAAGAAAAAAGTTCCTTCTGTCTCTGACAGAGATGTTAATACTGCCAAGTTTCACCCAGCTGAGACGAAAGGGCTATGAAGCCCGGGCTGTCAAAATGTACTGCAGTGCCTACTGCAGCAACTGACAACTTGCTATCACTATGAGAGACGCTGCTAGTTTGAGAGCAATAGAGGTCTGGTGCAGTGAAGGGCCTCAAACATGCTCCAACCTGGGCAATAACATGCAATAGCTTTATTTTCTTTTCCCCATTTAAAAAGCTCAGGAGATATTACAGGCCATTCACACAGAGATGTGCGCAAATACTTTGTTGATAATTGCATTTTATAAAAAAAAACCTTTTGGAAAGGGTACTTTTCAAATTCTTGTGACTGTGGGTGCTCATTGAGACCTGGTGGTGCTGTGACTACTTTGTTGGCTGCATCCATTGAACACAGTAGGATCTGGAAAAGTCAGCACCAGGTGTCTCAAGTAGGGCACCCAAATCTATCCGTAATTAATACCTACTTCTCTCCACCTTGGTTCACCACGCATGGATAGTAGCTCAGGATAGAGCTACTGCTCTAGAGAGCATGCTCTATCCTGAACCCCTAACTGAGCCATGTGTGACAAGCCTGCAAGGATGTCAGATCTGAATGCTTGAAGAAATTATCACTTGTGTGCTGGGAGTGTGCCACTTTGCAGCCTTCCTAAAGCCCTTTTGTGTCCTCTCCCACAAACGTGCACACACGGAGAAGGCAAGCCCTGATAGCTTCAGCGTCCCTGGTAGTACCACTTAACTCTGGGGATCTCTGCAGGCTGGCAGTGAGCTGTGGGTCCCCGGCAGCAGGGACGACGAGATCCTTCACAGTAAGGAAATATTAGCATACCTCTATTTGGCTCCAAAGAGATGGGCGAGAAAAGCGCAAAACTCTGGGGTGGAAGGTTTCACCTGGCATTAACTACACGCGTAGTGGGGCCCCGCAGCCTCCGCATCTCTCCGGGATACCCCACCCCGGGCCAGCAGGGCCCGCTCCCCGCCGTGCCGGAGCGTCTGGCAGCGCCCAGCGACGCCCGGCTGGCCCACGGGGAGCTGCCACCTGGCTTTTGTCCCAGCCCAGAAACTTGGATGCCATGGGCGGTGCCCGGCGGGAGGCGCGGCGGGGCCAGGGCAGGGGCGCTCCGGTAGGAGGTCGGGGCTCACCGGGGCGGGGGTCGAGACCACTTCCCCCGCCTGCCAGGGGCTGCCAGTATTTGTACATGTTGATTCAGCATGAGGCGGGGGGGTGGGGGAGGAATAAACCCTGCGGGGGAAGCAAGCGGCGTCCCCCCGGGAGCACCGGGGAGGGTTAATAGGCGAGGATCTGTGGGTCTGGGAGGAGAAAGCGGAGGCCGGGCTGGGGAGGGGGCAGGATAAGAGGAAAAGGGGCAGAGCGGCTCGGAGAGGTCGCACACGGCCAGCCTCCGTAGCCGCGGCAGTGCCTTCCCGCGTGCTGCCGGTGGTGGTGGTGGTGGGTCCTCCCTTCCCGTCCCAGTCGTTTCCTCCCGCTTCCCCTGCCACAGAGGACTCAGGGCTAGAAGGGAGAGAAAGGGACGCCCAGGGCTAGACAGCAGCCCGCCCGAGGCGGAGGCAGGCGCGGCGCCCCGAGGGAGGCGGCGGCGTCCGGCAGATTCCCCCGGCAGTGGGAGGGCTGCGAGAGAGGAGAGGCTGGGGAGCATCTCCTCGCCGGAGTTGACTCCCGAGGAGCGAGGGAGGGACACAGAGAGAGGGAGAAAGTGCCGCCTCTCAGCTTTACGGGCGTCCCCAAATTTTAAGGACTGGGGTGGGGAAAAAAAAAAAAACAGAGGACCTGAGCTGGGACCTCCCAGCCGGAGCGATTGAAAAGGAGCCAAAGCAGGCGTCGGGGGGGTAGCGACATCCCAAGGAGGGTCCCCGTCCTCCGCTACCCGCAGCCGCTGCGTGCCCACCGCCGCCGCCTCAGCATGTGGGTGCCGCTGCTGCTGCTGCTGCCGGAGCTGCTGCCCGCCGTGCCGGCACAGAAGCTCTCCGCCCTCACGGTAAGGCC